>NC_137888.1:119438970-119964252 GCF_963455335.1 Martes martes
TGGCCACACACAGAGCTGTGTGTGCTGGGCCATCTGTCCTCTTTTTTCCCATTCTGCCTGGGTATCTAGTGCTGTTGCACACTCCCTGAGGACTGGGGAGCTACTCTCATTAATGGGGGGCCCCGTGGACTTTGCACGGCCCCTGGCACATGGAGAGACCAGGGCTTGAGTGTGTCTGCTTCAGCTGAGCTGTTGTCATGGTTAAACCATTCTCCAAACCAGGAAATTGAGGTCTAGGCAGAGAGGGATTTCACAGAGGTGTCCCAGGCTTGTTAGGGACAGAGCCGGAAACAGCAACCTGGCTTCTTGGACTCCCATGATACACTGTCTGTACAGACCATTTTATAGAAAATTTCGTAAGCTGAAAACACCATCCAGTTCATGAGGTCTTCCCTATCCCAACAGAGATACACATTTATGGATGGAGCCTGCCTAGTTAGATCTTTGTGTCTGCTGGTTTTTTGAAACCTAACATTTTGTGTGCTCATTTTCCTGCTGAGTGTACAAATGAGTGTCTTTTGTGGGATGTCCCTACGTTATCTCATTTAATTCTCCCAGTGGCACTGAAGGCATGCATTTTGAGAGTACACCTGCTGTCGGACATCCCACGGAGGTGACGGTCCATGGCTTGCCTCATGGTTCCCCCAGCACAGCACACGGAGTTGGGGCTTAGCACGGACACTGTGGGTCCGGCATTCTCTGCACTGTCCCAGACCACCTCTTCCGTTCCTGTGTGCCCATGGTACAGGACTGATGGATGACCCAATCTGATTCTTTTTTTTTGTTTAAGATTTTTTTGATTTATTTGAGAGAGATAAAGAGTGCTCATGAGCAGGGAGAGGGTTAGTGGGGAAAGCAGACTCCTTGCTGAAAAGGGAACCTGGCACAGGGCTCGATCCCAGGACCCCGAGATCAGGATCTGAGCCGAAGACAGATGCTTAACTGACTGAGCCATCCAGGAGCCCCTGATTCTTTTTTTTTAAATTGAGGGGCCATTCGAAGAACACGAAGTCAGGCACGTCAAAGAGCATGAATTCGGTAGCATGTAGCACATTCACAGTGCTGTGTGGCCACCTCTTCTGTCTCGTCCCAAATGTTGTTTTCACCCCCAAACCCAATTCCAAAACCATGAGTAGGCTGTCCTCATCCTCTCCTTCCCCCAGGCACTGGCAATCACCAGCCCGACTTCTGCCTCCATGGGCTTACCCACTCCTTGTATTTCATGTAAATGCAATCATGTAACGCATGTGTATCTTTGTGTCTGGCTTCTCTCACTCAGTGTCTTGTCTCGGAGGCTCATCCCAGGTGTGGCGTTTATCAGGATGTCATTCCTTTTTATGGCTGAATAATATTCAGTTCCGCGGAGAGATCATATTTTGTTTATCCAGTGCTGTGCTTGTTGGCGACTGGCGAAACCTAAGGGCCAATGTTAGGGGTTATTTTCTGAGAAGGGAGGGGAGCTGAGAGAGGAGTGGGAGGAGTGGGAGGGTGTCTAGTGTTGGTGGTCAGGGTTGGGACTGGGGATGTGGCGTTGAGGAACTGAGAGGGCAGAGCCGACTGAGGGAGCTTGGCAGGGAGGGGCAGCTAAGGGCTGTCACATTCCTAGAAGAGAGGAGCAGGCAGTTCAGGGGAATGTGGCTGAACTCCAAGGATGTCCCTAAGCCTGGATGTGAATGGGTTCACACTGAGGGATTTTGATCCAAAACCAAGGGGTGACCTGGTGCCCTGATGGAAAAGGTCCTGTATTTCCTGAGAAACAGCAGCAGTAGCTGCGGCCTGGCCTGTGGGGTGGGCGTGCAAGTGTCAGGCCAACTGAGGACAGCTGTGTAGCCCCGAGAGGAGCCGGCGCAGGGCATGGCAGGGAGAGAGGCCTGGACACTGTCAAGAGCCTTATAAGGAGCCCGGCTGGGTGGAGTGCTGGGAACGTCAGCTTGCTCAACCCCATGTCACCCGAGTGTCCTTGTTCCTCCCGTCTTTACAGCAGTGGGTCCTTGTTAAACCATTGTTTGTGCCATTTGAGTGGTCCTGGGAGAGACAGAAAGGAAACAGCCTTGAGTCTCAAGAGCACGACTTCAGAAGGAAAAACCCCTTTCCTCTCCTCTTTACTGCCTCCAACTCAAATGAAAACACCACTTTGCTGGGCAGTGGGACCTGGAAATTATCTTTGTAACTGACTAAAGAACTCTAGTTCTGAGTGTTTTCAGATGGAGGTATTATTATAATTCAGGTGTGTTGAGGCCAACAGATCAGAAGATGACTTTCGCTGAAAAGATTCGTTGTTCCTCACAGTTCCCTGGGAGCGGGCACCGCTCTGTGGGACTCCCCCGATGGGGAGGTGCTGTGGTGGGTCAGGAGGCATTGTGAGGCGGAATCCTGAACGAGAGATTTTGTTGGACTTTCTAAGGGAAGAAGGGGGTGAGGCAGGGTGAGAAGGCCTGGGATGGGCTAGTTGGAATCATTTCAGTCGCCTCTGGGATATAGGGACTGTCCTGAGTTTGGTACCCGTCCCTGGAGTGATTAGGGCAGGGGAGTTGTGGTCTGGCCTGTAAGAGCTTGATAAAGGAGGTGCTTGGCCCCTTGGGCTCTGGGTTTGTTGGTTTGCCTATAAAAGGCTTGCAGGCAGGTAAGAGGCAAGTCATTTGCTATCTCTAGGAATTGACTGGGCTACAAGATGTCAAAGTCTCTGAAATACAGAAAAATAAACAGACCTGATTGCTGTGGTGGGGAATGCTAAGTGCCGTGTTTAAGCTGGGTCCTACTGGTCCTCTGTGCCTCCCCACTCTTGCAGGTTCTGAAGCAGAGCCCAGCTGGACTTCTAGCTTCTCTGCCTGTCTGGACTCTGCCCCTGGAAGGAGGATTTGGAAGGTAGATGCACTGTGATCCGAGAAGACTCTAGTCTGCAGGTCCCTCTCCATCAGCTCCAGGCTGGTGCTCAGAGACTCATGGAGGGGCTGAGGGAGGAGCGTGCAGGGGTGGGGCTGCTGCGGGCTACGGAGGGCCTAGGTCTCCTGGCTGCAGAATCAAGACCATGGCAGCCAGGCCTGGGGAGCCTGCACTGTTTGGCCCATAGGCCTTCACTGAGCAACTCTGCTCTTGGGGGGCTGTTCCAGCCAAACGGCAGTAACACTGATAGGAAACACTAACCAGTGGTTCTAGCATGCTTGCTTCCCACTGCCTTCCTTCTGGCATCTCTGTGTTGTCCTAATGGCACTCCAGAGGCAGGGAGGGTAGGTCTAGTTCTGTCTGTGCTGTGTAGGCATGCTGAGGCTCAGAGGAGGCCAGAGGCAGGGGCTCAAACCCCAAAGTAAACATATTTACCAGACTACTCTGACAGGCTTTCTCTTGGGAGCTGATTGAGGATAGGCTATGAAAAGATAGAACAAGACAGAAATCTGCGTGTCAGTCATCTTCCCTTGCAGCCAGGGGGACTCACGCTGACTTGTCCATGTTCAGCTTGATTCCTCCGAGGGTGCCTGGCTAGTGAGCCATGGTTCTGTGACTTTCTCACCATGCTCCCTCTGATTTGAAAATTCCCTAGTGCTGAACTCAGAGTAGCTCTGGAGACACACACACACACACACACATACATACAGAGCCCACAGAGCTGCCAGGAGCCCTGGTCTGATGGGGGTGGAGGCTCCCCCTTCTTTTCCCTGAGCTGTCTTCCCACCCAGGAGGCCTGTGTGAGTGTTTGTTCTGGGCATAGTGCACATTCTTCTCTCCAGAACACAGCTGGAGAGATGGGACAAGGCAGGAACCAGGCCCCAAACACAGGCAGGGACATGGGCCAACCACCCGCCTTCTGGCCCTACCCCGCCAGCTCCGCCAGAGCGGGAAGTCCTGGGCGGGGGCTGGTGAGGCAAGGCTAGTGGTACCAGAGGGCCCTTTGCTTGATGCTTTGAGCTGGCCAGCAGCTCAAGGATAATCCTGTCCATCCCCTGTGTCTGGGACAGTGTTTGTCCAGGGTTGGAAGCTATGGGAAGAGGAACTGCGTCTTTTTTGGGTCTTGTGTTCTCAGCAGTGGCATGCTTGGCTGGTGCTTGTTAACCCGAGTTCCTGCTGCATTTTAAAGTCCCTTTCCAAAGCCTGAAGGTAGCATCTTGGAGCTTGGCCCCGGCAGGGTTGCAACTCAGCTACTTCTGCTGGTACTTTGCCATCGAATGTTCTGTCGCCTCAGTGTTTCCTGGGTGGGCATATCTCTGTTCTTCCTCACTGGATTCCAAGGTCTTTGAGGGAAGAATTCCTTTCTCATAAACTAAGCAGACTTGAAATATTTGCTTTGTCAAGAGGATGGACACCTTCCTGCAGGTGACTGTCGTCAGATCAGCATGTAAAAAGGTGGTGGGAGAGATAGGATTCCCTTCTGGCTGGCAATGTCAGGGGAGACCTCACAGAGGAGGGATGGTGGATGGGCATGGATTCCAAAGAGACGGGATCGAAAACAGAAGAGATGGAAGGAAGATGGTGACAGGGGCAGAGAGGAAGGAAGGACCCAGGGCTCATGAGGAGTGTTGTGTGAGCAGAGGCCCTCTGATGGCTGGGAAGGGCTGGCTCACAAATTCATTCTTAATCTCATGGTCAGCAGGAGACCATTGGGAGCTTTTGATTGATGTGATTGATTCTTGCATCTAGCAGTGGGGTGGGAGTCAAGGGAAGGTGACATCCTTCAGAAGATGGAGGTAAGACCCCATTCCTCAATGTGCTGAGCTTCCCAAGAACACGCCTGAACTATTCTAGTGATTCTGGTAGGTGGCTCTTCTTACTATCCCCGTCTCACGAACGAGGAAACCGGACCTAGGTCCCACATGCCGTAGGTGGTGGGGCCACGATTCAAATCCAGGTCTTTCTCACTCTAAATCTGTGCTCTTCGTGATGCTCAAGACAAGGCAAGATGTGGAGGTCCTGGTAAAGAAATCCATTGATTTCCTTGTCCATCTCATCAGTATCGAGAGATACGTTCATGGTTTCCTTTTCTACTTTTTATTGCCAATCTTTGATTATATAATCAAGGTAATGTAAGTACATTTTCTTTGTCAAGAAGAAAATACGGTAGGCATGACTAGAGTCCTCTCCGAACACCTTCCCCAACCGTGGTCCTCAGAGCCATTCTGCTTTGGGATGCTCAGGTTAGAACAGACCCTCTCTTATACAACAAGGGTCCCCCTTTCCTTCCATCATCCTGCTGGCATTGTCAGTCACACAGCCACCCAGCTTCCCGGCAGTCCCTCGCTGTCAGGCAGCCAGTCAGTCCCAAGAATAGTAGCTCTGAGTCGGAGCCATACTCTGCAGCCCTGGAACTCCACCTCTGGGCCTGGCCCAAGCCAGTGTGTTTGCAGCGTGGAGGGCTGTCCTCCTCGCCATAGACCTTAAAAGGTCCTGCTTGTGGTTCAGGCATCCCTTGTGTCCCTTGATAACCAATCTTAATTTATCTGAACTCTCCCTGTGTCTGTTTTGTCCTCAACCTATCTCAACTTGGAGACGGATAGGGGTCAGGGGTTCCCATCCAGTTTAGCAGAAAGCACTTCCCTTTTGTGTCCTAACTGGGCTTTCTTTAAGCCCTCAGGGCCACCAGCACTGGTCTTGGAAGGGCTGGCTCATGATTCTGGCGTTTCATGGCCCTTGTCCATGCCTTCTTCCCACTGCCCCACCCCCCAGCCTGCTTTAGCCTGGCCAGGCTTCATCTGAAGTGTGACCCAAAGTCCCATCACTCTAAATAACCACTATTGGCAGTATGGTGAATTTCCTTCCAGTTTTGTGAATATATACATGTGCATATCCATAGGGGCACAAGAGTTTTCCTTTTTAAAACATAATTACAATTATATAGTACCAGCCTTTCTGTACCCCGCATTTTTCACATGGCCCAAAAGCACATTGTTGGTTGATGCTGCGTTCTTTTACATAACTGTATAACTTCATTAAGTGGATTTACCATATCGGATTAGCTGTTCTCCTATTATTAGATATTCGCTCACTTCCAGTATTTTAGCGTTCTAAGGAGTGCTGAGATGAAGGTCCTTGCACATAAGGCTTTTTCCTTATTTAGGATTATTTCCTTACGATTCTCAGAAGTGGACTTACTGGGTCAGAGTTTGGACATTTCGAAGGCTCTCGACACATATTGCCAAATTGCTGTACAAAAGGATTGCACTGGCAGGCATTCCCACTGGCTGGGTGAGCGGTGCCCGTCCAGCTGCCGCTGGAAGTCCAGCTTCTTATGTTTCAGACGAGGAGACCGAAGCACACAGATGCAAAAGCAGCGGTGAGCCAAGGATGCAGAGTTTCCGGGGAGTGGAGGTGATTTTGGAACCCCAGTCTACAGGCTCCCATTTTAGCCCTATTCACTATCCTTTCCACCTACTCCTCCTTTAATAACATTTCTGCTTTTGGAGCTCTGTCCCAGCCTCTCCGTAGGGGCAAGGAGAGCATAGCTAGAACTCTGCTGCTCCTGAGCTCTGTCCACTGCCCTGCCCGCACGTGTGCCGCAGGGAGCGTCTGTGTGTCAAGGGTTTAGGTCTCATCTTGGCACGGCCTTTGCACACTTCACTTCACCCCCTAACCTTTTGTTCTCTTACCTGTTAATATGAATATTCATGACTGGACTGCTTGCTTCACAGGGTCAGTGTGTGAACTAGCTCGTACCCAAAGCACCACGATACAGTAAGGGACAATATAAAGGAAATGTGCTGTCCCCATGGCAGTTATTCCTAAAGCACAACTGGGATGCGAGAGACTCAGCATTAGGGCACCAGAGGTCTAGCTTAAGTAACTAATTTGTAATACCATTTTGTTCCAGAGAAAATTTGAGGCATCTGTCAGAGAGGCATGCCTCAAAATAAAATAAAAACTAGGAAAAGTGATGGGGTATGCTAATGTGCGTAAAGTTACTAATGCAGTACTGTATACTTAAACATTTGTTAAGAGGGTAGATTTCCTTATATGTTTTTTACTACAATAAGCAATATGGAGAGGGGAAAAAAACGGTGAGTGATGAACATACTTCCGAAGGGACACTCATTACACCCTTCAGGGGTCAAAGAGAGACTCTTGTAACTGAAAGGTACAAGCCGGTGAACACACCCAGAGCTTTCTAGACAGGTCCATCCAATAGAAACACACATAATGGCAGCTGCGTGTATATTTGAAAATTTTTCTAGTAGTCACATTCAGAACAATGAAAAGAAGTCAGTACATTTATTTTTTTAATTTTTTATTATTTATTTGACAGAGAGAGAGATCACAAGCAGGCAGAGAGGCAGGCAGAGAGAAAGAGGAGGAAGCAGGCTCCCCCCTGAGCAGAAAGCCTGATGCGGGGCTTGATCCCAGGACCCTGGGATCATGACCTGAGTTGAAGGCAGAGGCTTTAACCCACTGAGCCACCCAGGTGCCCCCGATACATTTATTTTTAGCACTGTATTTTATTTAACTCAGAATATGTAAAGTATTATCATTTTAACCTGTAACCAATATAAAAAAATCATCATTGAGATATTTGATATCTTTCCTGAGTCTTTGATATCGTTGGAGGCTTACAATAGATCTCATTTTAGACCAGTCACATTTCAGGTGCTCGATAGCCCCTTGTCACTTGTGTCAGTATTTTGAACAGCTCAGATACAGAACATTTCCACTGTTGTAGAAAGTTCCAGTGGCTGGCTCTGCCCTGGACTTCTGCTGTTCAGCTTGCCTTGGAAGCCACAGCCATGGTGTGGAGAAGCCCATGAGGGGCTGAGGCTCCGGGGGAGGTGAGGTGTGCAGAGATAGTGCGCCCAGCCCTGTCCCTGGAGAATTTTCATGGGGAAGCTGGGCTGCTGGTCCCTAGGGAGTGCCTGGTCTGATGGAGGAAGCTACAATGTGGATCCTCTGAGAGCTCCCATTCTAACAGGGGAGTCTCACAGCCTAATGAAAGAGTATGTTTCCCGGTTGAGGAGTTGGCGGTGAAGTTAGAAATTTGGAGCCCACAATCAGATGGTCATTTACAGCAACATCATTACAGTGACAGATTACAGCATAGCTTGTTGGGGACCTGAAAGTGAACCAGAAGGCAATGACATGCAGGAGGCAGGGTGAGGGGAGGGGTGCATGATGGCACGAGCAGAGAAAACGTGGTAGAATGGGAAAATTGGTAGAGAAGACTGGTGTGGCTGGAATGGTGGGGACCTAGTGTTGAATTTGGAGTGTGTGGGGGTGTAAATACCATAAAGGTTTAGATGAGAGCTGATAAGCCGGAGCAAACTATTTTAGGCACTGAAGAGTGATTGGATAAAAATAGTATTTGGAGAAGATTATCCTGGTGGTGGCGGCGGCCGTGAGCTTGATGGTTTGGAGTAGGGGAGATTGGCGTGAAATCCATACCAGAGGAGGTGAAGGGCAAGTGGTGTGGTGGTGAGAGATGGGGCATATTCTGACTCATCCTTGCAAAATCTCAAGAAGTGAGCGTCTTCCAGTGTCCCTGTGTCATCTCAGCCCTGGGATCTCTGCAGCAGACCCTTTCAGACCATGTGATGGCCTGCGTGACTGGTCCAAATCAGGGCGCACACTGGCCTCTCTACCACTCTGTAGCCAGATGGCCTGTCTCAGCCCAGGGCTTGGCAGAGCCCTTGATTTTGGAGGAAGGAGGCTATGTCAGAGGTCACCTGGGGGCCTCCTTGCTGATGAGACCTGGTCTCCAGGTGCCTGGAGAGCTGGTTGCCATGGCGATGGGCACCTATTGCCAGTGCTCTGAGGAGGAGGGCAGCCCACACTGGCTTAGGTGCTGCAAGCCTGAGGGGTGGGGCATCCCAGACAAGGGGGTAATGGAAGCCAGGCACCTGTGAGCAGCTTTGTCAGTGCCCAGCGGCTCGCTGGCTGGCGGGACTTTGTGACAGGAGGGTTAACCCTTAAACTTCCCTTCTTCCTCTTTGTCTGTCCCCTCTTCTACACTCTACCCAGCAGCCTCTCCCGCTGTCTCCCCCACATGGGCCCCTTCACTGATGCTTTTTTTTTTTTTTTTGCTTTTTAAGGTTTATTTATTTATTTGAAAGAGAAAGAGGGAGAGACCATGCGTGTGAGTGAGGGAGGGGCAGAGGGTGAGGGAGAGAAACTTCAGCAGACTCTGCTGAGCCTGACGGCGGCTCCATCTCACCACCACCCTGAGATCGTGACCCTAGCAGAAACCAAGAGTCAGTCGCTCAACCGACTGCGCCACGTCGGTGCCGCTCACTGTTTTATCCCTAAGATAAGACAGAGCTTGAGCCAGTACTAGGGTAAGCCCTTTTCCTCATCCCTTTACCCACTCTGGTTGGAAAAAATCCAGTTCACTTAAGCTCGGGGGGGGGGGGGAATGGTTGAGAATGGGAAAGAAGTTCCTTCAACCCAAACAGGAGGGATTTAAGCTAGACATCAGAAGGAACTTCCCGATCTGGCCGTGCTGGAATGGCTAAGTCTGTTATTCCTCCCCATGGCAATCTTTGAGGCTGCGGGAGACTGCTGCCTGGTGAGGTGGGAGAAAAGAAGGACGTAGGGGTTCTGGATGTTTCTGCTTCACCCTGCACCGTGCCATAAACAAAGAATAAGGAAAAAGTCAGTGAGGCAAGACGCCGAGGCAATTGTTGGCAGGGCCCCTTTCCCTTCCACCTAGTTCCACCCATTCTCAGGAACACCAGTACAGAGACAAATTTAGTCCTTCTATTTTTTAGAGTTTATGGAGAAAGACATTAGCATAAAGTCCTTATTGGGCAAGGGGGAATTCCGTCCCAGCTGGACCTCGTTGCTTCCTTCCCGATTCTGGGAGAGCACATCGTGTGTGAGTTTCCCCAAAGTGGTGGGAAGGGTGAGGCCTGCATGTGAGGCGTGCACGCCTTTGTGTGCTCTGGAAAGCAGGGCAGTGGAGTGGACACGGGTTTTCAAATCCAGCAGAAGTTTATCGAATGCCCGTTAAGTGCTGAATGCCGTGCTGTTCCTGGAGGCAACCACACAGGCGGGTTCTGTCTGCACGCAGCTTACCATCTAGCGGAGTGGGGGAGGCAGGTGTGCACACAGCTACACTAAGTACAGGATGGGGAAGAGCTCAAGAGGAGCCCCAGGCAGGGCCTGCCAGGTGAAGGGGGTTTCAACAGGTGGATTAGGGTATTGGTGGGGGGAGAGCTAGCAGGCCCTGCACTGTGAGGCATGCTGAGGAGCACCAAGGGCAGACGAAGCCAGGCAGCGTGGGGGTGGGTGCGTGTGTTTGCGGGAGAGGAGGCAGATAGGGTTGGGGTATGGGAATGTCCTGGGGCCACAGTGGATACCGACTCTGGGGACACTGCATGCCTTGGGTGGCCCATGTGTCAGCTGTCTCGCCCAGGAGACGCTGGACTGAGGTTTCTGTCTGGGTGCTGGGCATGGGCCTGATGGGCCCTGTGAGTGCAGAGAAGTCTGTGTCCTTGAGAGTGGGAAGTCCTTCTGCTTATCACACAGGGCCCAGGGAAGGAGGAAAAGTCCAAAGGGCAATTTTCACTTTAAAAAAAACAAAGAAATGAAGTTTGCATGGTAACCCCTCTGCTCCCCGGAAGCCTTAGGGAGCAGGCCATTCTGTGTGGCATGCTTTTTCTAAATAATTAAGAATTTATGCCAGCATTTATTCTTATAATTATTTTGAAAGATTTTATTTATTTGTCAGAGAGAGAAGGAGAGAGAAAGAGAGCACAAGCAAGGGGAGCCGGAGAAGGAGAAGCAGGCTCCCTGCTGAGCAGGAAGCCTGCCCCTGGGCTCCATCCCAGGACCCTGGGATCATGACCTGAGCCTAAGGCAGACGCTTAACCAACTGAGCCCCCCAGGCGCCCCTACTATAACTATTTTTGATAGACGTCTTCTTAAAATATGTACTTTGTCCACCTCCTTAAGTGGTTCCCGGTATAACCTTTTCTGTGTGATTTGGGGAATCCTTGTGTGAGTAAATGAGCATGTTTTGCTACAGAACAAGGCGGGCAGGTGGGCGTGAGGATGTTTGCTCCCGTATTAAAAAGCCCCAGCTGCTGGGTCTTTTGGATCACTGAAGCATACTTTAAAAAAATCATGATCTGTCTTCTTTCTCCTTAATAGACCGTCACTTGTCACTTCTGAAAGTTATCACAGTGCCTGCCCAAGCAGCTCTCCACCTCTCCCTCCCCCACTCCACCACCTCCACTTCTAATTTGCTATTTCTAAACTGCACAAGCTTGGCAGCTATATTATTAGAATTTGCGGAGACTAACAGTTATCAGGTACTTAGTGATAACCTGAGATTATCACTTGTGGGTAAAGTTCATGAATGTGAGTGCATAGTCTTAAGCGACCTCTGTTTTGTCCCATACGGTGCCTTTTTGGTTATTTCTGGGTTCTAAGCTGTGCTGTGGAAGGATGAGGTACCACTGTAAATACACATTGTTTTTAATGCAAAAATAATCAGATCCCCCAGAAGGATCTGAAATCAACTAAAAAATAGTTGATTTGTTAAGGTGGGAAAATTTCATTATCTTTGATTTGGGTAAGAAAAAAATGGTTTTAAGTCAAATTCAGTTAAGCGGTTGAAAAAATATTTTTAAAGTTAGAAAAGGATTTAGAATGTCACCGTCTTAAAATCTGATGTTGTATGTGGTGGGCCAGAGTTCTCAGCAGCTGGGGAAGGAGGGGAAGAGGGGCAGCTAGAATGGGGGTGAGCCATTGGCGTCTGGTGCTGGTCGGCAGAGGTCTCTGCTGGTGGCCCCAGTGGCTGCCAGCTAGTGCGCACCTGGCCAGGCCAGCCCAAATGGGCACTGTGCACGTGTTATCTCGCGTTCATGTGACACCACACTCCTAGGAGTTAATGTCCTTGTCCTCATTTTGCACGGGAACTCGGAGAAGTGGAATAACATACCCACGGCTGCAGAGCTCAGCTCTGAGTGAACCGGTTTGAACTAAGGCCCGCCCCGCTCCTAAACCCTGTGGTCCTTTGCACCTCTGGGGGACAGCGGTTGTTGGTACAGTGTGTGTTGCTGGGGGGAGGTTTTGATGAAGGGGACCTGGGTGTCTGTGCCAGCTCAGACGTATGCCTCGACTGTGTCCTGATGCAGACCCTGCAGTGCCCACAGCCTTCCTCCTGGGTGCCATTGTCTAGGCCCAGTGCAGTCAGGGTCACATGTCCTTGGAGCCACTTGAGGAGGGGGAGATGGTGGGGACCTCCCCGAGGATGCTGGTATCCTCCCCTCACCAAAAAATAGCTTGTTCCATGTGTGGGTGGTGGGACACAGAAGGGCAGTGTGTGTGTCCGTGTCCATGTGTGAGTGTGAGAAAGAGAGAGAGAGAGAAAAAACGGCACAGAGAGAGATGAAGAGGAGGGAAGTATCAGTGCCCTTTGCCTGTGGTCAAGAAGCTGAGTGTGGGTTCAAGCTCAGCTTTACCGCTACGCCCTGGCTAACGGACTGTAGGTCTGCTTCATGTCCTCCAGGCCTCAGGCCTCCATCCTGGGGTAAGTGGGTTGGAGATGGCTTCTTGATCTCTAACTGTGGGGTTTAGAAGTGCCTCAAAGGGGTGCCTGAACACACGTCCTCACCTGAACACACCAACCATCTCCACTTTTTCCTCAGGCTTTGTAACACCTGAGAGGTTTCATCCCCCACGTCAAGCTCGCGGAGCTTTCCATTCAAGGTTTCTCTGAGGAAAAAAAAATCTTTATTGCATTTGTAGCTCTCTCTGTCTGATCATAAAAGCCATACATGTCTCTTGAACACCATCTGGAAAATTTAAAAAAAAGTATAAAGGAGAAACTAAAATCACCCTTAATTCTAAGACATTTCTGTATGTCCTCCTAATTGTTTAAAACCAACATAAGTATAATACAGGATGTACTATTTTGTAACTTGCCTCCCCCACTCCGGTCACTACATAGTGAATTTTTCTTAATTACATGAAGTAAATTCGATGCGAGGAGGAGGCACCTGTCCAGAGCAGGCAGGCCTCCTGAGGCCTGTGTCAGCTGCCTTGCTTCCGCTGGGGCCTCTGGAAAGGGCCCTGCCCTTACTCTCAGAATCTCTGCACAGTGGGGAAGCCATGAGGGAGGGGAGCATGGTGGGGACTGTGGGTGCTCCTGGGATCGGAGAGGAGTGGGGGGCTACTTGTCTGGAGGCTGGGAGCAGATGGCTGGGAGAGCTGGTTGTAGGGACTCCCTAGGCTTGACCACCCATTAGCCTGCCCAGTCTACCCCATGCACGGCATCCCCTGGGGTTGTACAAGGCCAAGGGTGGTCCAAGGCCCAGGGGACTGCCTGCGCGTCACCACTTGGGAGTTAACAGGAGCCCCGGGCCCTGGAGACAGCCCAGCACATTTCATGGGCTGGAGTTATTTTAGTCCTGTTTCCATTCCATGGCATTTGGGCCTTGGGAAGGGGAGATGGTGGGAGCTGGGCTGCCGCTGGGAGTCAGCCCCCGGAGTGTCCCTGTTTCTCGGCCTCCTCAACTGGGTGAGGGCTGCCTCTCAGGAAGGGCAATCCCATCGTCTGCCCTCCATCCTCAGTACCGGGGTTTCTCCCTCCTTCTGGGTGGGAAGTCATAACTGTGATTTATAGCTGGTCTTTCCCAAGAGATGATCTTTCACTTTTTTTGTCCGAGCTGCACTTGCTGTCTCCAGCATGGCCCTCAAGAACATCTGGAAGTGTTTAGACAGTCTGTGGTCATTGGGCAGCGGTACCACGGACTGTTAGGAAGGGTGGGCTTGGCCTAGTTTAGTGGTCCAACAGCCTTGGGGATGGCACGTGTTTTGAGAGTCTCAGAATGTAGCTCCTTTTATTTCATCTCAGACCCACACACTTTTGCTTCCTTTCCCATCCATCTCCTCCCAACCCACCCAGGAGGGATTAGCATGCCTGCACATTCTTTGAGCTTCCGGGAACCCCTTGGACAGTCTGTTTGGGCAGCTGGGCCTCGTGCGCAGGTGCACTGGGCGGTCCCCCGAGCTCCAGGAGGGGCAGCTGGGAAGTGTGCTGGCTCCCACCCAAGGCTGAGTCAGCACAGCGTGCTGGTAGTGTTTGCTTCTGGTTTTCTGAAGTCAGCTTTGGCCACCTCATTCCAGGGAGGAGGGAAACCTCAAAGTGCCCACCTTGCCCCAATGAGTTTCTGTTTGTAGTTCTTGAAGTTTGAGTCAGTTCTCCCTTCTCATGAGATTTTGGGGGACAGACTGCAGAGATGAACCCGTGGGGATACAGACTTCAGCCTGCCACCTTGAGCAAGTTAAGGGGAAGAAAGGAGCAGGACGAGGCCGTTCTGGGGATGTGACTGGGCAGCCCAGCTGCCAGGTCCAGGGTGCCCTGTGGCTTCACCCACAGCCACCAGAGCTCAGCCCAGCCCTTGTTCCTTACTCTGCGGCACCTCTGAGTCCCTGAAAACAACATTTTATCCTCCTTTGGGTCTCAGCCCCTCTGCAAATCGAAGGAAAGCTGTAAACCCTCCCTGTAGAGAAGGGCACCTCTGTACACAGAAAGAAAGCTCAAAATCTTCTTAGAGGGTCCTGGGCTCCTGAAGACCACCTGTGCGTGCCTTAGTTAGAGACCCTGCTAACCAGATCGCGCACAGCAAGGTTGGCCATCTGCGGCCCATTCCACCAGCGTGTGCAGGAAGGGTCGGGCTTGAAGGTGCAGGGCGAGGGCGTAGAGGGCGGGGGAAAGCCTGGCATAACACCCGGTGATCTAGTGGTCCCCGAAGGCTGTCCCGCACCTGCCCTGATTGCAGGCTTCCAGGCCACCAGCTCCCTCTTCTTTCCCTATTTGGCCACAAGCCACGAAAAAGTCAGGCCCGGCTGTGAGTTGTGTCTGCCAGGAAAGGGTAGTGGGGTGGGGGCGGGGGGGCCTCTTGTCCGAGCTGGTGGCTCCAAGTGTCTGTCCAACTTCCCAAGCTGTGACCAAAGCTAGAATCTTGATGGTTCAGGGACTGGCAGTCACCCGTCATCCAGGGCCACCTGCTCTGCACTTGTGGGCAGCCCTGCGTGGGAGCATTTCCCTGGCCCTCCCTCTGGCTCAGCCCCCACCTGTACCCCCTGCTGCTCTTGAGAAAGGACAGGACCATTTGCCGTTCCCTACAAGCCAGGCTCCCCAGCATGCTCTGTCCCCTTTGTTTCTTGGGGCTCGGAGGCCTGCTTGGACATCTGTGTCCTCTCCATTAAATTAGGTTTAGGTCATGTTCGCTCTCCTTTGGAGCTGATCCTGCTCAGAGCCTCGGACATGAAGTACTTATTCTGGGAGAGTTGATTGACCCTGTGGTCAGCGAGGGGGAAAGTTATAGGTTTTTCTAACCTCTGGGTTAGTGTCCCCCTCATCTGCTTGTCACATGCCTCCCTGCGTGCAGTGCTCTGCTGGGGGCATCGCCGAGAGCAAGAAACAGATGTGGACTGTGCTGGACGGGGGGTTCAGCTGTGATGTGCAGGGAGTGTGTGTGTGGGTTCTCTGGGGGAGAACTCTCCACGGGCAGAAGCACCCTGCTGGCATCCGGGGCAAAGGGATCGAAAGATGTAGGGACAGGACTACAAATCCGAGCCCAGAGGAAACTCTTCCAGCTGTGTTCCTGACTCTTCTGAGCCAGTTCCCCTTTTGGGCTGGAATTCCTAGCAAGGATCTTCTAATGAGGTTTGTGGTTTTATTCACATCCTCCTCCCCAGAGTGGCTGGCTGGAGGCCTCTCCACTGTCTCTCTAGCTCCCAGGCCTGTGTCACCCGAGCCCGCATTGTTGGCACATGAACTCCATACCTCACTGAAGACCCTTCAACCTCTGTCCCTCCTTCTCTTGGCTGACCTCCTGCGTACCCTTCCTGGCCTCTCAGAGCCAAGCCCAGAACCTGCTCCTGCTGTCCTGGCCTCTGTTCTGTCCCTCCAGGCCACCTCCCTCCCTCCATCCCTCCTGGCCTTCATTAAGCCTCCTCCCTCCTCGGCTCCTCCCTTAGATGCTGAGCATGGGCACCGGTTCTCCCACATACAAACCCAACCTCTTCCTCCCCCAGGCCTGCCTCCATCCCCATGTTCTCTTTCTTCCTTGTCACCACCAGCCTTCCTGACAGGGTGTTCTCAGCCCATGTGTCTTCCTTAAGCTCCCCAATTCTACCCCCCCAGGATGAGAGCGGCTCTTGCTACACATTTTGGGGTCTCCTGGCTGTCACATGGTTGAGGCTCCTTAGCTCTGGTCTTCCCCCTCTTGTTAGCCTGGCTCCGCCTCCTTCCTGACACTCTGTCCTGCACCATCTCTTGTCTTGGCCTCTGGTCCTCTCCTTCCTCTTTGAGCATTGTTTCCCAGGCCATAGTGGGCTATCTTCTAGCTGATCTTGCCCACCTCTGTGATTCAGTAATTGTCCCAGTATCTGTCCCTCTGGCCCAGGCCTCGCAGATAAACAGCTATCTGTCACTCCCAGGCTGTGTGTCCCTTTGGCTGATGGTTGTTGTTTTGTTTTTTTTTTTAAGATTTTATTTATTTATTTGACAGACAGAGATCACAAGTAGGCAGAGAGGCAGGCAGAGAGAGGGGTGGGGGGAAGCAGGTTCCCTGCTGAGCAGAGAGCTCGATGCGGGGCTCGATCCCAGGACCCTGAGATCATGACCTGAGCCAAAGGCAGAGGCTTAACCCACTGAGCCACCCAGGTACCTGGGCTGATGGTTTTGACCCTGAAATGTTCTCACCATTCCTCCCCACCCCCACTGCCCTGTTCTGCCCCTCATCTCTCATCCATACCATTGCAGCAGCCCTGACTTGGTTGCCCTGACTCCACTCTCTCCCTCTTTGGTGCGTTTGCTACACGGCTGTAATGCTACATTTCTGTAGCTCAGGTCTGAGCGTACTGCTTCCTGGCCGTTCCACCCCTCCGTACGGGATTCCCCCATCTGCCCTGTATACTTGCATAGCTGTCTCTCCAAGCCTCCTTGGAATGCTTTCTGTCTCTCCTGCTGCCCACTCTGCCACAGCTCCTCTGCATTCCTGAGCCCAAATCAAACATCACCTCCTCCAGGAAGCCTTCCTGGGCCGTGTCTCAATACACAGAGATGGGCTCTTTCCTTCCTTTCTTGGGGCCCTTTGGGGACTACACTCACCCAGCTGTTGTGCTCTCTCTGGTTTTCTTTGTCCCTCTCCCCCTAGACTGGGTGTGTCTCAAGATCCAAGACAGGCGTTATTTATTGCTGATTTCTCCAGCCCTAGCAGAGTGCCTGGCCTGCCACTGGCCTTGGTCCGTTTGTCTAATTAATGTTGTGTGAAGATAAATTCTCTCTTGCATCTGCTAATAGGTCTTTTTAAGGGAGGTTACTCTGTCACTTAGTTCGAATGTCTTGTGTTCGTGGCTGGGCTGGGATGAATGTCCTCAGCAAGAGGCAGGTTTCTCTCCGCAGTTTGTTGAATTTGCATATTTTTATTACTCTGACTTCGTGTATTCCCTCTGTGGTTTTCCCCCCGGCTTCTTGTCGTCCTGGTCACATCCTGGGCAATTAATACAAACTCCCAGGTCAATGAATTTGGCTGAATTGATTTTTTTCCCCTGGCTAGCTTCCCCAACCCTTAGTATTTTCTGAGCATGTAGAAGAGGTCTCAGAATCTAGGCTCATTTAAATAACAGTGTAATATCCTTGGGCTGAAACATCACCAATGAGGTAAATGTATTGAATAAAATCATCTAATGCATTTTAAAGCCTGATTCCAGGGATTGTCACAATATCCCTGGGATAGCTCACAACTCACAAGCACTGGTAACTAAATCTATATATATATGTTTGTGTGTATTTCCACCCTAATTCTCTAGGTTTTCTATATATTTTAATTTTGTGAGTTATGGTTTCACTGACTGTAGGACATAGCCTTGTACCTCACGTATGTTCAACCAATTTTTGTGGGATGAATGAATGAATGGAGCAATGATCGAGCAGACTAGAACTTGGGGGAATTTTCTCTTCTGAAAGACGTGGTGATTTCTCATGGACCTCATGTGTCTGTAGGCCATGCGAGGTGATGCATCTGGCTGCCTCCCTTCTCTATTCTGGAGTGGCCAGTTTCTGCTGGAGTCGCCTTCCACACTGACAGGCTCACGACCTTTGGTCACTTGTGCTGTGTTGAGAAGACCCAGCTGTGCTGCTTCTAGAAGTCACAGGCAGTGGGGGCAGGCAGGCACCGTGGGAAGAAAGTTTCCACAGCCTGGAAAGTAAAGGAGGCTGGTCCGGAGTGTTTCTTAAAGGTCCTTGGAACTGCCCAAGGAGGGTGGGATGTCCCCTTGGGTAGCAGATTTTGGCCCAGGGCTCAAGACCCCCCTGGGGGAGGTGGTGTTGGAGTATGGGGACCATAAAATTGAGCATCAAAACCAAGACAGTTTTGACAGTGAAGGGGAGGGAGCACCATGAATCATTGCTCCGAAACAGCAGGCATAGACCAGGACCCACCCGGACAGATGGGAACATCCGGTGTGGAAGACAGGCTCGCTCTAGGGTAGAGAGCTGGAGCACCGTGGCAGCGTTCTGGGAAGTCGGGAGATCGCCAGTGTGGGAGGCAGGGTCCCAGGCTGCGAACACCCTGTGGAAGACCCTCTCTTGGGAACTCAGGGCTCTGGGCACCAAGGGGTGTGAGGTGTCAAGGCTCTGGGCACCAAGGGGTGTGAGGTGTCAAGGCTCTGGGCACCAAGGGGTGTGAGGTGTCAAGGCTGAGATGCCCAGCCTGGTAGCCAGCCCTGTGCCCCCGCGCCTGCCCCAGCCCCAGGCTCCTGCACACCTGTGTGGCTTCCCTCACTTTCTCTTGGCCTCTTGGGTTCTGAAGAACTGGCTCTTCCGAAAGCCTTTGCACAGGGCCGATGCCTCTATTTCCGACTGTGTCTAGGACAAGCCTCCCCACAACCTCAGGCCAGTCGCGAAGCTTCTCTGAGCCTCTAAGATGGGGATAAGGACAGCTGCCTTGGAGCACTGCCGTGGGAGGAAGATGGGAGGAAGATGGTGGTCGTGATGATTCTCTGCTGGTCCACAGAAGTAGTCTTTTCGTAGACCGTGAGGGAAGGAAGAAAAATGGAGAATGGGATCATCGTCGCGATAGCTAATATCTAATTTCCACGACTCTCAAATACAGACACTGTTACTCTCCATTTTACAGATGGGAAACTGAGGCACAGAGCACTTAAGTAATCTGTTCAAAGTCACCCAGCAAGTAAGCGGTGCAGTGGGACTCGGACTCAGGCTTTTCTAGTCAACTTGGGGATAGATAGGACTCCTTGTGGGAGTTCTGGGGGCTGGAGGGTGCAGGGATAAGCATTCACGAACCTTGCAGGTCCCTCTACCCTGCTGTACACACCTCTGTCTCACCACCCAGGTCTCCAGAAAGTTGACGAGTCACGATTTCTGGCACTGACACTGCATGTCTGGCTGGGGCTAAGTGGGCTTATTTATAAAAGGTTTTAATAAAATAAGCATTTTGGCTCTACTGACATTCCTTCCCTCTCCCTTCTCCACCCCCCTCCGCCTCTCTCTCTCTCCCTCCACCCCTGTCTCACACACACACACACAGATTGTAGCACTGGTTGTGTGTGTGTGTGTGTCTGCGATGGACATTTTTTGCCCCTAGAAGGACTTGCTCTCAAACGGAGTGTAAGTGTGCAACTCCAGCTCGAGGGTGACCTCTGCAGGAAGGGCAGCTCTCTTGGCTCCCGCCATGTATTTGTTTATTTGTTTACTGCGAGTGGAGCAGGGCGCCGAGTGGGGAGAGGGGGCCGTGTTCATATTGTTCAGAGACATCTGCTGTTTGCAGCAACTTGCCAGCCAGGCGGAGCTGTGGGGTGGCTGGCTTTCCAGTGTTCCCTGTAAATATTATGACTTCGAGGACCGGGGCGGGGCCCCAGGGACGTCAAGGAGACTGCAGGGATTGTCCTCCGCTCGGTTGCTGCATCCCTGAAGTCCTGCTGTCCCCTCCTTCTCCTAGCTGAGGGGTCATAGGTGCAGGGACGGCTCCAGAGACAGCAGGGTGATGCGAAGGGCCTCTGTGCTCTGCAAATTGGAAATGTCGGCTCAGAGATGGCACTGGAGCTGAGCTTCAGCATGGGAGTTTGGGAGAGAAGAGGGACACCGAAGCTTAAGGCCAGTTCTTGTGACTTTAATGGGGAGGGGACAAAGAAGGAACAGTTTGCAGTCCCCTGGAGCTTGGTTCTGAGGTCAGAGAAAGGACAGGGCATGAGGATGGGCTTTACAAGGACTTACCTGCTTCCAGATCCCAGCTCTGTCCCTTACCTGCTGTGTCACCTGGGCGAGACTCTCAGCATCTCTGAGCCCCAGGCAGTGTATATGCAGGAAGTACAAGCAAGTGTTATCAAGGGCTCCGATTGGCCCTCTAAGTGTCCCCCCACCCCCAGTCTGCATGTGGGTCACGCTTGAGCTAGCCCCAAGCCCGGCAGAAGAGGCAGCCTTCTGTGACAACCATGCTCTGGGAGGAGCTCTGCGGCTCTGTGTTTGAGGTTTCTCTTGGTTGGAAGATTCAGCCTCAAGTCCAACCAAATTCCTTGATAATATGTACTGCTGAGCTTCTCGTTCTGTTCTCAGGGGAGACAGCTGGGCCCATCTGCAGCTGTGAGCTGCAGGCTGTTTATTATTAAATCTCCCTCAGGGTCTCTGCCTGGGGCCTAGCGACCTCAGGCCCTTCGAGCTGGGAATCATAGGTCACATGGTTCGTGACATTCACTGGGGCCTTCCTGGGTCAGAGCTACAGGGAGTGAGGAGCGTTGACCAGTTCCCTCCCTTTCCTAGGGCAGGACAGAGCATTTCCAAGGCCTTCCTGGAGGAAGGGTGCGTGTGCATATTTCCCTCTCCTTCTGCTTGGCCCCAGAGTTTAAGCCTCCTCAGCCGAGTGGTACAGGGGGCTTTGCTCGAGGAGCTGCTGCTACCACCACCGATGCTGTGAGCCTAAAATTAGCCCAGGAGGCGGGCCCTTCTTCATCTGGAGTTCCTCTCCCTGAAGAGCTCGGCCTTCTCCAGGAAGGTGGGAGAAGGAGCTCAGCCCTGGGCGGTCCTGCCCCGCCCCACCACACCCCGCCCTGGGGCTGAGGCTGAGCTGTGAGTATCTCCAGCTCTCCAGGAGGCCGGAAGAGTTTTCCTCTCCCCTCTCAGCCTTGTCAGTTGTGGGGACACTGGCCCTGGGGGCAGCTGCCAGGCTGGGCTGCAGAGGACAGAAGCCTCCTCCCTTCCTCCTTGTCATGCACGGTGGCCACCATCTGCCCCTCCAAGGGGCTTTCATGCAACTCAGAGCACCAGAGATGGAATTCAGAGTTGCCTCGAGGCCTCACCAGAGACTGTGTTTTCCGTTTGAGCTTTCCATCTGTTCACAGGGCCTGTCTCTTCGTCAGTGGCCTGGGCTGTGCACATTTATCTGGGTCTGAGGGTCCCTTACACATGCTGTCACTAGGAGGTGCGACAGAGCCGGAGCACCCCCTTCCCTCTCCAGCACGGGGCCGAGACTCAGCCACCCGTTGTGCAAGGTGGTCATTGTCACCTGAGATCAGAGTCAGACCGTGGCGTGGCTGTGGAGGAGGCTGATGAGTCCAGGAGGGAGCCCGGGGGCCAATGTGAATTCCAGATTTCACAGAATCTTCTACCTTCAGGCTTTTGTTCTGGTGAAATATACACAACATCAAGTTTGTTATTTTGATCATGTTTGAGTGTCCAGTCCAGTGGCAATCAGCAAATTCACCGGGCTGTGCAACCATCACCCCCAGCCATTTCCAGAACTTTTCCATCGTACTAAGCAGAGACTCTGTTCCTATTAAATAACAACTCCCCATTCCTCCCCAGCCCCTGGGAACCACCATTTTAGTTTCTGTCTCAGTGAATTCTGCCTCATGGAAGTTGAATCACACGACGTCTGTCCTTTTGTGTCTGGCTTATTTCACTTGGCGTGATTTCTGTGAAGTCGATCCGTCTTGCCGCATGGGTTTGATTTCATTCCTTTCTAAGGCTGGGTGCTATTCCATTGTGTGCACGTACCACATTTCACGTACCATGTTCATCCATCTACCCATGGACATTTGGGCTGTTTCCACATTTTGGCTGTGGCGAGTAACACTGCTGGGAACATGGGCATACAAACATCTCTTTGAGTCTCTGCTTTCCGTTCTTTGGGGTGTATCCCCCAAGCTGAAATTACTGGGTCCCATGGTAATTCTGTGTTTAATTTTTTGAGGAACTGTCATACTGTTTTCTGCTGCACCATTTTACACGCCGCCCCCCCCCCACCGGTTGTACCAGGTGCCAATTTCTTCACATTCTTGTCAATGCGCCATACTTTTTTAAAGACTGGATTAAGTGTCAACCAACTTGGGGACAAGGGGATAGAGATGATTTTAGAAGACTTCTCTGGCATTAAAGGGCTGTTTGGTCCTCTGTTTGGAAAGGATATCTGGGATCGGAGTGTCCCATGCAGAGGGAACAATCAGAGCAAAGGCCCTCTGGTGGGAATATGGCTGCTGGTGTTTTTGCAGAAGAGCAAGGAGCCAGTATGGCTGGAGCAGGGGGGAGGTGAAGGGAGGACCCCAGATTAAAAAGTCAGTGAGGGAAGGGAAGGATGCAGACTGTGAAGGGCCTCAAGGCCCCTGTCAGGACTTGGTCCTGCCTTCTACTCCGAGTATGGTGAGGACTACTAGAGGGTTTGAGCAAGGGTGATATGATTCTGACTCCTAGTTCGAAAGGATCCTCTGGTTGCTTTGTTGAAAAGAGACTGTAGGGCACAAGGGTCGAAGGTGGAGAGCAGCCTTAGGCATCCAGGTAAGCCCTGACATGGAGGAAGCTCTCAAACATGGAGCCTTGGGTGTGACAGGAGAAGCCACCAGGAGACAGGTGGAGAGGCCTGCTAAACCTTCTATGTAATTCGCGGGGCCTGGTGCAAAATGAAAATGCGGGGCCCTGAGAATTTCGAGATGAATTTTGCAGAGCGTTAAACTGAGCCGTTGCCAGGATCGCACACCAGCCAGCTTCTCCCAGGCCAGCGAGCAGCGCCGCAACGAGGCAACGCTTCCAGTCACGGAGCCGATTCCCTGGCACCTGTGGTGAGAGGCTCCTGGGATGGGTGCTGGAGAACCTGTGGCCCAGGTCCCAGGTTAAGGACTCCCAGGTGGATGGAGACGGTGGTCTCGTGGCTGAAGCAGGTGGTGAGCTCCCATCCCCCTGTTCTGACCCAAAATGATGGAGACCTCAGCTCTGAGAAAATTCTTGGCATTTTCTAGAAAGGAGAGAGCTGCTGTCCTCCAGTAATGGAAGAGTAGGATAATACACTCTTTTGATAAAAACAAAAAATAATGTGTTAGCAGTTTGCACTTATTAGTGCATATAAAATCCTCAAACCAGCCTACGGGGAAAGTACCGTTGTTATCCTTCTGTTGCAGACCAGGGCGCTGACACGCACACGGTCTCAGCAACTTGCCCAAAGTCACACCAGGAGGCAGAGAGGCCAGAAACAGAACCCAGGCTTGCTGTCTCCTGGCAGACTCCTGATCTCTCACTGATAGTGCTAATTGTGAGCTCCTGCTCCCCTCCCCGTCCCAGAGAAGCAAAGGAAGGGGAAAGACAGGGGAAGACATGCCTCTCCGGGCTCCACATCTGTCCATCCCTTTCTCAGACAGTAAGAGTGTTGGCAACAGTCTTAAAATTTTTTTTTTTTAAGATTTTGTTTATTTATTTGAGAGAGAATGAGTGAGAGAAAGCATGAGAGAGGAGAAGGTCAGAGGGAGAAGCAGACTCCCCAAGGAGCTGGGAGCCCGATGCGGGACTCGATCCTGGAAGTCCGGGATCATGACCTGAGCCAAAGGCAGTCGCTCAACCAACTGAGCCACCCAGGTGCCCGGCAACAGTCTTGATTGGCACAGTTAGTGCTTTTCAGGGTAGCGACTCACTCCTCAGGCCAACCTAGAGGATATCTCTGTTTTACAGAATAGGGGACTGATGCCCCATCACGTACTTGCCGTGCACCATGGGGGACACTTGCTGTTTGCACTTCTTGTAGGGGGCAGAGGGTATTTGAGGAAGGTCAGAGGTGGGGACCCCAGGCCCTGGCACTGCAAGAGCATGCCTGCCCTGATCTCAGGCTCCGGGATAGCCATTCAGCCGAGACTGTGTGCAAAGGGCCGGGTGGCGGGCGGTGTCTAGCCCATGGTTTAGGTTGGTAACTGAAGCTGACAAAGCTCGTTGCTCGTCACCTTCACACACCTCTTCTCCCGCCTCCCTCCCCCTGGGGGGCCCAGGATCTGCAATCCCCGAACGCTAGTGCTCGTGCTCGGAGCTTGGTTTTGCCAGTAAGGACCAAAACATCCTCTTGAAGGCAGAGGGCATTATCCTCATTTTCCTGCTCACCGGCTTCAGCTTCTTGCCCATTTTCATGGCTCCCCATACATGTTTGTGGCTGATAATCATGCTGATGGCGTTGGTCATTGTAACGGGGATCTTTCTGGTTTCTTTATTCCTAGGAGACCAAAATGTTCAAACCTGGACTCACGGTTTCAGAGACCAGGTGAGGGGCGAATGACTTCTAATTAGGGAAGGAGCCCCAGCTAGGAGAGTCTGACCCACTGCTGGGAGAGGCTCTTCAGGCCCCCTGGGTGTCTGGCTGTGTCCCTTGGAGTTAAAAGGACTCAGATTTGAATTCTGACTCCGTATTTGCTGTTTCTTCTGCATAGCCTGGGATTGCATTGGTTTCTCCTTTGAGTCTGTTTCTTTTTTCACAAGAGTGAGGATAATCTAGGTTAACGTAGAAACCCCGGTGAGATCCTTAAGTGGAATGACAAGTGCAGGTTCAGAAACTTTTGGAGGTTCAGGCAGTCTGGGCCCTGGGGCCCTGGCTGCATTTCTCACCTTTGCCATTACCCAGCACCCCCCACCGAACTCCCTGCTCCTCAGAGCCCCCGTGAGGCGACCCCACCCTCACCCCCACGCCCATCCCACGCTCTGAGCTGTCACACAAGCCTCTCCTGACAGCCTTCATTGTCTACCTCACCCACTCTCTTCTCACACCTTCTCCTCCCCTTCCTGTCTCTCCCATTTCCGCACCCCCACCCCAAGCAGCAGCAGTTGCTCTCCTAGATTCTCTCAAAGTTCTTGCAAACCCACCTGCTCTGTGGGCCTGATTCCTCTTGCCTCCTGCGCTGTCTGTTCCTTTCTTACCTCATCACGCTCCCCTCCCCAGAGTGGAGAGACCCTATGTTATTTCCAGAGATTGTCTCAAAGTCCTCCTGGAGGGCAGATCTCAGCCCGAGGAAAACTGGCCCAGGCTCAGCCTTGCAGTGGTTGTGAGCTCCCCTCCTCCTGTTCTCCCCACCCCCACTCTGGAGCCCCTGTACCTGCGCCACCCCATATCAACCCCACTCTCCAGCTCCAGAACCTCTGCAGGAATAAGACCAGATGTGATCCCAGAGCACCTGCGAGTGGTGTGTGTCCCTTGCCTGGACACAGTGGACACCTGTGTGCTGGACAAGAGCAGTGTTTGCAGGGTATGTTCGTGTCTGACGCCGTTTCCCCCGTGTACTGTAGAAGGAGTGAGCTAGCCAGTACCAGGAATTCACTTCACTTGGAGAATCTCAGCCTGGCTTTCTGCAAGCCAGGCTAGGACACTCAGAAAATGAGAGTGTGGGACAGGACATCGGCAGCACAGGCCTGCCGTGCAGAGTCAGAGGAAGGTCAAAGAGGAGCCCCCCCAAGGGGGGGTGCTTTAGGTGACTCTCTCTATAGTGACTGAGGTTGCTTTAATCGCAGCATCATTTTTTACTTCTCTTCCTTGATCTGCACACTAATCCTGGGCCATAGGGTGGAGTAGGTATTGGGCATCCTCCTTTTACCTTTCGGGAAACAAAGGCATGAAGATACACAAGTAAAGACATTGGGCCAGTCCGACTAGGGCTGGGAACTGAGCCACAGGTAGCTTTCCTTTGCTGGGGCTCCTTCCCCTGACACTTCCTCGGCATCTCAGGCAGATGACCAAGATAAGAGGCCCCAGTTTCCACGCAGTGGTGGGGCTTCCCCAGGATAGTGTCAGGCTGCCTGGACGGGATGAGCTGGCCCATTGAGCCTCCAGGAGCGAGGTGGGCATAGTCGGGGCACTAGGCCGTGGTCCTCACTATCGCTCAGCCCCCAGCCAGTCTGGAAGACCCTTGCTGGTCTCTGCCTGGGGGCTCTCTGCTCTGGGAAACTGGGCTCCTGGTCAGTCCATCATCTCAGGGTAGGAAGCTCTGTCCTCCCACAAGGGACATGGGGCCCCTGAGCCCACAGAGGCTACAGGTCACTGCAGGACTCTGGCGGGAAGTAGCCCCGGCAAGGAACAGCAGAGTGGTGGTGATGAGCTCTCCACACCATCCCGCTTCATGGGTTCTGCAGCCTCCCTCCCAGAGGATTGGGGCCCGGTGACTGACTGAGTTGCTGCCTGTGGAACACAGGCAGAAGCCACATACGCCACAATGTGTGCCACGTCCAGGACCAGCCCACAAAGCTACCTGTGTATTTTCTCCCACCTTCCCATGGTGACCCGAGAGGCACATGGGCCAGAGCGAGTAGAGCACTCAGCCTGTATTGTGTCTTCATTGAGCCAGAGCTAAGCTTGTACAGAGGGGAGCCCCCGAGATTCTGGGGTATACTTGTCTCTGTGGCCAGGCCTGGCCCGTTCTCACACAGCGGCACATGCAGTTGGGAGGTGGTCCCCACTGTGTGTCTGATCCTGGGCACCGCTAGTGTTTCCTCCTCTGGGAAAGGAAAGCGTCTAGTCCTTTTGGGGCCTGAAACTTGAAGATGAGCTTTGAATGACCCCGCTGGAGGAGGAAGGGTTCCTGGGCAATGGTGAAGAGTTAGGCAGGTGCCTGCAGTGCCCTGGCTGTTTTTCAACTTTGCTCCCAGGTGTGATTTGTGAATCTAGCCCCGCTCAGACCTGGTTATCTTACTCATTCATTCGTTTACTCATTCATTCATTCAGTGTTTCTTGAGCATTTATTTATTCTGGGCCAGGCACTGTGCGGGGCATGGGTTTTTCACTGTGAGCAGCTGGGCTTGGCCTTGAGGGAGCTGTCCGTCCAGTAGGGAAGTGGTTCTCTGATGAGAAGTCATACAGGCAATGGTAACCTCTCCCTTATAGTCAGCACAAAAGGGAGGGAGACGTGGGCCTGTGGTGGCTGTTAGGGAGAGGTCACAGCCACTTTGGGAGGTCAGAAAAGGCTTTTCAGAGGAATTGAATTATTGGCTGCCATCTAAAGGAAGAGTAGACAATAACAATGCAGAGAGGGGTGAGGGTGGGAGTTGCGTTTTCTTGGATGAGGGACTAGCACATGCAAAAGCCCTGTGGCATGTTGAAGCAGGGATTGAACTCGAGGGTAGTGACAGCAAGAGGTAGGGTGAGAAGAGCTGGGGAGGTCAAAGGAGGCAGAGGACACACGCACATGTAGCTGAGTTAAGGAGACTGGGTTTTATTCCAAGAGGCGTGGAGTTTGAAGTGGGGGAGGAAGCGGAGTTTACATGATCAGATCTGTGTTTTGAAAAGATCGTCTTGGCTACTGTCGAGCTCCAGCTCTTGTCTGCTCTGCTCTTGTCAACCGGTGGTGGACAGGTGTGTGTGTTTGCATGGGTGAACATGCACATGATTTTAGAAAGGCCATGGGCTGAGGTTCCCTTCTTCAAGCTGGGGCATGTCTCTCTGTTGGTCTGCGTCGGCACAGATGAAAAGCACTCCATGCTTGAAACACCAGAGGATGAAACTTCCCCAGGGGATGATGGGAATTCGCCAGATGCGAATCCTAATTCTGGGAAGAATGCTGATAGAGAAAGGAGCTATTGTCTAAAATTAGGCTTTGGGAATATTTCAGTGAAACATCTTCTTCCTGTCCTTTTCTTGCTGAGGGCTTGGCGCTGGTTCCTCCCACCTGCCTCCCCAGACTTCTCTTCTCCAGCCTCTCCTTCTGGCCAGTAAATCCTTTTAGCTCACTTGGCCCCATTGGCTCTGGGGGGCATGTGGGGCTAAGGTTGAGGGGTTCGTTGTTACATGTCTTAGATCTCACTGGCTATGCACATGGTAGGCGGGCTGGCCGTTGGCTGTCATTTCTCCTTAGCAGGTTTTGTCCTGAGGTCTCTACTGGAGGAAAGGCCACTAGAAACAAATGTTTCCTCCCCCTAATGAGGCTTTTCTCAAAAACATATGGCCTAGGACTGGGAGGCCCTGGCCCTGTGCAGAGAGAACGTACATACAGTGCTCAGAAGAAATTCGGATTCCTCTTACAGCCGTGCCAGGGCCCTGATCCTGCTTAGCTTTTTAACTGCGACCACCGGAGCTACACTCAGGGTATCTCCTTGTTCTTTGATCCTGTGGGCCTCCGAACCAAGGACCTCAGTCACAGTCCTGCTAAAACAGGCAGAACTGCCAAGCAGTCCTTGAGTCCCCCCTGTACCCTACTGCAGCCCCTTGGCCTGGAGAGCAGACAGATCTTCCAAGTCTGCTGCACACCCCCCACCCCCAAACAGCCACGAGAGAATTCAGCCTTTGAGTTAAGGACTCCCACGTCACTGTTGCCACCCGGACTCCCACTCTAACTCTGAAGGCCTGCAGGGAGCCCGGCCGTGGAACTCTGCTGGACTTCCTCATGGCAGGTGCCTAGGAATCACCAGAAGAGACACCAACGTGGATACATGACCAAGGTGTTCCCTCCTAGCTTTCCACATGTGGTGTGAGTGCCCCGTCCAGCAGCCCAGAGGCCACATGTCCAACATGCCATGGGGCCTCAGGAGACACTGAAGGATGAAATCAGTCCTTAGAATGGCTGGCCTGCCAGAGGCCTCTCACCCCTCTGGCACCTCATGCATTCTCGGGGCAAACTCTTAACTGCAGACATTCTTTCTCAAGAAAGCAAGATGGTGCCTGCTGACCTTGGGTTGTAAATATCCTTCCTTCTCCAGATTGCTCTGAAAACTGGGACCAGAGGGGCCTGTCCCAGATGGGTGGCTGAGCCCAGAGACGGGGGTGATGTTGGGGTGATGCCTTGACACTTGACTGTGGGGGCCCAGAGTTTCCAGGAAGGACACCCTGTGGAAAGCCCTCTTGGCTGTGATTCCTGGCAGCAGGACCTAGGAAAGCTCTGCGCCTGGTTTATCTCGTTTGTCGTCCACTGAGGAAAAATGAGTGTGCTTCCTGCTCCGAGGCAGAGCTGTTTATATCTGCAGGATCTTGATACATGCGTGCATGCTTTCACACACACAGACTCGGGCGTAATCAGTCTCCCACTTTGGACTCCACGGCCTTGAATAGACACTAACCAGATCGGGGCCATTTCCCCTGGGAACAGATGAGCTGCCCTGGAGGAGGGACTCTGGTGGGGTAGAGGTGTCCCTGGTGGAGGAGGCCTGCGGGGGGTGGGGTGGGGCAGGGAGAGGGTGGGACTAATTTGAAAAGCCCCAGGCTGGAGTTGGGGTTAGGCCAAGTGGGAGAACCAACTCCCCGACAAGGAGAGATGTCCCGGCATCAGCCATGTGGGCAACTCTCCACTCCTCCGCCCTGTAACTGGAGTACCTGTCAACTTTTCTGTCTCTGTCACAGGTCTCCTGAATGTTCAAGTCTCCTTGCGCCTGATGGGAGTCAGTCAGTCCTTTCCTCAGTACTCCCCTCATGGGAGCTCTTGCCTTGGGCCGTCCTCATCCTCGTTCACCTAAGGCGGCAGTGCTCCCAGTCTGCGGACCTCTCTGTGTTTCCCCTTCCTTGTGACTCCAGACAGATGATTCTTCCTTCTTGGTAGTGGTGAGGAGCAGTGTTGCACGATGGATAGTCATTTCCTAGCTGTGTGGCCTGGAGCCAGTTGCTTAACTTTGCTGTGCCTCATTTTCTTTGTCCATAAAATGGGAATTCTCACTGCACCCGCCCTGTCAGGTTGTCGTGACAGACACGGTACGCAGTCAGTAGACACGAGCTGTTATTAAATATCATCTCACCATGAAACTCCTCCCTGCCCCCACCCACAGTGGCTCCTCATTGGCTGTGATACCAAGTTCCCCATCTGGGTAAGCAGTGGCTTATCATCCAGGCTACTCAAATACGCAGGGCCCTCTCATCACTCGCTGATCCTGCTAGGTGGCCTCCACCACACTGGCCATGGCGGGGTTTTTCAAGATTGTCACTTTTGTGTGAAAATTTTGTGTGAAAATTTCCCCTCTCTGTCCAAATTCTATTCAGTGTCACACATGCAAACCTCACCCCTCCCTGAAGCCTGTCTTGGCATCCGGGGCCCACTGGTGACCTCTGCGTTCTGAACCCAGCTATCTTGCTCTTTGCCATCTATCTGTGTGGTTTCTCCCGGACTCTCCACCTTAACTGAGAGGGCCTTGAGCCAGCACCATGTCTTGAATGTCCATAACATGTCTTGTGGGGCCAGCCACACTGATTTGATTCATTTGGTATGGATAGTTGGGGATTGACTGTAACCATCAGTAGAAACATCTCCATCAGGCTCAGGGAAGTCCTATCCTGATTTTATAGGCAACGAAAGGTCAAGAGATGTGTCCTAAGGTTCCCCAGTGGCTGCAGTCGAAATGGGATTGGACTCCAGCCCAGGGCCTGTGCTCCCTCAGGCCTGATCCTGTGCTACCAGGGGGCTCCTGGCCAAATTCCACTGCTCAGCGAGTGTCACTGATGCAAGCCGGACCAGCCCTGCAAGTGCCAGGCTGTGGCTGTGTTTTAGTTTAGGTGGCTTGTGGGAGCACTTGAGGTACTCACAAGGACCTCTGTCCAAGCTCCCAGAGCCCCTCAGGACTTGGCAGGGGGTATCGCTGCTGGGAGTCCTGGGGGGGGGGGGAAGGGGAGAATCTGCCCCTTCCTCAGTCCCCATTCCCCCAGCCCTGTTCTGGCTCCTGGAGTGCCCCACCTGAGACTCGTAGGCTCCAAGAGAGGTCCCCACCCCTCTTGGTGTCAGTCCAGTTAGCTGCATTAAGCAAGGAGGCCAGTGAGCATGGTTAATACCAAGCAGCAGAGAATTTCTAAATGCATTTGATAGCTTGGAATGCACTGGGTGATTTGTAGCAGACTTCCTCTCTTAATTATTTTGAGCTCAGACTGAGGTCAAATCGGTCTGTATTCCTTGTGTATGTACGTATCTGCTGCCTGCAAATGGCCACAGCTAGGCTAAGCCAGTCACTCCTTGACGTGTTTGCCCATTCTCCTCCTCACCAAACATTTATCAAGTACCTGCCGTGTGCCAGGCATGGTGTGGGGTTCCGAGGCTCTGTGAGATGTGGTCTTGGCACCTGGAGGGCTACCTGGCCGACCCTGTGGGAATTTGGTGTGGGTACTTCTCAACATGAACAACTGACCAGGAGAGAACCTGGGGCCAAGTGTTGCAATGTTTCTGAGCACCTGCACCCTCCCCTCTGCTGGTCAGGGCTCAGCTGCTCCAGGATCCACGGAGGCTTTGCCAGGCTCTGCTTTCTGCTGTAGCCGTGGCCTTCTTTAATAAAGCCCCGCTGACGGGGTGCCTGGGTGGCTCAGTGGGTTAAAGCCTCTGCCTTCGGCTCGGGTCATGATCCCGGGGTCCTGGGATTGAACCCTGCATCGGGCTCTCTGCTCAGCAGGGAGCCTGCTTCCTCCTGTCTCTCTGCCTGCCTTTCTGCCTACGTGAGATCTCTGTCTGTCAAATAAATAAATAAGATCTTTAAAAAAAAAAAAATAAAGCCCTGCTGACAAACATTCAGACTCACGGAGCTAACTGACGATGGGAGTGATGGTTTGCTTCAAGTAGGGGACTACAAAGGCTGTGTCCCAGGCTTCCTGCACATGGCGACTTCCTCGGTGCAGACCCTGATCCACAGCCCACCATAGGGAGTGGCTGATGCCAGCCATGAGCCTGCTCGGGCTTTCCCGCCCTCATTGCTGGTGTGGGGCCAGGCACTCAGGAGTGGGGGCGGGTTTGGTGACCTGGCATGGGCTGCCATGTTCCTCTCCTCTTGAGTTGTCACGCTTTGTCATCCCAGGTACAGGCACGTGGCCCTGGGGTGAGAGCATCTTGTCTCGCTGGCTTGGGTTCTACTCCAGTCTGCCTTACTGAGGGCTCTAGTTCTTTTTATCTGCCTCAGTCCTGGGCGGGACTCTGCTTCCTCCAGATGGGGAGAAGGAAGTGCTCTCCGGGCTCTTCCAATCTGGGTGCTCTCAGGACGGCCGTGTCGTTCCAGGGTTGAGAGTCAGTCCACAGGCCATCGTGATGATTTCCCGGAACCCACCATGTTCCTGGGAAACGCCCATGTTTCGGGGATCAGAGCAGAGTGTGCTGAGTCTTTGGGGAGAGGTGAGGAGGGGGGAGCTTGCCAGAGGTGAGGAGTGCAGTTGGGGCACGTATAAGCAGCTGGGACTAAGGTCAGTGTGATAACATGGGGGTGAAGTAAGGAGAGACAGGGCTTTAGGCTGGCAGAGGAGGTCACCTTTAGGAGGAGACAAAGGATCCTGGACATACCCCTTGGCAGAGGGACACTGCCAGACAGGTTGAGCGCCCAGGGGTCTGTGCGGTGGGCTTATCAGAGGGTGGGGCTGGGGCTCTCAGGGATAGCCTATGGGGCCAGGCAAGGGCTGAGTTTCTGTTCACTTTCCTCCACCAATTCAAATAATTTTGGGAAGAAAGGAAGGAACTAGAAGAGAAAGAGGAAGACAGGCCGAAGGGCAAGAGGGGAACTGTGGGCGGTTCTAGTCCCACTACAGACCTCAGGGACTTCGCTGTCCCAACCTCTGCAAAATCTCTCACTGTCACCCCAGTTCAGTCTGAGCCCAAGGCCTGGCTGTGCCTGAGGCGAGGTACTCAGACAACTTTTGCTTTCCTGCACTGGCTGTATGGAAATGCCGAGGGCCCATCAGACAGGAACATGAGGTGTTCAAAAGCCTGTGCTGGCCCAGACCTGGCAGCTCGCTGAGAGCCTCTGCAGAAGCTTGAATCTTTGCTTTCATTCCTACGTTAGAGGCTTTCCAGATGCCTCCCAGCTCCCTGCTTTTAGGTAAAGGACATGTGGACTCTCTAGCAAAGGGCTGTTGTCCCCAGGCAAGAGCCTGAAGAGGCCTCTGGATGAAGGAGAGGAGTCCCTTCTCCAGCAGGAGTGGACCCTATCTTTGGGGGCCTCTTCTCCTTGTGGGTGGAGCCCCTGAGGTGCTGCCCAAGAAGCATGGGCACAGCAGCCTTTCCCCCAACCCTTGCCCATCTCTGAGCCTGGGCTGCAGGTGCCCAATGCCATGGGGCCCCAGGCCAGACCCCTCGCAGGTCTGCTCGTGTGTCACCTTCCCTGGGAGATGCTCTGGGAAAAGCACCCAGCAGCATTCTCGGTGCTTCAAGACCCTTGACAGATACCAACTGATGTCCTTCCCCTCCCTACTCCCCTCAGGGCCCGGGGATGGATTGGTTGGGGTTCTCGGTTTCTTGCTTTCACTGTATCTAAACCCAGATAGGCAGTGGAAGATAATTGCTTTTTGGACATTTTATATTATTGTCCTATTTAGTTTATCAACTGGACCTGAGAAGTAGGTAGTACATTCTTATTTTATAGAAGAATCTCGGGCTAACTAGGGGACATGACTCAGTGAACCCCACTCATCTAATAAGTAACTGAGCTGAGACCTGAACCCAGGTCTTCGGACACCAGATCCCACTCCTTTCCCCGTACCATGCTTTACCTCCTTGAGATAACACAGAGCTGCTCCTTCTCTCCTCTTGGCCTCTGTTTCCCAGCTTGCTGAGTGCAGCCACTGCACCTCCTTCCGCCCTTGAGAACCCAGCCGCTGTCTGCTTTGTCTCTGCTCTGGCGTCTGGGCTCGGGCCCAGCTCTTGTCAGGACCACTACCTCAGAAACTGTCCAGCATTTTTCAAGTGGCCTTCCCGTGTTCACACGTCCAACCCCATGCTGCCTTCCTTCATCTTATGCACCCTGCATGTCATGCCTTCTCACTTCTGCGCCGGAACAAGTATTAGGGGAGGAGGAAGAAGGATGGGCTCAGGCAGCCGTTGGATGCCCAGCTCTAGAAACCTCTGCTGTTTGCCATTTTGTGAGTTGGGGAAAAGGCTCTCAGCTCCACAACACAGAGATGCCAAGATACAGTAGCTTTAAGGAAATGGGTTTCTTTCTTTCGCATGTAGTAGGGTCAAAGTGACCTGGTCCATTTCCCTGGGGTTATTCTGCTAGCTACAAGGACGTTCTCCCCATCTGTGTGCTCAGAGTTGGGTTTGGAGCCTGTCCCTGTTCCAGTCCAGAAGAAAGTGCAAAAAGGTGCTGGTCCAGGTCTGATGATGGAGGGTCATATGCATTCTTCCACTCCCACCCCTTTGACCTGAGCACCGTCCTATGGCTGCAGGGATGGTCGCTGCACGCCCAGCTACTGTATGTTGTTTGGGAAGAAGGGGAGAATGAATTTAGATAGACCATGAACAGTCCCTGCCATAGCCTTTAAAAAAATGGATTTTCAAAATAAAAAAGTTAATGATGTACTCTAAGGGGATGTGGTAAGAGGTGGTAGTGTGATAATCTAGGGCTCCCCAGGTGGACCTCAAACCGAGATGATGTTTCTGGAGGGAGGGGAAGGGTGGGGGGGGCAGTCTGCAAAAGAACGTCTGCCACACTCTTCCTACTGTGTGCTTTTTATAGGCGTGCACCAGGCATGGCTGTTTAACGGCTCGCCCCTTGGCATCCGAGGTACGTTGACCTTGGCCCCGGGAAGGACTTGCCTCTAACTCCTCATACCTCCTGGCCTCGGTGCCAGCCCCGGTCGCCCTTCCTGCCCCTTATTAGCGGGGTGAATGGGAGTGAGTGGCGACTGGACTGGGGCCAGCTCTTGGTTTTCTCTCTGGCACGCTGAGTCACACCACAGAGAAGGCTCCCAGGATGTCAGGGCCCTTGGGAAGCAGGGAAGAGCCATGGGGTCATGTTCCCCTGTTTTACATAAGAAGAAACTTCCCAGCTCTCCACCAGCCCCCCGACCCCCTGCCCCAGGACTTGCTGAGGTAGCAGAGCCAGGGAGGAGGAGGGCTGGGCCTGTGGTAATCTCAGTCCTTTGCTGTTCACCCTGCCTCGCCAAGAACACGTTATGTCTCCCCTAACTGGCTCATCCTCCGGGGGTTTCCCTGGGATAGGGACAGACCCACGGTCAGCCGGCTAGGCAGGGACTCCCCAACACTACACCCAGATCCAGATCTCAGCCCAACTGAGCTTTCTCCTCCCCTCACAGGGTCACACAGACTTGTCTCGAAGCTCATCTCCCTGCTGGAAACCACCTCTAGGCCCTTCGTGTGGCAGTTAGTGCTGTGTTTGTCCATCTTTTACTGCGCCATCTGTGTTTTGTTTAATTCTGAGTCAGGCCCCGGCAGCCTTGTGGATGGGGGTCCTGTACTCCCCTCTCCTGCCTTGGGCTGTATGCTCAGTGTCTGAAGCAAAGACTGCTGGGGGCCTGGACAGTCTCCTCATGGGAGCTGGACTCCTCGAGGCCTTGGACGTGCCCGGCAGCCCTCAACTTCCTTTTCACCCGTTTATCCATTTAGCAAAGCATTTATGAGTGCCTGCTGTGTGTCAGCTCCGTCCTGGAGGGGGAGGCCCTGTAGTGAGGGGGGAGGCCTGGCCAGCCCCCAACCCCCCAGGCTTTCTTCCAGCTCTCATGGCCTCGAGCCACTCACTGTGTGGCTGGCCCAGGTACGGACGTGGGGAGTGTGCCTGCACCAGTATTTTATTAGCAGGTGACCTTCATTCCATTTTAGAGATGAGGGCTTTGAGATTCCTGTAGGTGCTGTGACTTACCCAAAGGCACATGGCTAGCCCCCGGGTCCCCAGACTTTCAGCACAAGTGCTCGGTCTGTTGTCTCTCCCTGCCTTCCTTTGCGGGCAGTCTGTGGGGTAGCTTCCGGAGCCCCCAAATCCCTGCTGGCACCTGTCCTGAGCAGTACCAGGTTACCTTTCTGCCCTGGGTCCTTCACGGGGTGCCTGGGCCTTCCACACAGACTGACCCAACCCCACAGCACATTGCGCTAAGTCAAGGTTAGGTATGTGGACTAATGGCAGTTTCACTTTCTCTCGAGCATTCCTGTTTTCCTTCCAAATTCAGCAGAGGTGAGGTCTGGAAGGAGAGGGGGAGGAAGTTCGTGGGCAGAGAGGCACGAGGAAAGCCTGCACTTCACCTGTGCAGAGTGGCAAGCAGTGCTCGGGGTTTGGTGGCGCTCTTTTCTCCCCCTCACCCCCGAATCCGATTCTAGCATTTTGTCAGCCCCTTCCCTCCACCTACACAGCCTGGCATCATCCTTATCTGTCATCATGGCTCACCTGGAACAATGAAAGCCTGTCTGACTTTCCTGGAAGGGGGAGGAGGAAGCTGAGAGTGGGGGAGCTTGTGGGCCGTGGGGGCTCGATAATTGTTCTCCAAGATGAGATTTTTGGAGGAGAGAAATTTCGTTTGCACTGGTTTATAAATAAACTGCTAGCCCCCAGAACGTCTTGCCAGGCCACAACACAAACTCTTCCTCACCCCGGGGATGAGAGAACTGCACGAGAAGCAGCTTATTGGGTGAGTAGACTCACCAGCCAGCTTCTCTAGAAAGGCTTTCACAGGCACTCCTGCCAGGCCAGCCTCCCTGTCACCCCTGTTCCCTCCGCCCTACCTGTGTCCTTGCTTTGGTTTGGGTGGGAATGTATTTGCATTTCCACAAGGCTTTGTATGTGTGATCGTGACATGGATGCTGAGGGACTCCAGCTTCCTCTGGGATTCCCCATGGATCCTGCACAGGCCAGAAGGGAGACCTTTGCAGGACTTCCAGCTGTGACCAGCTGTCTACATGCTGCAGTCTGGAGCATTCCATTGCATTTCAGGAGCACTGGGAGCAGAATATTTGAAATAGGGGATTTCTCAGAACATCCTGTGAGTGGCCTCTCCATTCCCACTAGTATGGTTGGGACAAGTGTCCTGCCTGAGCAGCCAGACTCAGGCTGTGGCTACTCCGTGCATTGTCCCAGGTGGCAGAGACCTTGGCCTTTACCCACTGCCTCTCTCGTTTAATGTATACACACATAATTTTTTTTTTTCAAATCCAGGATGAGAACTTAGCTTCCTAAGTCCCCAGTCCCTTCTCTATACTCTGCATCCTATAGACATTCACTCGTCGCTCCTAGGCTGCCCCTTCTTCCCATAGTTTTCAATCCATTTGTTTTCCCGGAACCCCTAGGCTTCATCACATGCTAGAGAAGATGACATGCTAGCTAGTCCTGCTGCCTCAGTCTGTACCTGGGCTCCCACCTGAGACTTTCTAGTCCCTTGGGGTCTTATGGGTGCACCTCTGTCCCCACACAACCCTTCCACTTTTTCCTTTACATTTTATGCTCCCCAAAGCCAGAGGGAGCAGCTGCTGTGGGGTGTGCCATCCAAAGTGAGTTCTGAGCCTGGCAGATGAATGAATCTGAGCCTTGGGGAAATGACCCCCCTAAAGGGCAGGGAGGGAGGCCAGTCTCTCTGAGGCCCAAAGGTGGGGCTCTAGGTAGAGTCACCGATCCTTCAGTTTTCCCAAACAACGGTTGAATATTCTGCAAATCAGCCCGTGATGGTGGTGGGTTCCTGGTCCCTCTTGATTTGCCTCCCCTTTGTTCTACGACCAGCTGTGCTGTTCAACAGAAATATAATGAGAGCCACATGCGTAATTTTAATTTTTCCAGTAGCCAAAAAATTAAAAAAGAAAAGCAACAAAAAACACAGATGAAACTAATTTTAGCAATATCTTTTTTTTTCATCTGGTATATCCAGAATATCCTACCAACATGTAATTAATATAAAACATTCTTTCAAACTCTGGTGTGCGTTTTACAGCACGTCTCAATTCAGACTAGTCATGTTTCACGTGCTCGTGGTCACAGTGGCCAGTGGTTCCTACCATGGACAGCCCTGCCCTGTTGTTCGATGGAGTTCTGTCCTTTGCCTCTTTAGTCCTCCATCCCTCTGTCTTTGGATAAACCGGGTTCTCCTGCCTCTCCTTCTGTTCCATGCTGTACCCACCCAAGCTGTAACCCACGCTTTCTCCCAAGCACCCTAAGAAAGAGCCACCTTCACTAGTGTCTTCCTCGCCGCCCCTGATGACTTACACCCTTGCAGTCTGGACCCCTCTACCTGATCTCTCTCTGAGGTCACCTGTGGGACCCCTGACAACCTTGGATTCCTCCTTACCTCTTCAGCCTCTCCCGCAGCACCTGACTGTGAGCTCTCTAGTTCTTGCTGAATCTCTCCCTTCCATTTCACTTTTATGACGCTGTCTTACTCATTCTGCCCACCCTGAAACCGTTCCCTCCATGGCTTTCCCTGCATGGATTAAGAACCAAAGCCCCTTCCCTTCCTCCTGGAGATTCACCCCTCTGAGATGCTTCCTTGGGACATCCTGAACACTGCTCCCCTTTCCCTTCACAGGGCCCCTTGCCTCCATCAGGCTCTGGTCCTTCTCATTTGTGCCATTTGCCCAGCTCTCTGGCCACTTTTCTTCTAGCACCTTCCTCTTTGCCACCTCCTTGCCAACCATGAAATTAATATTCCCAAAATGCAGCTCTGATCACATTTTCCTACTGAAATTAGAGGAGCATTAGAAGTTGTAATAACGGGGGAATGGACTTATGTTATAACGTTAACTGAAAAAAGCAGGATATTATAAACAGTAGGATTGCAGCTTCAAGAAAACAAAAAACTGTGAGTAGATTAAAAAAGAAAGAGGAATGAACTGGTTAACACCGGTTGTGTTGGGCAGTAAATTGAAATTTTCTTTAATGAATGTGCATATTAGAAACTGAAAATTATACATTAAATTAAACATATCGAGTTTTGGAAATGCAGCCACCAAAGAGCTCTACTGCTTCCTGCATCATGAGCCACCTCCTTACCCGTACATGGATATCCTTTGTGATATAGCCCTGAACCCCACCACCTCTCTGGCCACTTCCCCTTGCTTGTTCTGTTCCGGTCAACATTGACTTCCTGGAGTTCCCCAGTTAGCCTTGCACCCACTGAAGTCCCTCCACCCTTAAATCATGTGGTTTCTGGATGCCTGGATCTTGCCCACACTGTGAGTTCCATCTCCATAACCTTCTCCATAAAGCCTTCCTGGTTGCCACTGCCTCGAATGACTTTTTTTTTTTTTTAAGATTTTATTTACTTATTTGAGAAAGAAAGATAACGAGGAAGAGCACAAGCAGTGGAGGAGGCAGAGGGAGAGGGAAAGGGAGAAGAAGGCTCTCTGCTGAGCAGGGAGCCTGATGCGGGACTTGATCCCAGGACCTGGGATCATGACCTGAGCCAAAGGCAGACGCTTGAGGACTGAGCCACCCAGGCGTCCCTCCAATGGCTTCTTTTTCTGATTTGAATCTCTTTTCCCATTTGGCTTTTTTGGCCTGGTTTTGCAGGCATTTGGATTCTCATCTTATCTCCTCGGTTAGCTGAGAAGTTTTTGCAGCCTGCCCTGCTCACAGCAAAGGCATGTATTTTTTCCTTTTTCATATCAATTGATCGTTTTTGTCTTTTAAGAGTAATTCTTATAATAGAAAAGTTGGAAAGTGTTCAGTGGCCTAAAGAAAAAGGTCTGAAAAAGTACTTAGAGTCCCGCTGCCACCTAGAGACATGCTACCACTGTTGACACATACACATTTTTAGATTGGGATCATGTTGAATATGCAATTCTGCATCTCTTTTCCCCCCACTTGACACTGGATTTTGAAAATTTCCCCATGATGTTAAATCTTCTTCAAATAAAACATTGTGGAGGCCTTGACATGTTTCAGGGTACCGAAGCATTGCCATTTTCCTAACTCTTCTCCAGTTCAACATTTCTGTTCCTCGTGTTAAATTTTCTAATTTAAAATTGCATTTAAAGCCCTGTCCGGCCAGTGAGTTTCCCCGGGGAGGGGACTGACTTGTGGGTCAAAGACTGTAAACATGTTATTTTTTCACTGAGGTGCAGTTGACACAGAATGTTGCATCAGTTTCAGGTATACAACAGAGTGGCTGGACAGCTCTGTACCTTGTTGTGCTCAGCACAAGTGTAGCTCCTTTACCATGTTATTATAATACCGTTGACTGTACTGCTCATGCTGTACCTGTTATCCCTGTCAGTTATTCATTCCATAACTGAAAGCCCATACCTCCAACTCCCTGCACCCATTTTGCCCGTCCCTCCCCACTCCCCACTTCTGGCAGTCTTCAGTTTGTTCTCCGTATTTATGGGTCTGTTTCTGCTTAGTTTGTTTGTGTGTTCATTTGGTTTTTAGATTCTGCATATAAGTGAAATCATATATGTCCTTCTTTGACTTTTTTCACTTGGCATCACACACGCCAGACCCATACAAGCTGTTGCAAATGGCAAGGTTTCATTCTTTTTCTGGCTGAGTAATATTCCATTATGTATGTACACCACATCTTCTTTTTTTTTTTTTTTAAAGATTTTATTTATTTATTTGACAGACAGAGATCACAAGCAGGCAGAGAGACAGGCAGAGAGAGAGGAGGAAGCAGGCTCCCCGCCGAGCAGAGAGCCCGATGCGGGGCTCGATCCCAGGACTCTGAGACCATGACCTGAGCCGAAGGCAGAGGCTCAACCCACTGAGCCACCCAGGCGCCCCACCACATCTTCTTTATCCATTCTTCTGCCAGTGGACACTTGGACTGCTTCCATATCTGGGCTTTTGTGAATAATGCTATAATAAACATGCAGGCACGTATGTCTTTTCGAAATAGTGTTTTCGTTTTCTTTAGGTAAATGCTCAGAAGTGGAATTACTCGATCATACAACATTTCTACTTTTAACTTTTTGAGGAACCTCTGTACTTTTTTCTGTCATGGATATGCCAATTTACATTCCCACCGACAAGGCGTGAGGGGAGAGTATGAACATTTTTAAGGCTCTTCGTCCATACTCCCAAATTGGTTTCCGGAAGACTGGTACCTATTCTCATCCCCATTGATGGATGGAAGGTGTCTATTCTGTTGCATTCTTGCTGCTAATATTATCGCCATGAAAAGAAGTGTTGCTAGTTTAATAGGCAAATACTGTTTTCATTTGTATTTCCTGGTTTGCTAGTGAGGTTTCACCTTTTTTTCATGTCATGCATTTGTCAGTCATTTGGAGTTTTACTTCTTTGAGTAGTTTGCTCATCTACGTTACTGATTATTCTGTTCTACTTATTTCTTGTTAATTTAGAAAACACTTCATATTAAGACTGTTGTTTCTGCTGCCGTATTTTTTGCAAACTGGGTGTCTAGGAAACTAACTTGGAGTTGAAGTTTGCAAAGCCTGTAGCATGCGCGTCCTCTCAGCTCCTCTGTGCACATGCCTAACTCTGTCGTGAGACTTGAGTCCTGGAAGACAGGGGCCAGGTGGCCAGGGCTGAGCTTTCCCAGAGCCCCAGTACAGTGCTCTGTCCTGGGCTGTTCAGTCAGTGTTTGCTGAGTGCGGTAAGAGGATATCCTCCTCAAGTGAGGACTGTTCTGTGAAAGCTGTCATTTCTCTTTTGAATGAGTCTGTAAGGTCTGCGGTCTTCCTAGGGATACATAACCAAAGATGACAAATGTAAACTGTATAGTAGGACTATCTGTCTCTAAAAGCACAGTTGTTTGAGTTACAGAACAAACCATCTCACTTATTATTGTCACTATTTGCTTTAAAATTTAAGGAAATCCGGGGTGCCTGGGTGGCTCAGTGGGTTAAAGCCTCTGCCTTTGGCTCAGGTCATGATCCCAGGGTCCTGGGATCGAGCCCCGCATCAGGCTCCCTTGCTCAGCAGGGAGCCTTCTTCCTCCTCTCTCTCTGTGCCTGCCTCTTTGCCTACTTGTGATCTCTCTCTGTCAAATAAATAAATAAAATCTTTTAAAAAATAAATAAAATTTAAGCAAATCCAAACCACAATGAGATATACGGCCTTGCTCCCACTAGGATGGCTGTAATCAAAAAGATGCATGGAAACAGGTGTTGGGAGGATGTGAGGAACCTGAACCCCCATATACTTCTGGTTGGAGGAGAAAATGGAGTGACCACTATGGAAAACAGTCGGGCAGTTCCTCAAAATATTTCGTGTAGATTTACCACGTGACCCGGCTTCTTAGTCCATTCTGGCTGCCGTAAAAAAATACCATAAGCTGAGGGGCATGGACAACAGACATTTATTTCTCACAGCTCTGGATGCTGGCAAGTCCAAAGGTCAAGGCACCAACAGATTCTGTGTCTGCTGAGAACCCACTGCTTGGTTCATAGATGGGTATCTTCTCACTGTGTCCTCATGGAGTGGAAGAGGCATTAGAGGGAGCTCTCTAAGATCTCTCTCTCTCTTTTTAAGATTTTATTTATTTATTAGAGAGAGAGAAAGAGCATGAACAGTGGAAGGGACAGAGGGAGAAGCAGACTCCCCGCTGAGCAGGGAGCCCCATGTGGGGCTCCAACCCAGGACCCCGAGATCATGACCTGAGCCGAAGGCAGATACTTAACTGACTGAGCCACCCACACATCCTGAAATCTCTTTTATAAGTGCATGAATCCCATTCACTAATCTCACCCTCATGACCTAATCAGCTCCCCAAAGGTCCACCTCCTAATGCCATCTCACTGGAGATGAGGATTTTAACATATGAATTTGGGGGCGAGGAGACACAAACATTCAGTCCAGAACATCTAGCAATTCCACTCCTGTGTGTATATACCCAAGAGAACAGAAAACATATGTCTGTGCCAGAGCTCGCCCGTGACTGTTCGTAGCAACACGACCCACATGTTGGCTAAAGAAATAAAATGTGGTATATCCATTCTATGGAATGTCCTTTGGCCATAAAAGAATGTAGAACTGATACATGCCCCAACAGAGAGGGATCTTGAAAGTATTATGTTAAGTGAAAGTAGTTGGGCAAGAAGGCTCCCTATTATATGCTTCTGTTTCCAAGAAGTGTCTAGCATAGGCAAATTCATCAAGACAGAAAGTAAATTAAGGGCTGATGGGTGCTGGGGGTCAGGGTGCAGATGGAAGATAAGCAGTGATGAATGGATGTGGGATTTCTTTTGGGGATGTTGAAATGCTCTGGAATTAGATCATGGGGAAGGTGGCACAATCTTGAGAGGACATCAAAAACTACTGAATTATGTACTTTAAGAGAGTGAATTGTATGGCACAGAAATTATAGGTCAATGCAAAGGTAATTAAGGGAAGCTGTACTAGAGAAAGCGTTGGCCTCCCTGAGGTACGGGGTGGGCCTTCCTCGCCCACAGTGAGGCCGTGGCCGGGAGCAGGTCTCTCTAATCGGCAGCATTTTATGTGACCAGGATCTATGAGGAAGGCCTGGGGCACCTAGGGCGAGAGTGGAAGAAAGTCGAGTGTTTCTTTATTAAATAGAATAAAGCAAAAGTAGGCCTAAATTAGGTTGGGATAAATAACGGCTTAGCCCTGTAGAGTAGGATGAGCTCTGCACTTGGAACGAGAATTTGTGATTTAGGTCTGCTGCCTCTACGCTGTGTAGCCGCAGACAGCGCTCCTGCCTTGAGCCTCGGCATCCTCATTAGTGAAAGAGGGGTGATACCACCCAGCTTGCTTATCTCGGAAGGACGAGATAAGGAGGTGGTGAATTGGTGCATGTGAAAACTGTTTTAAAGCTGTATATTGATGCACCCAATGGTTCCTAGATTCTTGTCTTTCATCACATTTTAGTCTACTTGGTCTTTCCTAAAAATGTATTAAGCAGATGCTAATTATTGATTGGTGACTATGTCATGCCCTGCATATAGTAACAGCAAAATCGTATTAAGTAAACATTATCCTTTTGGATATTTTCCAGAGACAATGGGTAGCCCGTATGGTTGGGGTAGGAGATGAGAAGGGGAATGTGGCCTGTAATGAGGCTTGTAGAGACTAAGGCTTTTTCTTCCTGGTGATAGGGAGTCATGGCAGGCTTTGGAGCAGGAGCCATCATGATGTGATTTTGGGATCTCTGACACAGAGCCTTTCAGAGCAGGAGAGATGGACAAGCCCTGAACGACTAGATCCTTGCTGGAATGGAGAATAGGGGGTGCCTCCTGGGCAGGACCCCGTGGGAATGAAGACAGCAGAGAGCCTGGTCTTGTCTCCCCAGAGCCACTGAGATAAATCAACTATCTCCACGAAAGGGGATCTCATCACGAAAACCCCTGAGCAGAGATAATGCAGCTTTGATCACCAAAAAAGCATACAGCCGTCTTTATTCTTTGTAAGGGACACATTTTTAAGAGGCGTCACTATGATTTTTTAAAAAGTTAAAAATATGGAAGATTTTTAAATAGTCATTTAACACCTCATTGAGCATGGTGCAGTATACAAGGAAGCGAGCTGATGTGACTTCCTAGAGTATATAATTTAAGATTATCTTTCCTTGATTTATTGTATTTTGTATCATAATAGGATTCCACTGAGGTCCCCCGAGCTTCCCACCGCCAACATGCAGAACAAATGAAATCTGGGGCAGGCGGAAGAAACTCCTGTCAGGCTTGTCAGCTCCTTTTATTGGGGACTCATTTGGTTGCCAGCTTTGTGTGTTTGCAAATAGAAAAAGGACTGGAACAGGAGGGGCTGTGCCTGTCTTTAGGGCTTGGGTCCCAGGAGAGGACTTTTCTTCTCTTCCTAATACCAGAGCAGTGGGGAGCTGGTCCTCAGCCCGCAGGAGCCCAGAGGTGGTCTAGAACCTTGTGGCCAGATGGGTGGATTTGGAAAATCAGATCTCAGCTTTGGCGTGCTCTTAATTGAGGGGGTGTCAGACTTTGATATGAAGAGAGAGCACTGTGGTCTGTTTGTGAAAGGTCCATAGAGGGTGGAGGAGGATCTGGAAGAAGTAGGGTGGAGTGGGACCTGGGTCATCCCCAGGGTCCTAGGGCCGCCCTGCCGAGAGGGAGAGGGTTGTCAGAGTTGGGGGAGGGTGGGTTTGAAAAGGCTCCCTCCTAGGAATGCCAGGTAAAATATGGTTGCCCAGTTAAATTTCAGTTTCAGATAACAACAAGTAATTTTTTAATATAAGTATGTTCCAAATACCGCATGGGACATACTTATACTAAAAAATATTTTCTATTTACCTGAAATTCACATGTAACTGAACAACTCGCCCCCCCACCCACATCACCAAATCTGGTTCCCTGGGGTATTCTGATACCTTATCTCTGCCACCAGAGACACCCTATGGATCGCCATGCAGGAGGCAAGCCAACGTGTCCAGGACAGAAGCCATGCCAGGGAGTGAATTGCGAGAGGGTCTTCTCCTGCTCATTTCCTTCTGTTCCAAACCTGTTCATTCCTCATCCCCCTTTGCCTTCTACCTTTCCCAGGAGTGACAAGTAGCAAACCCCAGGAACGGGAGCGGGAGGTCAGAGAGGGGAGGTCAGAGAGGCAGTGACATTTGCAGTGCCTAAGGCCAGCTGCTGGGATCCCTTTGAGCCTCCACGAGGAGGCGCTGTGTACACCCGGCACTGCGGCTTTACCCTGGGCCAAGTCAAACCTGCTGCTAGCAGGCAGCGAGAGAAGGGGTTTCCTAAAGTGCTGGGATTTTAGAACTGTCACCACCACTGCCACCACCAGAGTGGTAAATATTCATAGGCATCTCTCTTGGGTTTCCTGGCGCAGAGACGAGAATTCCAAACATTCCCCTCTAGCTGGGGGGAGGGGGGTGTCTCTCCCAGTGTGGTCCTGAGACCACCTGCCTGGCTCATTTTAAACCAGATGCTGAGGCGAATCCCAGGGCTGAGGTTTGCTCTATTGTTAGGTCTCCTCATTACTCTGCCCAGTGTAGGTGTATGTGCACACGCGTGCGCGCACACTCACACACGCACGCCTGTGCACATGTTCTGTGTGGTTAGATGTGTTCCTTGAGGTCAACACGAGAAAAACCAGCAAACCCTTAATTAGGCCTTGTTGCTCTGCTGTTGTGAATGATACCTGTTTTTATTTACTAATTAGGTTTTTTATATATGGACCAGGTTTATACTTTTACTAAGTCTGCACGGGGCTCAATAATTGAAAATTGTTTTTATTTATTATTATTTTTATTTATTTTTAAAGATTTTATTTATTTATTTGAGAATGAGCGAGAGCGAGAGAGAGAGAGAGAGAGAGAGCATGAGAGGGGGAAGGTCTGAGGGAGAAGCAGACTGCCTGCTGAGCAGGGAGCCCCTTGTGGACTCGATTGTGGGACTCGATGCCGGGACTCCAGGATCATCACCTGAGCCAAAGGTAGTTGCTTAACCAACTGAGCCACCCAGGTGCCCTGAAAATTGTTTTTAGTGGAGAACACAGCCAGTCAGCATTTGGACCCTTGTGCTCAAGGTGTGAGATCATTTTTAAGCTACAAACTCCTTTCTAGAAGAAGGCTTTAAACGGAATTCCACCCGATTTTACTGATGCCTCCTCTCCATTCATCACATTAATGTCTGCACAGGAGTCTTACCACCTATGAGAACCGGGGCACAGATTTCTGTTTTTTGGTGAGTGGGATGTGTGTGTGTGTGTGTGTGTGTGTGTGTGTGTGTTGTAACAAACATATTCATCACTTACTTGTTTACTTGCGAGTGAAATTTGCTGAAGCCACCCTTCCCAATGAGCTGGCCTGAGACCCCTGTCTCACGCCCCAGCACCCTGTAACTGCTCACTCTGTTTTGTTTAGTCAATGAGAGAGGGGTTCACGGAGACATACTAAGCTCAGCAAAGCCATTTGGACCCCTATTGGGTTACTGGGCATCTTTTTACCTGGATTTGCACCGTCTGTTGCTCTCAGCCTTCTGGCTGCAGTAGGAGTCAGATTACAGCAGGAGAGGCCAGGAGGATTAGAACCGAGAAGCTCCAGTGGCCAGTTGATAATTACCTTGGGGGTCATGTCCCGAAATAGACTCTGACCCCTCTTTCTGACCTCAGAGAGAGGAAAGGCTGCTCTTTTTCAGTCTGGCCCGTGTTCACATTCTCTCTTTTAGTCCCTCCTACATCTTACTCCCATTCTTTTTTTTTTTTAAAGTCTCATCTACAAGCTGTAGAATTCACCCTTTCTGGCATACAGTTCTGCGGGTTGATGGAGGCATACAGATGTATAACCACGACCACAGTAAAGTTGGGGAATGGGTCCGCCACCCAGAAGGATTTCATGGGTCCGCCACCCAGAAGGATTTCATCCTGCTGCCCCTTGCAGCCAGCCTGTCCCTCCAGCCTCTGGCAACCCCCGGTCTGTTTGCGGTGCCTACAGTTTTGCCTTTTCCAGAATGCTGTGTAAATGCAATTGTGTGGACTTTCAAGGGTGGTTTCTTTCACTCATCCTCATGTATTTGTGACTTGTCCATGCTGTTGTGTGTTATCCCTAGGTCACTCCGTTTTATAGATCAGTCATACTCCGTAAACATTTCCTGCACAGAGTTTAGAGCGAACACAGCTTTTCATTTGGGCAAATACCTGGGAGTGAGGTGGCTGGTCATATGGCAAGTATGTGTTTAGCTTTAGGAGAAGTTGCCAAACTGTCTTCTTAGGTGGCTCGGCCATTCTTCATCTCTCATAGCAAGGTGTGAGGGTTCCAGTTGGTCTACATTCCTACCGGTCCCTGGGTTGGTCGTTCTTTTTTCTTTTCGTCATTTTATTTTAGCTGTCCTAACAGTGTTGAGTAGTACTGCATTGTTTTTAAAAATTTTCATTTCCCTAATGGCTGATGATTTTAAGCATCTTTCTATGGGTTTATTTGTCATGTTTACATCTTTGATGAATTATCTATTCAGATCTTTTGCTCTTTTATTTTTTAAAAAATATTTTATTTTTTCATTTGAGAGGGAGTGAGAGAACACAAGCAGGGGAGAGGCAGAGGCAGGGGGAGAGGGAAAAGCAGGCTCCCCGCTGAGCTGGGAGACTAACATGGGGCTCGATTCCAGGACCCTGGAGGTTGTGACCTGAGCCGAAGGCAGATGCTTAACCATGTGAGCCACCCAGGCACTCCTCTTTTGCTCTTTTAAGAAGTGGGTTGTTTTCTATTGCTGGCTTTTGAGAGTTCTTTATGAATTCTAGGCACAAGTCTTTTTATCAGGTATGTGATTTATGAATAATTTTCTCCCATTCTGTGGCTTGTCTTTTCATTATTTTAACAGTGTCTTTGGAAGACAAATGTTCTTATTTTTGATGATGTCTCATTTATCAATTTATCATTTCTTTTCTGGATCATGGTTTTGCTGTTGTATATGAGAAGTCTCTGCCTAACCCAAAGTCTTATGTTTTCCTGAAACATACAGTGAAAGCTTAACAGTGTCAGGTTTTGCATTTGGGCATATGAACAATTTTGAGTAAATTTTATGTCTTTTGTGAGGCTTGAGTTAGTCATATGCATAACCAATTTTTCTATTACCATTGTTGAAAAGATTGTCCTTCTTTTTAGTTGCCTTTATTTATTTGCAAAAAAATAAAAGTATAATCTATGATTTGCAGGTATTTTCTCCCATTCAGTAGGTTGTCTTTTCACTTTCTTGGTGCCTTTTAAAGAGCAAAAGTTTTTAATTTTGTTGAAGGACAATTTATCTTTTTTTTGGAGGGGGTCATTTGTGCTTTTGACATTATAACTAAGAAATCATTGCCTAATTACAGGTCATGAAGATTTACTTTTTGTTTTCTTCTGAGTTTTATAGCTATAGCTCTTACATTGAGGTCTCTGATCCACTTTCAGTTAATGTTGTATATGGTGTGAGGTAAGGGACCCAACTTCATTATTTTACATGTAGATATTAAGTTATCCTAGCATCACTTGCTGAAAATACTCTTTACTCATTCAATTGTCTTGGTACACTTGGCAAATATCAACTAACCATAAGTGGAAGGGTTTATTTCTAGACTCTCAACTTTATTCTGTTGATCTGTAGTTCTATCTTTATGCCAGTACTTAATTACCATAGCTTTATAGTAAGCCTTGAAATTGAGTAGGAGTCTTCCAATTGGTTCATCTTTTTCAAAATTATTCTGGCTATTCTAGTTGTTTTGTTTTTCCATATAAATTATAGACTCAACTTGTTAATATGTTTTAAAATATCCTGCTTAGGTTTTGATTATGATTGTGTTGCATCTATACATCTGTTTGGGGAGAATTAACATATGAACAATATTGAGTTATCCAAATATGTGAATATGGTATACCCATTTGTTCAGGTCTTTTTTTTTTTTTTCTTTCATCAGTGTTTTATAGTTTTCAGTGACCAGGTTTGCATGTTTTTTGTTAGTTTATACACAAATATTTCATAGTTTTGGTAATAATTTAAATGGTACTTTAAAAGATTTCATGTTACATTATTTATCACTTACATATAGAAGTACAGTTGCTTTTTATATTTTGAACTAGTATCCTGTGATCTTGTATTCTTATATTTCTAAACTCGCTCATTAATTCTGGTAGCTGTTTTGTAGAATTTGAGGGGGATTTTCTGCATGTCATCTGCAAACATAGACAGTTTTATTTTTTTCTTTTAATCTGTATGCCTCTTATTTCTTTTTCTTGTCTTAGTGCATAGTTGAGAACCCCCAGTACCATGCTGAATAAGAGTGAGAAAGGGGTCAAACTTGCTTTCTTCCTGGTCTTAGCAGGAAACATTCAGTCTTTCACTATTAAGTACAATGTTCACTATAGGTTTCTGTATATGCCATTGATCAGATTGAAGCATGTCCCTTCCATTCCTAATTTGTTAAGTTTTTCTTTTTTATCTTGCTTTGATGTTGAATTTTTTCATATACTTTTTCAGTAACTATTGAAATAGCCATATAGTTTTTCTATTCAGTCTGTTAATATGGTGAATTACCTTGATTTTTCAAAGTCGAACCAGCCTTCCATTCCTGGGATAAACCCCATTTGGCCATGTTGCATTATCATGATACATTATCCTATCTGAGGGTAGCTTCTCATCTTTTCCTTCCAGTTTTTCCTGTTTTTAGTCATCTGGCACCTTCCTCTCCTTTCAAAAGATATCTCCTAAGTAGAACGTTCTCCAGCATTCTCTGGAGATTGTTCCTTCAGCCTTCTCCTCCTCATTTCATTCTCTCTCCTTCCTTCTCTCTCAGTGGGCCCCAGTGGCTTCCTGGAAGCTTGTCTCATTGATCACTTGTGTTGGTAATACTGTAAGCCACAGTCTGTTTCTTCCTGAACCTTATCCCTCTCGTCCTCGGGGCTCTTCCTTCTGAGTCAGCTTTGCCTGTCCTGGCCCCCAGCCTCACATAGGTCTTGGGCTTCTGTGTCAGCCTCCTGACTGGTCTCCTACTCCCTACACTACTCTTGCCTCCATGAGACTTTCTGAAGGTGTGTGCTCATCCTGCTATTCTTTCCTTCAATAGTCCTTCATTTCCTTCACAGTCCTTCAATAGTCCTTCAATAGTCCTTCACAGTCCATTGTATAAGGACTGTGCTAGGCCTCCTCAGCCTGACATTCAGAGGCCCCTTCAGTGTGGTCTGGTCTGCCTTTCCAGCTCTATCTTCTCTCTGTGGACTTCCCCTCAGGATCATAGAACCTGAGTTATTTATTCAAGGACCCTGAGTACCTCACAAACTGAGCATCATGGATACTCTTTCCAGGGTATAACCTTTCCCATGCCTGCCAGACTTGCCAGCTCTGCCCCCAACTCCAGGGCTAATGTGCCCTGGCCTGCCCAGGGGTTCTCCTCTTGCCTCCCCATGATCTTCTCCTTTCTTTCTTCCTTGGTGTGAGGCTGTTTCTGCTTCTTGTCGCCAGTTCTTTGTCAGTCTTGACCACTTACCTCTTCACCTGGATTGTAAGCTTCGTAGAGCAGGGGTTTTCTTTCCTTGTGATGAGTAGGTTGTGTTTTCTCTGCCATGTTTTTACATGAAAGGAAGTTCTGAGGTGGATGGGTTGGGGTGGAGTTTGGGGGAGTTATGAGTCATCATCAGAGTTGGTGGAGCTGGTAATCAGTTTGCCCCTTCCCCAAAGGCACATCCAGGAAGCATCTGGAAGGTATCCAGGAGGTGCTCAGCTGAAGGACCTTACAGTGTCCTTCAGCTAGGAAACCAGGATTTATTGTGCAACCAAGGAGAGAACAAGACTTTGGGATGGGAAAGACAAAGTCTCTTTCTATTGATGGATTGGGACAGTCATGGTATAGGATATTTCCAAGGAAACATGGCACCACATCCAGCATGGGGCCCACATGGCCTCCAGGCCTAGGCTGGCCCAGGACCCTGGGCAGAGTCAGCATACATCAAAGCTGGGCTGGAGAAAACCTTCAGGCGAAACACAGACCTGAGTGCAGGACAGGACTTCTAGGTTCCAGAGACAAAGAGGCCCCTGGAAGAAGGGTGGAGGGAGGCTGTCTACCATGTCACAGTCAGGTGCTGAACTCCCAGAAAGCTTCAGGAGAAAGAACAGAAGGTGCCAGGGGCCAATCAGGGTTCTCTTCTGTCGTGGAATTAAGTTTTGGGAGGGAGTTATGGGTCTGGGGAAGCCTGAACATCTTTGCGTGGCTTCTGTCCTATGTGGCCTAAGGCAAGGGTAGGACCAGTGTAAGTTTACCCAGATACCCCAGGAGCTACACCTGCCAAGAAGTTTGTCTCAACAGCACCTTTGCCAGGATCTGAAATGTGCTGTGTAAACTTGCTTTTGTGGGGTGTGTAGTGTTGTGTTCTGTTTTCCCTTAGCTTTTCAGTAAATACTTCTTTCCGAAGAATTCCAACCTTGTCTCTGCGACCTGAGGGGCAGTAGTATTTTTCCACACACATATCTCCGTCAGCACAGAGAAGGGCATGAGTGCGGAGCAGAGGGCAATGGTGGCTGCTCGCCAACTGGTGCAGAGAAGGAATGGAAGCCCAGGAAGAGGAGAGGGGACCCACTGTTGACACTGACCCCTGCTGGCCAGGGATCCTCTCCTTCTCTCAGTCCCCAGAGGAGTCAGCGCAGTGCTGGGTATCTCATGGGTAGCCAGCACTGCTTGCTTCTCTGCAGTTGATCCTGGGGAATAGTAAACTAATATAAAAATAACCATCTTAGGCTTCTCTGCAAATGCGCAGCCCTTTGTCCTATGCTGGACTCTATCGCACTTCCAAAACATGAAATCCTGTGACCCTTATGGAACCTTCTTTGCAATGCCCCTGCCAGCCCCAGCATATACACAGCTCCCTCATAGCATTACCGATAAGCTGAACTTTTCATCGCTGGGGCTATGGGCACGTACAGTATGATTATTCAGAGACTCAGTTACTTAGGGCCACAGCCTGTCACCTGTCACAGGCCAGCCAAGCTTTGGGCTTCGGGGAAGTCAGAGAGCCTGCCCTATGATGCACGGCTACTCCCTGTGGCCAGCCATGGCTGAGTGTCCTTGGCATTGGTTAACTCACAGGTAGGTAGGTGTGTGTGTTTGTGCGTGTGCACTAACGTGGAAGCTGGGAGCTCCACGCTTTGGGGCTGGAGGATTAGGGTTGGGGCTCCCGTGACTGGTGCCTGCTCTGGGCCTGAGCTCCGTGTCTTCATCTCTCCCTCTGCAGCTTGTCTCCAATGTCCTCATTTTCTCCTGCACCAACATCGTGGGTGTCTGCACCCACTATCCGGCTGAGGTCTCCCAGAGACAGGCCTTCCAGGAGACCCGGGAGTGCATCCAGGCACGACTCCACTCACAACGGGAGAATCAGCAACAGGTGAGGCCCTCCTGTCCTTGTGTGGCTACAGGGAGCAGAGGCCCCAGACCTGCCTCAGCTTAGCTGCCTGTCTCCCTACCAACTGTGCTCCTTGGAGCTGCCCAGCCCTACTTCCCTGGGCAGGGGCCCAGCCAGAAGTGAATGTTTTCCCTGGAGGGAGCCTAGCATTTCTGGCTCTGTGGGAATGCTTTATGGAGACTTTGGAGAAAACTCTACCTCAGAATTTGCCTATTGCCTCCTCAGCATCCACCTGTGGGCTGCAAACAAGCCAAATCACCCAGGCCCTGGGCACCAGAGTGGGCTCTGCCCCCTCCCCAGTGCTGATGAGTGGGAGCACTGAGAGCTTTAGTGTTCCCATCTGGGATTAAGGTGCTCCCTGGGAGAGAGGAGAGGAGGTGGATCAGTCAGCCCCTGGGACACCCTCACTAGGCACTTTCTCTATGCTGAGTTCTGGGGTTTGGTTGGTTCAGAGAAAGGACGATGGACCTTGTCTCACCCTAAACCTCACTCTCAGAAAAGGTTTGGGCTGGGAAGGAAGCCATTCACACGGGCCACAGACTCAGAGGGCTGGGGCCGAGGGAGCTGGCCCTGCGTGCTCTCTTGGGTAGGGGCTGGGCAAGGACTGAGGGCTGTGTCAGGGTGCCCCCCCACCAGCTGCCCGGCATCCTGTTTGGGGCTCAGGACTATTGTGCCCTCTCCTGCATGTGAACCACATGCGGTCCGGGGACTCTGGGACATGACGGAGCTGAAGAGCTCACAGAAGCCCCTGAAGTGGGGCTGTGTGACCCCAGGGAGAGTGTGGGCAGGTCAGCAGGGTGACGGGGTCCTGACTGGACTCGGACTAGGTGTGGCTTGCCCAGAGGGCATGCTGGGGATACCCCAAGTGCACAGCAGTCTGACCCCAGTGTGAGAGGGTCTCTGACTCCATCTGGATGCCTCCCGAGGAGTTATGTGACACGGGCTGGCCAAGTCCAAATGGCTGAGTAAAGGTGTGAGGCTCTGCAGTGTCTCTCTAGCACTGCACCCCTCCCCCACCTTGCCTCAGCAGCCGCCTGGCCTGTCCCTGCTTCCCGTCCAGCCCTGCTGCTCTGGCCGTTGAGTCTTGCCAGTCCCCAGCTCATGCTGTCCAGTCGGAGGCCTGGCTCACCCCAGGCATTCTTTCAGCCCTGTCTGAACTCCTGGTCTGGCTCTTGAATGAACCCCATGCTTGGTGGTGTCCCTGTCTTTCTTTGACAAGCTTGCCGCTCTTCTGCCTCCTACCCTGAGCTCCTCCATGCCTCAGGAGACCCCTCTTGTCCCAGTTCAGGCCCTGGTATCGCTCATCTGAGATCGGGGTGCCTTCCTTCCCTTTTTGTGTCAGGGAGTATCCCCTGTCGTGTCCCCTGTCACTCCTGAGCCTTGTTCTTTCTCCAGTAAAATGCGTATTTTACAGCTCATCACAGCTGATTTGCACTGGCCCTGGACAGGCTAGACATTCCAGCAAACCCACAGGGATTTGGGGGAGAAAATCCATTTGCTTTACCATGTTCTGAGCCAAGAGAGCAGGGAGGGGAGGAGTGCTTCCTGGGGACAGGCACTCCTCACCCAGCCAGAGCCCAGCAGCTCTGGGGCCTCCCCCACCCTCTGCAGAAGGTGCTGCTCTGCAGAAGGTGCTGCTCTTTGGGTCCTTGGTGTGGCACTCCGAGGTGCCCCCTGATGGTGGGACTCCGCACCCATCCCTGCACCCATGCCCGGACCCTCAGACCCAGAAGTGGTTAGAAATGTGGGAAGGTCTCTCCAAGATATAACTATAGAGAGCACCCCTTCCCCCAGCTGCACTGTATTTCCGCAGAATTGTCCTTTAGTTTGTGTGTCTGTCACCAGGAACTGCTTACTGAGAGTTCAGTGAATAGCCGTTGAAGGCCATGTCCACTGATGCTCAGGGCGACCAAGAGCATCAGTGAGCACCTTCAATGCATTACCAGTGTTTTCCAGGCCCAAGGCTGTCACTTGTGGAGCTGAGCGCGACCCAGCTCCGTCCTCAGGGCTGTCTCACTGCATGCGCTGCAGGGAGACCCCGTTAACAGACCATGACACGCTGAGCGATCAGGGACTTGGAGGGAAGACCCTGAGTGGTAGGGGATGCCTCTGCCAGAGCCGGGACCCTCCCCACGGGAAACGGGGAGCCCGGAAGGAGGGTCCCTGCATATATGAGGATGGAGATTCTAGATGAGCTTGTGTGCAAAGGCAAGGAAACACTGCCAGGAGCTTGGAAAGCAGCCCGTGGTTCACTGTATCTGGAACAGAGCTCTGTGTGCTGGGCCCAGGGAGGGGTAAAGGGGAGCCAGGTCATGGAAACCTTCGGGCCAGGCTGGGCTTATGGACTGGTTCTGGAAGCTTCAGGAAGCACAGGAGGGTTTTACGCAGGGCAGTGATGGGGTCAGGTGTATGTTTTAGAAAGATCACTCACTGGCTTGCAGTGTGGATGGTGGAGTAGAGGCAGCAAGCTGGGATGCAGAAGCTGCTGCAGGGACTGCCCTGGTGGCCTGGGAGGGACCTGAAGGTTGCCGAGACCTGCGAGAGCCAGGCTGGGATGGTAGAGGGGCTTCAGAAGGATACGAATGGCAGCCAGGCCTGGGTTGATGGGAGCAGGCCAGGCACGGGAAAGGGGGCAGGTAGAATGGGGTTGTAGTGGAAAATAAAGAGGCGTGGGTTCATTGGGTCCAGAAGAATGCACATTTGATGTGTGTGGTGGAACCCAGGGAAGCTTTGGAGGCTTTGAGCTGGGGAGTGGCATGACAAAGGCAGTGTGCTGGAGAGACTGGGGCCATACAGGGAGCGAGGAGGGCTACGGTGGGGCCGGGGCCGTCTGTCTGGGATGGGATGGCCAGAATCCCACAGCTGGGTGAGAGAACTATGTGCAGGCAGTGGAGGGGGCCGTGGAACAGGAAGGCCGAGAGCCCACACCCACAGGACTTGGCCAGAGCTGGACATCGCCTGGGGCCAAGGGGACAGGGATGAATCTCAGAGGGAAAGTTCCGAAGAGTAAAAGCAGTTATGTGGGCGGGGTGTTGACCTTCTGACCAGGAGGATGGGGCGGGGGGTGACGCAGACAAAGGCAGGAACTTGAAGAGCCACTGGGGAAAAGAAACCTGGGAAGGGGAGGTGGTTTTGGGTGCGGCGTCAAGGTTGCAGTAGCCAGTCATCGAGCAGGCAGCTGGAGAGACGGAGCCTGGACAAGGTCTAGGGGGCAGGGGGTGGTGGGCAGAGGAGCTGGTGGAAACCATGCTCGGAGGGGTGAGAGTGAGCAGAAAGAGGAGAGAGGCGCGGATGTGCTGTGTGGGGGGCAGGAGGAGGGAGAGAAACCAGAAAGATGCAGGAACAAGAGCAGAGTCTTAGGGCCACACAAGGCGGGGGCCCAGCATCCAGGGGCGAGTGATGGGAGAATGAGGAGGGCTTGGACAGCCGGGGTGAAGGGCCCCAGGTGGGAGAAGTCCGTGAGCTAGGCTAGCAGCGCACCTGGCATGAGTAGTGGGCTGTCGGGGCACAGGGAGAGGTCGCCCATTCCTGAGGCTGCTGGACCTCTCACAGCAGGCGGGACTGGAGGAGAACGTGTAAGGGAGGTAAAGTTGGGACCCTCCCCTCAACAGCGTGCTCCTGGCCCCTCTCCCTACTACTCTCCCACCTCCTCTTCGACAGGTCTTAGCTTCTCTCAGGTTCTCAGAGTCCGTGTGTTTTCCCCCTCCCCCGGTACTATCCCCGACGTGGAAATGGAGCACCCCAACCTCATCCTTCTGGTCCCCATGAAGCCCTCTCTGGCCACCCCATTCCCTCCAGCCTGGGTCAGCTACCCCTGTGCAGTGCCCCGTAGTACTGCGTAACCCCACAAGACTGGGAACTTTGCGGAGGAGAAACCTTGCCTCTCCCACAGTCATAACTCAGGGACACCAGCACGGTGCCCAGAACATGGTTGGAGCTCAGTATGTGTTTGATGACTAATTGAGTGAATCTCATGTCATGCTCTCAGCAGCCCCCTCCCTATTTATAGATGGGAAAGCTGAGGCTCAGAGAGGTTCAGTCATTTGCCCGTGGTCACACATGGTCTTAGGTGACATCCAGGATTCCAGGGGCCTCAGTACTGGTTCACCAGGTGTGCTCTTCCCCAAGTACCTGCACAGAACACCCGGGTGGTCTTCCAGGGAGAAGAGTCCAAGTAGCCCTGAGGCATCACGCTGGCCTCACCCCCACATGAGTGTTCGCTCCTTGAATTTCACGCCAGCCTGAGGGGTTCTCCAGGGTCCTGTGGGTGGGGGGGCCCAGGCGCTGAGGAGTTGGCCTGGGGAGGGAAGGGGACCGCCAGGCAGGCGGAGGGAGCTGTGATGAAAGCATGTGCTTCCCTCCCCAGGAGCGGCTCCTGCTGTCTGTCCTGCCCCGTCATGTTGCCATGGAGATGAAAGCAGACATCAATGCCAAGCAGGAGGATATGATGTTCCATAAGATTTACATCCAGAAACATGACAATGTGAGGTAGGAATGAGGCTGGGGGGCGAGGGCAGGGTGGGAGGACTGATCTCCAGGGAGGTAACATCCCCACTTTCTGCCCTTCCAAGGGAGGTCTGTGGCTGATCTGACTGCATGGTCCTTGGCTTTGGGGTGCATTGTCTGGGGTGCCCCAGCCACGTGGCACCCTTGAGGTTGATGAGATGAATTATTAAGGGGAGGCCCCAGGGAGAAGCTAGGGAAGGAAGGAGGAGAAAAGAAAAAGCAGTAGCACCAGCTTTCGGGGAAACTCTTAGCCTAACAAGGGCGACAGAAAGCCAGCTTGGGACCTGCATGTTGCTATTATCATCTCCATTTTCATCATCATCTAGCAGCTTCCATTCCTACTGAGCCGGTGTGTGACAGGCATTACGTACGTACCTCATTGCCAGTCCTCCTGACCATGCTGCAAGGTGGGCTCCCTTATCAGCATCCCTCGCTTAGAGATTGAGCTCAGAACAGATAAGACCCTCGTCCAGGGTCACTCAGCCAGGAATGGTAAAAGGCGGTGCATTCTGGTCAGCCTGCCCCGGAGCCCATGCCCCTTTTACTGCACATTCGCCGCTTCTCTAGAGGGAGGCTGCTGACGGCAGGCCCGTGTAAACAGATACAGCCCAATAGAGTGCACAGTCTGCTTCGGAGTTCCGTGGGGACGGGGAGCGGCTCAGTGGCCTTCCTGCAGCGTGGCTTCCTGGAGAGCCCAGGAATCATCCCACAGGCCCAGAAAAGGAGCTGCTGAGGCTGCCTTAAGAGAATGACTCTCTCCCTGGGCAGGTTTTCCTTGGACCCACAAATATTCCAAGGCTGGTGTAGAGGGAACCCTCTGGAGACATGGGCTGAATTTTCATAAAGGGATTAAATGGAATAAAATGAATAATGGTGCACACACCTACACGCACACGCTGATAAACGTGCACTCAAGGTAAGGCTGATGGCTGCAGGGGTGGGGAGGGCACCGTTTTCATGTAGAAATCATCAGAATTTCAGGCGCAATTGCTCAGTTGCCAAGCGTACCCCAGAATCTGAGACTGTTGGTTGCCCTTGTGTCCTGTATCCATCTTCCAAAAGAGATGCTAAGCCTTTGGGAGAAAGAGGTTACCTGAACAACACTCGTGTCCTCAGTTTTTGGGGTACCCTGATCCCCCCGAAGCCCACACGTGTTCACTGTCAGGCAGGGAGAGCGTCGCCAGCGGTGGGAAGAAGGCTGCTGCAGGCCGAGTCCCCATGCCTGCCCAGGAGGCGTTCCGAGGGGCTCCTCTGAGCCGAGCTCAAGAGAGAATAGGGCCTGGGATTAGGCAGGTCATGCTGACATGTTGGTTCCCCACTTCTTCTCATACCCCTCTCTGCCCCCATAAGGCAGAAAAATTGCTCACAACAACAGTCATACTCATCTAGTGCCTCCTTTAACCCAGCACTCTTCTGACTACTTTCAAACATTTGCCGAGTCCACAGCATACATATAAGAAGTCGGTGCTACTATTATCTCTATTTTGCAGGAAACTGAGGCATAGAGATTAATTTGTCTAAGATCCTAGAGCTGGTTAAGTGGGACAGCTGCCCCCAGGAAACTTTTCGGTATCAGAATTCTTACCTAGTCTTACTAGGTATTTTTTACATGCCCAGGAGAAAGGAGTGTGTATGAGGATTTGTGGGAAGGAATCTCGGGGAGTCTCCGGCCAAGGGGAGACTCTGGAGAGACGTTTGGCTTCTAGAGAGAGAGAAAAAGAGAGAGAGAGACAGAACAGACACTATGGACCCACCAGGGGCCTTTCCTGTTTAGCAACCCCTGAAATCTGGGGGACTCTAGGACACTTAGAGAAATAGCCTTCCCTGTTAGAACACATCCTGGAGGCCCAAAGTTCAGGTGGGAGCCGACACACAGGAACCCCTGAGCTACCCGCTTCTGGGATATTCTCTCTCAGTCCCGTCTTCACGGCCTCACGGGCCCTGGCATTGTTCCAAGCACAGCACGGACAAAAGGTGCTTTTCTTGATTGTTCTCAGCTCGGCAGAGCATCTGGCCGACTCCGCTAAAGTATGATGTCAAACACGTAGGGAATGCAGAAAATTCCCAGCTCAGAAACAGCGTGGCAGGCAGGGTGTAGGTTCTCAGCCTGGCTAGGCTAGCACATCTGTCCACTTCTGCATCTCTGCCCCGCACCTGGCCTTCTCACCCCTCTGTCTCCTGCCCCTCCGTTGCTTTGGGCCCCCAGCTCTCCAGCAAGGTGGTTGAGGCAGAGGGGCTGACTTGGGCCTCTTCTGCCACCATAAGGAGTCACCCGCTCCTGGAGAGACATCCCCTTATCTTTCCACTCCCAGGGATGCTGTGACTTTGGGTAAAGAAAAGAATAATACCCTAATCACAGAGTGGCCTGAGTGTCCACGTGGCAAGAACCAGACCCCCCCAAGTCCCCAAGGGGGTATTTCTGTTTTTAGACGTGCTAAGGATCAATGGCAGCTGTCAGATAAAAGGGGAGAAAAATCAAGACGCTACCCTTTTCATAGGGATGGACATAATTCTGACTCTGAAATTGCCAGGCTGGTTGTGGTTGGTACACACCATAGCCCAGCCATGAGCAATCATATGCAAATAGCCCGTGGGAGCCGTTCCTGTTCTGTGAGCAGCTGTGGCCGCAGGTCTTGACGGAAACACATCGCACGCTCAGTCTCTGACTTGGGTGCGGGGCTGAGTAGTGGGTGGAGGGATAACATCAAGGTATAGAAACACACCCTGGGGCTGGGCTTGAGGTGGGGTGATGAGGTCTGGGGCCCGGGGTTAGTCGGGCTCTGCTGTCCCCTGGCCATGTGAGCAGAGCAAGTGGTGGGCCTTGATACTCTGAACTTCAGTCTCCTCCTCTTCTTTTTTAAGTTTTTTTTTTTTTTTTTTTGACGGGGAGAGAGAGAGATCACAAGTAGGCGGAGAGGCAGGCAGAGAGAGAGGGGGAAGCAGGCTCCCCGCCGAGCAGAGAGCCCGATATGGGGCTCGATCCCAGGACCCCAAGATCATGACCTGAGCCGAAGGCAGAGGCTTAACCCACTGAGCCACCCAGGTGCCCCCAGTCTCCTCCTCTTCTTGATGGGACGGGAAGGATACTGACTTAGCAGGGTTGTGGAGAGCGGATGAAAGCGTGTGAGGGAAGTGCTTAGCGCTGTGTCTGGCCCTGGCCACGTGTTCGGTAATTGGGAGCAGTGATTATCGTCGTTACTGCTATTATTGTGATGATTATCACACTCCTATCAACAAAGCAAGGCCTGGGGATTCTCTAGCTGGAGCGTGGAAGGGTGATGAGTCACGTTTGTCAATTCTCTGCGGAGTTATAATATTTAGAGAGGGTGATGACATGCTGCTCTCTAGCCCCCACCGAGAACAAGGCCACAAGAAAAATAAATCAGCCCTGTGGTGTGACAGACTGGGCTTGGATCTGCGGAAGGGCAGGAGACTAATGGGTGGGGAGAGTCTGGCCTGGGCAGGGAGGGGTGACAGCAGACCCCCACTGCTCTTTGTGGCCTCCCCCTTTCCTGGTGCCCGATAGAAAACTGCCCCTGGGACCTGCCAGGAACCTGTCAGATGCTTTGGTGCTGAGCCGCCACTGGCAATGCACTGAGGTGGGCCAGGGGCCCAGGAACCTTTAGAGACACCCCCCCCCCCCCCCCCCCGCCGAGTCCCCAGGCTTTCCTGTCTGATATGTAGTGACAGATGGAGATGTTTTAGCCCTTCTGGCTGGACAGGGCAGCTGGGACCAGGGCCTGTGGCTGGGGTGTCAGACCTGTGGCTTGAGGGCCCTCCTCCCAGTCCTCTCCCCCCAGACACCTGCCTCTCCTGCAGCCAGGGCAGTGTGAAGGTCAGAGAGAGGCTGCGCTATCCCCGCATTCCTGGGACAAAAGCCTCCAGCATGCCAGAGGCCTCCTCCTCTGTCTGGGAGGAGGGCACTGAAGTGGGAGGAAGGGGCTTGCCCTAGAAGCACGTAACACATTCCCGTGGGTCACAGTTAACTTACAGATGCTGCCAGTACCCAGCTGTCACCAGGGGACCCTTGCCAAGATGTCACTGTTGTGGAGCAAGATGAATGTCAGTGTTGAGCAGCCTGAGTCACACCCCTCTCTGCCACGTATTGGCTGTGGGAACTCAGGCAAGTCACCTAACCCGAGCCTCAGGTGCCTCATCTGTGACATGGAGATGGTGATGTCCCCTCACTCATCCATTCAGTGGCTGCTTTCCTGTGCTTCCACTGGTGGGACACTTAGCTACAGAGGCAGGGATTGAAATGGGAATTAAGAGGGACACTGTCTCCGATGTTGGGAAGCTTGCTTTCTCTTGAGGAAGACATACTGTAAACAACAGGTCAATCAGTAAGTTGGGAATGAATCACCTAAGGAATGGGGGTAGGGCTTTGCATTCTTACGAGCATATATAGGTGTTACAAAACTTACCACTCAATTTTTCTGTTAGGATAAAAGCCATAAAGGAACAGAGCCCCTAAGAGAGGGCCCTAGGACTCACTCCTCGCGGGGTGCTGGGAGGGGAGATGAGGGAGAGTATGGAAAGCCGCTGCCAGGCCCCCCACCTGAGAGGTAGCTGCAGACTGTCTGCCCTCTGGAGGCGGAGCAGGGTATGCGGTGAGAGTCAAGGTCAGGTGACCAATACCTCAAAGGTTTCAGGGGGCAGGGAACGTTCAAGCCAGCCCTGAGAGGCTACTGAAGGATGTGCTACTGCCCTATGGGTCCGAACTGAGAGAGGCAGCTTGGCACCTGAATGACATGTCCTCACGCGGAGCCCTGCAGTTTTAGAGGTTGTAGGTGGTGGGGCGGGCTGGAGAGCCGGCTCCTCCAGGGGGCGTTGGTCCTCACCTGGCTTCCTCTGTTTGGACCCCTGGAGGGGTTCTCTATGGAGTGCGGGTCTTGGTTCATTGCCTGGACTCACAGCCTCATTCTCAGGGGGCCTGGCCGAAGAGCTGGAACTCAGGGGTGGAAATGAGGTAACTGTGGGGGGTGTGGAGGGGCCTGGGGAGGGCTCCCTCTCCTCCCTCCTCCCCCCTTCTTACCTTCTCTCCCCAGCCTCTCCTGAACCTCCCCCTGTTTTTTTTTTTTTTTAAAGATTTTTTATTTATTTATTCGACAGACAGAGATCACAAGTAGGCAGAGAGGCAGGCAGAGAGAGGAGGAAGCAGGCTCCCCACGGAGCAGAGAGCCCGATATGGGGCTCGATCCCAGGACGCTGGGATCATGACCTGAGCCGAAGGCAGAGGCTTTAACCCACTGAGCCACCCAGGCACCCCGAACCTCCCCCTTTTAAGGTTATCATCTCTCCCGTCTCCTTCAAGGACTTGGCTGTGTTCCCCAGGTCGTTCTGGAGTCTGGCTCAGCTGCGGTGCGGCTCTGAATTATAATGGCCTCACGACAGCATCCGCGATGCTCAGATACCTGTGGGTGGATTGTGCACCCTGGGGGCAGAGAGGAAAAATATTTACCTCCAGTCACATTCCCGGGAACCGACCACATAAGGGATGGTCCGTAAGCCTAGCATTCCTGTCTCCAACCTGATACTAAGAAAAGTATTCTGAGCTCTACGCTATACCAATTATAGACACAAGTGGCCTTTATATTATTATCTCATTCATCCCACATTTATTGTGCTGCCCCTCTTTGCCACGTGTGACTAGGAATAGATAGAAAAGATACGGTGGTTGCCCCTCAGGGACTGTCCAGCCCTCAGCAGTGAGGTCGGGCCATGCCCAGTGCAGTGGGAACAGCAGCCTCATAACCCATCCGGTCCCACTGGGGAAGACCCTGGGGGCAGAGCTTTCCTCTTAAACAACCAGTTAATCCATTATCTTACTTGTGATTAAATAGACATGATATAAAACAGGCCATTTTGACCTTTCCCATCATTGTGCAACCACCATCACCATCTGTCTCCAGAATTTTTTTCACCTTGCAAAACCGAGACCCTGTCCCTGTGAAACGACTCCTCATTCCTCCCCTCCCAACCCCCGGCCCCTGGCAACCACCCTTCCCCACTGTGCCTGTGACTTTGACGACTCCAGGTACCTCATGGCCGTGGAATCCTACAGTACATGTTCTTTTGTGGCGGGCTTATTTCAGTCAGCATAACGTGGCCAAGGCTCGTCCATGTGGTAGTGTGGGCCGGGATTTCCTTCCTTTTCTCCGCCTAGTACTCCGTGGTGTGTGTACGCCACAGCTTGTTCATCCATTCATCCGCCGAACTGGGCTATTGCGAATGATTCTGCTGTGAACATGGGTGCCCAGGTCCCTCCTTGAGTCCCTCCTTTCAGTTCTTTTGGATGTATACCTAGAAGAGAAATTGCTACATTCTAATTTTTTAAGGGAGTCCACAGTGTTTTCCATAGCGACTGGCCATTTCGCCTCTCCACCTTGCCCGAGGTGGTTTCTTCACTTCCTTGCATGGACGTGGGTCTTCACAAGAGACCCGAGTTCGTCCTTGGACACGGAATGGGGATCAGTGGGGAATGGAGCTGGCAGCCAGCTAGGACTTATTATTTTAGCTCTTTGGATTCAAAATTGGGGGCCTTGGGGGTAGAGGGGAAGGCAGAGAAGTTAAGGTGAAGAGACACTGACCCGTTGAATGTGTCAGGCTAGGCCTTGGAAATTCTGAGCCTAGTAAGAATTCAGAATAAGGAGAATTATCCTGGGTTGGGTAGGTCAGAAAAGACATCATGGAGATGGAAGGGTTAGAATCAGATCTTAGAAGAACGTAATTAGTTTCCAGCCTTTCTTGTTCTACAAAGGATGTGTTTTCTTTGTAGAAAATTAGGAACTAACAATACAGAGAAGACAGTAGAAAGCACCACGAGCTCATCACTGAGAGGTCACTGACTACTGCTCAGTCTTGGTGCAACCCCTTACCCTTTGTGGGCTTCTCCTGTGGGCCACATTTCCCCAGCTCTTGCAAGGCTTTCTGAACACAAAGTCTGTAAGTGCGATGGGAGGTCCACTGTCTGGGCGGTGAGAGTAGGATTTGGTAGGCAGAAACAGGACCAGGGGATCAGGGGTTGGAATAGGGTCTGCAGGAGGCCCCGAGGCTGGTAAGAAGGATTCCAGGACATATGTGGACCCCAGACCCGCTGGATCCAATCCCGAGAGTCAAGCCAGTCACAGGGCCCTTCAGCTTTCAGAAGGAAGGTGGCCCGTTGCCGCGAGAGTGGAGGGGGCATGGTTGTCCAGGGGGGAATGTGTACCCATATCCAGTGTGTTCAGTGTTCTCTCTGTGGCCTCTCCCCTTTGCCTCTCCCAGCCTGTTCCTCAGAAGGTTCTCTGACTGCTCCTTGTCCAGATGCCCTGCTCTAATTGTTTCACACCTCCCTTGGAAAATGCCCAGTCATCTGGTGTCCGTCGTCAGCCAGATGTTGGTGTGAGCAGCCTGACTGCACCGTTCACCAAGTGTGTGCCAGTGACCCACCGCTCCTCCTTTATCATACTGGGGGCCTGGACCCAGGTTGTATGGCTTGGAGCACATAGAGGGCACGCTGCAGGGGTAGACCCCTCCCCAGCCTATGCTCCTAGGACCTCCAGGGCACATCCTGCCCTGCTTCCCTAAAACCTTCAGCTCCTGCTAGGCCCAGATCCTGAGAGTTGGGCTGAGACCTTGCAATACTCCCTTCCTGCCCTTGCCCGATGACCTCTGTTTCCCCAGGCCCCCACGCCCCCTGGGCTGGCCTCGACAGACGGTTTGCCTCCCAGCATTTCTTGAGTCCCCTCCTTGTACAGTGCTGAGAAATGCAGGTCCGAGAAGCAGGTCCTCGGTGCTGCCTTCCGCCCAGACTGTGAGGAGAAGTCTGTGTCCGGGTGCCCCAGGGGCTGCTGGGTGTGGCTTCTGTTCAGGGGCAGGGTCAGACCCCAACATCTTTGTCAGATCACAGCACCTGCAGGTGTGAGAGGGAACAATGGCAGGGAGAGGTGCCTCCCCAAAAACGCGTGTGGAGAAGCTGGGTGGAGCTGCGGTGGAATGCTGAAAGGCCTGTTGTGGTCACTGGGCCACCTGGGGGCCTGGCCACTCTGGCCTGCAGAGGAGAAGGTGGGCGGCTGCAAGGGACAGATGGCTGGGCTCAGGGAGGAGCGCGCCACCACAGTGGGCCAGCCCGGCTTCCACGTGCCCACTGACCCCTCTGCTCCCTCTGCCCCCACTGCCCCCACTGCCAGAGCCTGAATACATTGCAAAGCTGAGCTCTCAAGTGGGAGCTAATGGATGGAGGAGGACCTCGCTGCCTCTCTGGGCCCGGCATGCTTGGAAGATGGCCTTCAGGGTCACCCAAGAGCCGATCAGGAAATCTTGCCGGGGCAAAGACCGTCTGCAGCTGGGCAAACCTCAAAAACACAGGCACTTCCTGAGTGACAGCCGAGGAGGGAAACCCTCCACCGAGGCGATAGCAGAGGCGTGTGACTTCCCTCTGACCGGAGGTGGGGGGATGTGGAGGGGGCGGAATTTTCATGAATGTGTAGGACAGGCCGCAGGGCTGCAGAGCTGAGACCTTGGAGACCCTGTCGGAGCCTCTGCACAAGGGAGCAACCTGAGCTGAGCCCTGCTCCGAGCCACTCCTCTCTAGTGGGCAGGTGGCTCCGTCTCGCCCCAGCTTATCTGCCGGCAGCCTGTGCCCCCCCCGACTCCTCCCCTCCAGGAGGGGTTGTGAAGAGCAGACCCCAGCAGGCTGGAGAGGTCTCTGGCTCTCTCGCCCCCCCGGAGGCCCTTCACACACCACCGTTGTTTCCCACGCCTCCTGGCATGGACTGGGAAGCCACACATGGCCTCTGTAACTGTTCTGCGGTTCATCCCGTGAATGGTGCTGGACCTAGGCCCTGGGCCCCACAGGCTCCTGTCTCAGGTGACTTAGCTTGGGACTCCAAGAGGCCCCATGGGGTTGAAGGAAGAGCTGCTGAAGTGACCGGTCTTGCCTCTTGCTTGCTTTGAAAGGGTGACAATTCTCTTCCATTCAACAAACATACATTAGAACATTGGGTTGAACTGGGTCCCCCTAAAACATATGTTTGAAGTCCTGACCCTTGGTCCTTGTGAATGTGGAAATAGAGTCTTTGCAGATGAAATCAGGTTCAGATGCTAGAGTAGGGTGGGCCCCTAATCCAATATAAGGGGTGTCCTCCTAAGAAGAGGAAAACGCTGCATGAAGACCTGGATACACAGGGACAGCCCCGCGGGAGGTCAGAGGCCGAGATGGGAATAATACAGCCGCCAGCCCCGCAATGCCAAGCGTGGACACCCCCCACCAGCAACTAGGGAGAGGCAAGGAAGGCTTCTGCCCAGAGCCTCAGAGGCAGGATGGCCCACTGACAGCTGGCCGCTGACGCTGTGTAGTGTTGGACTTACCAGACTTAGTCTGGTATCTGCTGGCTTTGCATTCAAGATACTGACTCCAGCCCGGTGAATGTTTCTTAACTCTGGAGCTGTGGATCTTGACCCCGACCTGAACAAGCTCTGATTTCTAGAGAGCTAAAGAATTTCCAGAACAACTATGTGATGGCGCTTTTCCACAGACTGGGAGAGACCTTCTCTTGTTCCTGAGCGGAGCGGGCCAGTTGCCTGCAAGACTGACCGGCGGAGAAGTGGCAGCTGGGTGGAGAGGGGGCTCTAGTTAGTTAGGGGGCTGAGATCAGCATCGGGGGCATGGCAGCCTTCCCTCCCCTGCTCCTCTTACCACGCATGCTGACGCAAGGCGCTCCCCGTGTACTCCCCTTGGAGGGGGTTGCTGAGCCCATCTGCCTGGTCAGACCCCAGGCATCGAAGGCTGCTGGAGACTTCCGACCACCTCGCACCATCTGTGCCCCCGCCTCCCTAGCTGCCTGCTGAGGAACAGCGTGTCTGCTTCCCTGAGTTCTGTGACCTGCCGGGGCAGTGTCTTTCCTCTCCACTCCTCCTCCTCAGCTTTTCTTCTTTCCCCTCATTTGGCCCGTCTGTCTACACCTTCCCTCGTGTGGGCTGGCGGGCAGCCGCTGAGGGTGTCCCCTTGCTGAGTCCCGGACGCCATGTGTGGTGACCTGTACCAGCCCCTCCGGCTCCCTCTGCCCCTTTCACAATGCCGGACCCCTGAATTACGCTCATATTTACTTAAGATGGCTCTGGGGCCAACAGCTTCATATTTATGGGTTCAGCTCCTGGGCTGTGAAGCCAGGTTGCCTGTGTGGCCTTGGGCACAGGATGCATCCTCTCTGTTTTCCTCCATTTTCTCACCTGTAAAAGGGGGATATTGTCCTCATAGGTGGTTGTGGTGTTCAAGTGAGTTCATACACATAAAGGGCACAGAACAGTGTCCAGTTGTTTCAAAAGGCAGGTTTTATTACCAGCCAGATGTGCGAAGGCAAAGAGGTGAGGAGACAACTGCCATTGGAAAGATTGTTATTCATCCTGGGAGAAGCGAGCAGGTCGCCCCCATGCTGCGGGGGCCCCTGGGGAAGTGCTGCAGTGCCGGGTCAGGAGGCAGAGTGAGAGGGGTTTGAGGATGAGACTTTGTTGCGGTTTCTGCAGGAAGGAATGGGTAAGCAGGCTTGGGATGGGCTAGTTGGAACCATTTCAGTGGGCTCTGTGGTGCAGGGACCGTCCCGAGTCTGGCACCCATCCCTGGGGTGATTAGGGCAAGAGAGTCATGGCCTGAGCGTGAGAGCCTAACTGGGCTGTGGGGCGCTGGACGTTAAGGCAAGCTGTTGACAGTCTCTGAGACCTGACCGGCCTGGGACTGACAGGCTCCCTGGGGTCAGTGAGGCCCCAGGTATCAAACATCACAATAGAAAGACAGGCTTAATGCACCAATACACATTTTCCAGATAGAATGACAAAATATGCTTGTTCTCCGTTCCTCATTTTAAAAAGGAAGGCTATCTGGGGCCTCAGGAGCCTTGTGGTATAGTGGGAAGAACACAGGCCTCAGAGAAGGAGCCCACCATGCTGCTGTCGGCAGCTTCTTCCCTGGGGCTCAGCCGCCTCATCTGTGAGGAGGAGACACCAAGCCTTTGCTGCAGGGCTGCCTGGAGGACTTGGTGAGAAGACAGTCTGCAAGCTCCCAGCCCTGAGCCAGGTCACCGGGAGCATCTCCGTACATAAGGGTTATTACGTTTCTGTGTTCACTTAAAGAAAAAACTCCAGGGGCCCTTCCACACTCCAGCCCTGGGGCCTCACCTCTAGTGGTGTGCTGTGAAAGAAAAGGAAGATGGATTCGGTCTCCAGAACACAAGCTACAGACACAGACAGAAGACCCACAATAACCACCGTGGGGACCGGCTGCTGCATTTGACTCCGTGCCTGGGGATGAGGCTGCCGTTGCTGGCAGGGACAAGTTGGAGGCTTCCAGACATGTTTGCTGGCTGTGTCTTCCTCTCTCTCTCTCTCCTCCCTGAGCCTCTTTAGTCTGTCCCTTCTAGAGACTCCCTAGGGACAGAGGGCTTGGGCCCGAAACCCTATCTGTGGGAGTGGGAAATGAGACCTTAGTGGGATTGACACTGGGGCCTGGAACATTTTCTAAGCCCATGAATCAAAGGCCACAGCTGCCTTGAAGGGGCTGTTCAGGAGTCACATAGGGCAGGCCCAAGAGGGGACAGAACTGGGGGTGGGGGTGCGCAGGGCCCTGTCTTTGGTAACTCAGGCAGATGCACACTCCCAGGCCTCATATGCCTCTGCCCAACCCCACCCCCACCGCCATCCTGGGCGAGAGTGAGGGCATGATGAGAGCGCAGAAGTTGTCTCCTGGGCAGCATGGAGAGGCCAGCTCCCTCGACTCTCCAGGGCCAGGGCCCCTTGATGCCCTCCCCAGCAGCCATTTGGAGCCCCCCGTCCCCAGGACTCTTGCTGTCCAGCAGCTGCGTCCCCTGTCCTTCCTCCCTCACAGGGGTCTTCCTCCACCTGTCTCCCCAGCATCCTGTTTGCTGACATCGAGGGCTTCACCAGCCTGGCATCCCAGTGCACTGCCCAGGAGCTGGTCATGACCCTCAACGAGCTCTTCGCCCGCTTTGACAAGCTGGCTGCGGTGAGTCACCCTCCCTGCTGTCCCTGGCACCCGGGGCCTGTGCCAGAGCCAGAAGGTTGGCTCCATCTGGGCCGCCCAAGGGAGAGCGCTATGGCCAAGGCCCTGTGAGCCCCAGGGACGGGCCCTGGGCCAGCATATGCCCTGCTGGGCAGGGCGGATGCACACACTGTGGCTGTGTTTCCTCACACCTCACACAGTTGGACGTGTCTTGATCATGAGGGAGCAAGGGAGTGAGCCTTCCACCTGAGGAAGCGCGTGGGAAAGCCTGCAGGTGACGCTACCCAGGCCCTTGAGGAATTTCTGTTTGGTGGGGCAGATTCAGTGCCCGTAGAGCCATTTTCTTGGGGAGCTCAGCCAGAGTGGTAAGAAAATGAGTCTGAATCCCAAATGGCCTGCAGACAGCTATGTGCCAACCCCCAGAGGCTTCCATAAAGAGGACTCTGTGCTGTTCAGACAAATTGGAAGTAGCATTCCAGGCCATGGAACGGTAAGTGACATATTCACTCATTCAGTCCCTGTTTATACTGTCATCCTCTCCAGCTTTTGTGCCTTTGAGTGATGTCCCGGACCTCTGTTGAGTTATTTTATGTCAGGGCTGCCCACTGCAATGTCCACCGGCAGGCGGACTCGTTTCCTTTTGCCATCAGACTATTTATGAGAGGCTGGTGCTGGTCAGAGGGGTGCCAGGGCCTCCAAGGGCATTAGATGGCGGTCTCACACTGGCTTGGTGGTTTTTATCCCCTGACCATGGATGAGGGGAACTGGATATATGCTGGGCTCTCGGGCATTGGACGGGCCTTAAATGAGAATCCAGGCCACACGGACATTTGAGTCCCAGTGTCCTACTTCATGAAGTAACCTCTGGTGGCCAGACTTGGAGAGCTGAGAATTGGTGACTAGTGACATCCCATCCGAGTCCTAGTTCTGGCTCAGTTGTGACCTGCTGGGTGACCCCCGTTGTGCCCGGTTACTCTCCTCAGGAGCAGCAGTGGGCAGGACTTCAGCTCTGGGGGGTGGGGAGGTCTTAGTCCTCACATGCTTGCTGGTTAGCAGCGTGCTGTTTGGTCAAATCTCAGACAGGCTGAGGGGCAGGCAAGCTTTGGTTAAGTCTCATTCCTGCTTCAGCCTTTTTGTAAAAGAAGGAGAATCAGAAAACTTCTCATAGAGCCTTAGGCCAAGGGTCAGAGCATTCTCCAGGGCCTGGGAGTAGAAGCAGGGACACTGACTCTCAACCTGCGACCTTCCTCGAATTGATAAGTCTGCCCTCTTTGCTCCCACATCGGACCCACTGCACTCTTCTTGGGTCTCAGCAGTGACCATAAAAGTGAGTTCCTGAGCCTGGGGAGGCTGGAATGCCTGAGGGCTGCTCAGCTGGGCCTCCATCCCCCCCTCGGCTCCTGATAAGCCTGTCCTGGGGCCGGGGCCATGCATCTGTCTGTGCTCGCTGCCCTAAAAGGCAAGTTATTCCAGGCATGGGGTGAATCTGTTTGCTTCCCGTTTCTTCCCCTCCCACTTCTCTTTCCTACTATTTTTAATTTTTAAAATTAATTTGCTTTCCAGGAGAATCACTGTTTACGTATTAAGATCCTGGGCGATTGCTATTACTGTGTTTCTGGGCTGCCGGAAGCGAGGGCTGACCATGCCCACTGCTGCGTGGAGATGGGCATGGACATGATTGAGGCCATCTCGTAAGTGCCTGTCTGGGAGAGGACCATCCCACAGCCTGAGGAACTGATGTTGGAGGGTTGATTTGTGCCTCCCGGCTTAGAGCCTTCTCCTAGGCATCTTCTGCCCACAGCGGCCTGGGAAGCTTTTCCCAGAGGAGGGGAAAAGCTTTTCCTATAGGAGGGGAGAGCGCTGCAGACTCTGGAGCAGTGGGAGGTGTGGCCCCAGCTCTGCAGGCAAGGAGGACAAGCTGGCCATCATGCCGTGCTCTGTGCCTCCCTCCCTCGCCTCTCAGGGCCCATGGCCACCCAGCCCCATTTCTTCCCCGGCGAGAGAGGTTGGATGCACGGAGGTTAAACATCTCCCCAGGGTAATACAACATGCCAGGTGGATGCAAATGCAGGTGTCCCCATTTAAGAAAATCCATCCTTCGTGGGAGCAATAGCAAGAAGGATCTTTGGCCAATTCTCGGTCACTGCCGGCCAGAGAAGGAGCCCTGGTTATGAAAAGATGTGGAGCTAATCCAAACTTAGGCTCAGTAACTTGGAGCTTCAGAAGTAGCCTGGGTAGGGGCAAAGGAAGAGCCGCTGTGGACAAGGTCAGGGGCAGAGCAGCTGTCCAGGAAGGCAGCCGGGTCCCTTCGGTTTGGCGGAGCCCCTTTGGGCAGTGTTTGCTGAGTGTCCTTGTACGCCGCCCAGTCATGCAGAGCGGACGGCACCAGGTGAGGGGGGGCAGACTGAGATGGGGGCCAGGAGGGGCATTTGTTTCCGTTGGGAGGACCAGGAGAGGCTTCATGCAGGACGTGTCCCGGGAGTTAAGCCAGAAAGGTGGAATGAGATACTAGCAACCCGAGCAAGGGTCCTGAGGCACCGTGGATGGAAGGCACATTCCAGCAGGGACAAGTGAAATGATGAATGACATAACTCTGCCCTGCATCCGGTGTTCACCACTCCCTGGCTGCTGGGGAGGAGGGCAAGCCTCCAGGGCTGGTCCAAGTCAGGCTGCCGGCCTGCCACTGGCTAGTGGGCCTATCCCAGGGTATCTGAGAGCATGCAGGTCCCCAAAGAGTACACACCGTGTACCCCGCCCCCCCGAGCTCCTGCACCCTCTTCTGCAGACCCCGGGCCTCAGACTCATGCCCAGAGCAGTATAGCTCCTGTCACACTCTACAGCCCACAGAGGGGTCCCCCATGTCCCGGGGACACCCTCAGCCCTGGGTGTGGTGCCTGTGGTGGGAAGTGGTGTTGCTTCGAGCACATGGAACCTCCCCAGTCAGTTAACCACCTTGCTTATTATGCCATTAATATCCAAGAAGCAGCAATGGGCACAACTCTGAGCATTACACGAATGGGGTTTGCAGCGGCTCTAACTTCCCTGTTTGGCTCAAGTGGGCACTAACAGCATTTGCATCCTCAGAATACAGTTGAATTGACTGAGGGTAGCGAAGGCCCAAGGTGCCTTCCTGGGGAGGCAGTGGGGTCCTGATTGGAGTGTGAGGCACTGTGCCCCCTTGTGGCCACACCGGGAAGCGACGCCTCCCTGCTTGGAGCCGCTGAGTACCAGGGCCCAGCCCCTACCCACATCAGGTGAAACAGTCTCAGACTCCGGGTTTGGGCTGGACCAGAGAGAAATGACTCTTTGACCCCTGCACCTTCTGTCACACCCCCGACCCCGTGCCTTCCAGCCTCACCCCCACTCTGTGCGCCTGGTCCCTGACCCTCTCCTAGCCTTACCCCTGCTCCATCCCCAGGTTGGTCCGGGAGGTGACAGGGGTGAACGTGAACATGCGCGTGGGAATTCACAGCGGGCGAGTACACTGCGGTGTCCTTGGTCTCAGGAAGTGGCAGTTCGACGTCTGGTCTAATGACGTCACGCTGGCCAACCACATGGAAGCTGGAGGCAAGGCAGGGTGAGTGAGGGCCCAGACATAACTTCCCCAGCTCCTCCCCGCCATGACTTTTGTGAGGCCGGGGGCTGGGGTGGGCAGGATGGGGTAACTTGCAACTCCGGGTTGGCAGAATTTAAGTAAAAATTCCGCTCCTTAACAAATGACTTGCACCACACCAGGGCAAGTTGTACGGAGCATCCTCTCAACCTTTGCCCAGAACTTCACCCAGAAGATATTTGCATAAAACAGGGTGGCTTGTAGTGCCATGGGTTAGGTGGGGTAGAGTTCTGGAGGCGGGAGGAACGATGGGTAATTTCGGAGTAGCCAGGACAGAAAGGAAGTGGGACATGGGTTGGACTGGATGGCTAGGCAGGATTCTGACAGGTGAGGAAGGTGAGGTGGGGAGAGAGCCAGGCCGAGGGACTGAGGTGAGGACAGGCACAGGTGTAGGAAACATGGTGTTTCCAAGGAATGGAAGTAGAGCCCGTGACCTATTAGGGACCGGCAGGAGAAACAGTGCCTATAATAAAAGGACCTGTGTGCCCTGCAGGGGGATCTGGGCTCAGGCCTCTTCTCAGCCAGGGCCACTGCCGGCTTCAGAGCAGGTTAGCAAAGTTTGTGGGACCGAGGCTATGTCCTCCTCATGAGCCAGTGATGTCTTCTGCTATGACAACGCTACAACTTAAGTGGGATGTGGTGTGCTCAAGGTGGACGTGAGCGCGGAAGGGGCCTCCCGGAGCCACCGTGGCGATGACAGTGGAGGCATCCAGCACACTGAGATCGAGGTCAGGATTTAGGCTGGGGTTAGCGTTTGAGCCAAAGTGCGGTGCCCTGGGATCTGATCTGTGACAGTCGGTCACAGTGTGGTTCTGCATGGGGGCTAGAGGTCTGAAGTCACGTTCTCTGCCCTCCTCTCCCCGCGTCCCTCCCCACCTGCAGGCGTATCCACATCACCAAGGCCACACTCAACTACCTGAACGGGGACTACGAGGTGGAGCCGGGCTGTGGGGGCGAGCGCAACGCCTACCTCAAGGAGCACAGTATCGAGACCTTCCTCATCCTGCGCTGTACCCAGAAGCGGGTGGGCCGGGGAGGGGGCTGAGGGCTGGGGGGCCGGGTGGGGGGGGGAGAACCCAGGGAACGGTGGGGGCTATGGGGCCTTGTTCTTCTAGGGAGGAATGTTTCACAGCATCCCCTCCCTTCTCTTCTCGCTCTCTCCTTGAGTCTGGGCATGAACTCCTCACGCACTGTGGTTCCTGCATCTGGGAAGCTCGTGAGCATTACAGAGGGCTTGCAAAGGCCAACAGCAAAGCAGCAGTGTTTTTATTTTGCCTCCGTTGCAGAAATGCAACAAGCCTTAAATCAGTTAGCCGAAGCACAGCTGCAGGCCAGGCATGGAAATGAAAGAGCAGGGACTCCGTCCACTGTCTACTCTCTGTCCAACCATTGGTTTCGTGTCTATCCCGCTCCTTGTCTGTTGCCTGGACCAGGTGGATATTGGGCCATTTTCTGCCTCTATGTGTCCTGACTGTCTCTGCCGTCTGTCCCAACACACCTTCGTTTCTCTGGAGGACCTCCGTCCTTTCCAGGGTTTCACCTTCTAGTCCCTTTCGCCTCCCTCCCTTTGTCCCAGCCCACACTTGCCCAAATATAAAACTGAATTATTAGCAGACTTCGGCGTTCTATTTTTAATAGTGTCATGTTCCATGTTCTTAATTTTTAAAAATGAACGAAGAGAACATTTTCTATTTCTCCCTAGATTAAAAAACCTTTTACCAATGAATCTTTCCATTGAATTGACCTGTTGGTCAGTGACCTTTGATAGAGAAAAGCTTCCCTCTTTCTTTTGTAAGAAATTAGATGAAAGATAAAACTAAGCTGGGAGAAAAGTCCAGAGAAAGTCTTGGGTGACAGCAAAGGTACATTTGGGGGCTCCTTGGGGGCAGGTGTCCACCCTGACAAGGACATTACTGGGGGGACCTCATCTCCCACAGCGGGTCAGGAGCTGCATCGGGTCCCCCATAGAACACAGAGGAGGATGGGAGGATTTAGGCACTCCTGGGAGAGCCTTATTTGACACATTTTTGAACACTTGCTTGCTCTTTGATTAGAGTATAAGTAAACCGACTTCCTCCCAGGCCCTCCCACACCCTCCCCTCTGTCGAGGTGACAAGGTCTTCAGCCCCAGCTTCCTGCCCCACTCAGACTGAGGCCTCACAGGCTACTCTGGGTTCTCTGGGTCATGTTCTTCTGACAGGTGGCCCAGAAAGATGAAATGGAGACAGGGAGTGATATCTCATACCCCACCCCACCCCACCCGGAGCCGTGTCAGCTGCGTCCCTGATCTGACGGGCTCCCTTCCCAGGCTCGGAGAGGGAGCTAAGGGGAAGGCTGCCTCCAGTCTCCCCAGGGCCTCTCCAACCATCCGCCTGGAGCCCATTCGGATGGGTGGACGATCAGATAGAGATCGTGGCTGGCCTACAGGGAGACGGCTGAGGCCCCACTTGTGTATTTGTACAATTTATGTTGGCCTTTGCCTCTCAGGTTGTAGTGACCTGAAACTCCAGAAGCTGCCTCTCCGGTAGAACGTGGCTGTTTGGGATAAGTCGAGTGGAGACTAGAATCCTTGGTGTCCTCTTCCTTCCTCTCTTCCTCTCTTGGACCCAGGCTCTGCCCACCCCCTGAGAATTCCATGCCAATGACAGTCGCCCCCACACCCCTTTGCTTTCTCACGAGACCGGCCTCCCACCTAGGCCAGCCAGGGCTAGCGCTGGGGAGTGGAAAGGGATTTAGGAGGCTTTCTACAGTGAGCTCCGGGATCCCAGCCGACTAGGCTCCGCTGTGCACCAAAGGAAAGGCCACCTTCCTTAATTCCTACGTGGCCAGGCGCCCAGGAGGGATGAGAAACGCCCCACTCGGGCTCACCCGGTAGGCTCTGCCCACAGGCTGATGCTGTCTGTTTTACTCTCCCAGAAAGAAGAAAAGGCCATGATCGCCAAGATGAATCGCCAGAGAACCAACTCCATCGGGCACAACCCACCCCACTGGGGGGCCGAGCGTCCCTTCTACAACCACCTGGGGGGCAACCAGGTGTCCAAGGAGATGAAGCGGATGGTACGTAGCAGGTGGGGCCGTGTGCGGGTTGAAGCCGCTCCGGTGCTGGGGCCTTCCGTGGGTGTAAGGACTGGGCCGGGCCCCTCGGGTTGCCTGACAGAACCTTGGAGAGTCACAGAAGCAACACTGGGCTAGGAGCCGGAACGCCTACCTTCTGGCCCTGGGTTCTCTCCGTTGAGTCCCAAAGGTTGGAAGCAGACCCCGAGTCCAGGCAGAGCCTCCAGTCCTCCCATGGCACCGTCTGGTGGGGCAGCAACTCCTCAGACATCCTTCCAGTGCCCTCCGCCTTTCCCAGGCAGCTGAAACACATCCTGGGGCTCAGAAACCATCTCAGTACTTTCTGGCAAGTGTCAGGCAATGGCCCCCTTAACCCTCTGTGCTGAGAAGTGCCCCTGGTAACCTGCAGGTGTCTGGGGTCGAGCAGGCAGATTGGACCATGGTAAGGGTGCTACATCCCTTTCAAGGGACCCTGCCTGCCTCGAGGGACAGACAGCCCCGGCCCTCCCTAAGTACACCAGGGGCCGCCTAATTTGGGATGCACTGTCTGGGTTCTGCCGGAGATGATAGAAATAATTCAGAGGGTGGGACGAAGAGGAAGAGGGATGACAGTTCAGGTAAGGGTACAGCAGGAGTGTTTTCTTTCTTTTCATCTGAGAACTTGGTTTCCACATCCACGCTCGCTCCTTAGCTCGAGGGCAGCCTGATTCCCAGGCAGGAGGCGCCCACGCTGGGGAGAGGGATGAGTGAGGCCGGAGGGTGCAGGGAGCTGTGTGTGTCTGGGGGGCACTTTGTTCCCTCGGAGCCAGAGTACTGGAATAAGATGGGGCATGCTGGCACTAGGATCACAAATTTGGGGTCTGTGGGTTTGACCACATTTTAGCTATAGCAACAGGGACTGCAGGTAAATTCTATGAAAATCCAGCGGAGGCAGCAGACTGAGCCAGGGACAGGCTGGGGACCCAGCCACTCTGCTCCTTGCTAGCTGGCAACTAACAGATGACAAGGATTTAAGGAAAACCTATAGGGTCAAAAAATGAATTGAGTCAAGACCTTCATTTTAATTTTTGATGGTAAAGAAGCAACTCATAGGACACCAAGTTTATGAGGGGGCAGAGTGGAGGAAGGGTGCCTGCCTTCCTCCAGGGCTTTGAACTTGGACTTCTACAGATCTCCAGCCACCATTTCCCCTCCTGGGGGGGCCCTCCCCGAAGCAAAGAGCAGTTGGTGGGTTCTCTCTGTTCTCGCCCCAGCCCTTTCATAATCTCCTGTGGACTCTGTATCCATGTGACCAGGACCAGAGAGGGGGTGGGCAGAGGTGGGGGGGGATCACAGAGAGCCTGGTGCAGAGAGGGAGGCTGTCATTCAGGGGGCAGGGAAGGGGGAACAGGAAGATAGGAGGGAAAGGACAGAGGTGAGCAGGAGACTGTGGGAGCGAGGAGTGGAAGAGCCACAAGCAGGCAGGAAAGGCACCCGGTGGGCTTTCTCTGTTTAAAATCGTGGGGAAGATTTTTTCCTGGTGATATTTGGTATAAGTGCAGTCTAGTTATTTCAGAGTCTCAAAGGAGGCAGCTGGGAGTGTAAGCACTGGTTTAGCAGAGACATTAATCATTGTTAGGACCAGGAGCCTTGGAAGGGTTAGCAGAAGGGGTGTCATTGGGGAGACAGGCTATGTCTCCCATGGTGTTGGCTACCTCACAGCAGGAAGGGACAGGAAGTTGTGTAGACAAAGAGTGCTGGGGACACCTCTGCCACAGCCTTTGGGAGAAGAGACTCCCTGGCCCTCATCCTAGCTGGGCAGAGTCACCAGAGGCCAGTGTCGAAGGACACCCGCCACCCGCCCCCTCCATGTAGTCAGAGTGTCCAGGCTGTGGATGGCGTGGTCCCAGAAGCTGCCTGGCACACCATCGGCATTTGGTGGTACATTTGCCTGAGATCTTTGTGAAGGATACACAGAGGAAGAGCTTCTCCCCTGACTTCGGCCAGTGACCCGGGTGGGGATTAGATTAAGCATGATTGGGAGTGCTAAGAAAGGTACCAACTCGTAGACAGCAGTTAACTTCTTTAAATCTTGTCCCAACTTGGACTCAGCTTTAAAATGTAGTGGCGAGCTGCTCTGGTTTGTGCTGAGACCTGTCTGTCACAAGGTCCCTAAGGGTACTGAGAAATAAGAAGGCTGACAGCAAGGGCACCGAGGGGCCTCTGCTCATCTAGCCAGGGAGGCCCTCCATTCTCTGGGGGCAGTGGGCTGAGCCGGAGCGCTCAGGGAAGATGCAGCTCGCCAGCCAGGCGGGCAAACCAGAGCCCGCGCCTCCCCGTGGGTGAGCGGAGGGGCCGCAGCCCCTGCTCCTGCTTTTAGGCCCAAAGGGACAGGAATTGGGAACGAAACAGAACCGGAACTGCTCCCCGGAAGTGGTGTGGTACAAACCGCAGGAACCTGTCTGGGGGTCCTCCTAGCTGGGCTGAGGACTGCTATCCCAGAACTAGTAAGCAGGCCAGGGAACTTAAACCCCGTCTACTGGGCTGTATTATTTTTTTTCTTCAGATTTTATTTATTTATTAGAGAAATTATGAGCAGTGGGGAGGGGCAAAGGGAGAAGGAGAAGCAGACTCCCCACTGAATGTGGGCCTGACATGGATCTTGATTCCAGGGCCCTGGAATCACGACCTGAGCCAAAGGCAGATGCTCAACTGACTGAGCCCCCCCAGGCATCCCTGGACTATAGTTTTTTTTTTTTTTTTTTTTGGACTGTATTTTTAATGACCGTCTGCCCCGGTCAGTCTGCCAACACACTAGCCCTGTGCTCAGCTCTCCACACTAACATGGCACCCAGAGCAGACCTGGTCCCCCACCCAGCCCCAGCAGTCCTGCACCAGCCCCAGCGAATGACCAAAAGAGCATAGGAGAAAGTCAGAAACGGGTTTGTTAAAAATGTGTCAGATCTACTTCTGAGTGGCAGAAGCCAGCGCTGGCATAATAGTAGCGCAAGTTGTCCTCGATCCCAGAGTAAAGTCATGGCCGGCCCCTGTGATGGAATTCAGGGCCAGCCCCACACCGTATTCTGTGGAGAGCTGGCTGTCTGGCTTCCCTGCCGCCCACTTAAGCTCGTGCCCTGACGGATCCCGGGAGCACCCAGCATGGGCCTGCCTCCCGGTGGAGCACTCACGTGAGTCCCCCCCAACTCCTCCAGCCGAGGCTGGGATGGTGTCATGGGCCAGGTCTCGCCGCCCGGGCCTGATGATGCTCAGAGGGCAAGAAGAAGGTCTGGCTTGTCCAGGGAGGACCACTGCCAGGCACCCTGGGAGGAGCTCAGAGTCCACGGTCGGGCACTTGGATTTGCCGTTAGAGGCTGCCGAGGCCCTTGGAAGCCCTCCCCTCGGGGGTAGAATGGAGACACTGGGGCAGTGTGGGCCCCAATCTCTTTTAGCATCTGGCAACTCTGGTTCATGGAGAGCAACATAAATCCTGATTTTTGTATTTTTAAAACACGTCTGCAGTGTTTTAGGATTTGGGTTCACCTGGCACTTGCTGACCCCTGTGTTTGCCCAGCAGTATGCTCCACACTGGGCCACAAGAAACCGCAGGTAGCCTTCTGTCTTTGTCCTGGCAACCTGAGTCTTATCTGAAAAGGCCCTGGGGCTGTTTGCCGATGCCTCCGTCTCCCAGATTCTATCCCCTTCCCATTTCAGGGAACCCACCCTCCATTCTGCCACACCTGGTCACACCCTGAGACACATTTTCATGGATGTCGTAGATTAACTGTAAATAGGGCTTTGAGGTTGGCAACCAATAAGGGACTGTCACATTCACCCCTGCCCAGTGTATGTGAGCAGTAGTCACTCCCGTGGCAGGCAGGTTTCTCACCTCCTGGGTGCCCACCCAGTTTTGGCCTTGGAAGAACACACTGGTTCTCAGATACCACAAAGGCTGCTGCAGGTCACTGGAGTTTAACTCTCTTAAGCTCACAGATGGGGGAACTTTGTGTGCTCAGTGGGGGTGGGGGGTGTACACACATGTGGGAACTGATCAAGCAGTGGTTTCTCTTGTTCCAAGCTTATTTCAAGGCAGAATTGAGAGGGACCTACCCTGCCTGGGTCCAGGAAGAAGGGGAGATTGGGGAATTGGGTATGGGGACAGGATTTGCTTAGACACCTGGGTTTTGCCAGTGGATGACATGAAATCGCAGTGCCCGCCTCCTGCAGCGTCTAGCACAGGTCCTGTCCCATAGGAAGACCCTGGCTGTATTCGCTGAAGGAAGGAAGAAAAAACTCCTGAGTGACAGGCCTCCCTCAGGGCAGGCTCCTTGGTGAGCTGGACTGCCTTCCCACAGTCCCTTCTGGAAGCGTCCTCTCTGTTCTCATACACCTTTCCTTCCCTCTCTATCCCTCTCTTCTAGGGCTTCGAAGACCCCAAGGACAAGTGAGTAATAATGCCTTTCTTTATTCCTGCTCTCTTGGCCTGAGGGATAGCCCCAAGTTTGCCTTATAGCTCGGTTGCCCCGTGCTGTGTGGGCAGTGCGCCCTCACGGTCTTGGCTGAGAGTGACCGGAGCCCCTGCTGCTGACAGAGGGGCCGCCGGGCAGACAGGCCGGGCACGAGCGCCGCCCGTGTGTCCTCACCCCACAGACACAAGTGTGCACGCACAACTATAGACATGCATACTCTGTTCATGGCTGTGTGCGTGCACACACACACACACTCACAGGAACCTCAGCTCTCAGGAAAATGCAGACCCAGCACATTGGTCACGGCCCCTGGTCACATCCTAGTGCCCTGAGGGAATGTCTTCTTTCTCTTCTACTTCCCCACTCTGGGGGGCTAGCTACCCCACTGACAACTGGGTGTCACCTTGAGGAATAGGGCTTTTCGTGCAGCAGCCTGATCATGAAACCTGCTTCCCAGAGGGTGTCCAGGACTATGGTGCAGCTGGGCAGTGATGAGCAGAGACTGTCACCTGTGGGGAAAAACAATTAGACCTTCCATGATAAGTCATATTATTATTACACTACAATAATGTATCAGTAGTTCAGAAAAGCCTATTGTCAGCGAGGCCCTTCAGCCAGAGGGTCAGACATGGGCAGTTTTCTGTGCACGTGTGCGGTTAAGAGGGGGGACTTGGCCTCCAGGCCATCCTGGTCTCAGTCCCAGAGTCCCCGCCCCTTATTAGGGCCTTTCTGATGGGCCTGGGTGCTGGGCGCCTGGTGGGCCCTCTAGCGGCGCCCCCTGGTGGTCAGCCTGTCCTGCGTCTGCTCCTCTTGCTCCCCAGGAATGCCCAAGAAAGTGCAAACCCTGAGGATGAAGTGGACGAGTTTCTGGGCCGCGCCATTGACGCCAGGAGCATCGACAGGCTGCGGTCTGAGCATGTCCGCAAGTTCCTCTTGACCTTCAGGGAGCCTGACTTAGAGAAGAAGGTACGGCACCCTGGGTGGGAAGGAGGCCCTGGGCAGGACCAGGACCAGGGGGAGGAGGAGAGGGCGACAGTTCCCTGTTGTCCCCGTCACCACAGAAAGTGCCCTTTCTTGTCAGTGTCGCCTGCTCCAATGCCACAGTGCTCAGGAGATGGAGATTTCGGGGAGACATTTTGTGGTCAGCAGGGCTAAGTCATAACTTCCTCATGCCTCCGTTTTCTGACTTTCGTCAGAGGGTCGTAGTGAGGGTTAAACAAGTCTATATGTGTAAAATACACAAAATCGTATCTGCCACAGATGTTCAATGATGTTAGTTGGTATTTATTTTATTTTTATTGCTGTTACCATTATGAACATCATCACCAGAGGACCTCCCTGCTGCTTTTGGCACACTGACAAAAAGTCTGAAGGAACAGTCAAGATCTCTCTGTCCCATCTCCTTAAGTTGTGACTGAGGGGTTGGGCGATTTGCAATAGGCCACCAGTGAAGTAGTGACAGAGCCAGGCCCGACCTTGGTCCTGTGAGGCCGACCTGTGAGCACACGCTGCTGGCCCTGGGCAGGACCTGAGCCGCGAGCGCCCTCTCTGGTGAAGTTGTGCCAGCACAGCCTCGGTGGGCGCAGCTGGCTGGTGTCACGGGAGGAACTGGCCCTGGGGGGGGCGGGTGAGCTCTGTGATTTGGAGCAGGCCTCCTGTCCGCTCCTCTGCGAAGTGGCAGCTACACAGGTCCTGTTCCCGGGGCTCTTGCGAGGGTCTGCGAGGACACCACAGACGGGCGCGTGTCCTAGCCAGTAGCTGGTGCTCCGTGATTGGAGCCAGGATCATTATGAAGGACTCTCACGGTGACCCGACCCGCAGAAAGTGTCCGGTTTGACACAGTCCAGCTAGTGTCCCCACAGGCACCGCGTTACGTCGCTTCGAACGGGTTTCTTGAGCACGAGGGCTAGGGCAGGTTTCTCCCAGGTGTTGGGAGTGGGCTGTCAGCGTGTCTGGGCTGGGCGGGCCTGGAGCAGACTAGGCCCCCCTCACCCTGCACCCTCTTCTCAGTACTCCAAGCAGGTGGATGACCGATTTGGTGCCTACGTGGCCTGTGCCTCGCTTGTCTTCCTCTTCATCTGCTTTGTCCAAATCACCATCGTGCCCCAGTGAGTACTGTCCCCCTGGCTACAGGGCTCTGGGGGTGGGAACAGGGGTCATGGAGGAGAGCAGGGAGGGGGCGGGGGGTGCGCTTGTTCAGACAAGGAGAGCCTTCCGCTTGTGTCCTCGGAGGGACCGGGAAGCTGGGAGTCTGACTCCCCTGTGACAGGGCAGGAAGCCCTCCAGGCCTGCCTTGCTGCATGAGAGACTCCTTCTCGACACTTTATCCTTTATCATTTCGCCCCGTTGTCACCCACACCATGGTCGCCCTTAAATCACCCGAAGTATTCGCCAGGTTTGCTTCTGTATGACCTTTGGTTTTTGCAAAAACGTTAACACATCTTCAAATGATAAAGGTTTTCTGCTCCTCTGGGTATTTCAAAGAATGGATTTCTGGTTCTGACAGCTTTTCTCACAGATATGCCAGCACGCTTCCAAGGGCTGGCTGTGTCCCTGAGGGAGGCCTGTGGCCCCCAAGGGGACCACCCTGCTGTAGGCGGTGGGCTCTCGGAAATGAAGTCTTAGGTAAATCATCACAGAGTCACATGGAGACAAGGAAGAGAATTGCTTGTGTTATCTCTGTTATATGTGTGTGTGTGTGTTTGTGTGTATACACTGATATGTGCATGTATGCACGTAGCTACATGTTTGTGACTTTTGATTATGCAACATTGCAAACATACAGAAAAGCAAGGTAATTAATATTCTCAGCACCCATCCCCTGGATATAATTATTGTTGATGTTTTACCATTGTTTCATCTGTTTTTACTGATTATTTAAATTTTAGATGAAAGGACATTTTCCCCCTAAAAGCCCTTACCATATACCTATTTTCAGGGCATTTTCCTTCTTAACCACAATGCCCCACACACCAAACAAAATTAACCCCAGTTCTCTGCAATCATGTAACACCAATTTCACGTTCACATATCCAAAGTCATCTCCAAACAACTCCTGCCCTGAGTTTCTCATAGCCGGGATCTACTCGAGATCCCCTGGTTGTGTTTGGTTTTATCTCCTAAGTCCAGCTGAATCTAGGAGAGTCCCCTCACCCCAACACCTTCTACTTTTCATTTTGAAATAATTGTAGACTTACAGAAGCGCTACGGAGACAGTCTCCAGACATCCTTCATCTAGTTTTCCCTAACACGAACACTTCCGTGACAGTAGCCGAGGGTCAATGGCCAGAGATTAACCCGGAATGATGCTATTATCTGACTGACTGTAAACTAATTCCATCGGTGTTGCCCTAGTGGCATTTTTGTGTCCCAGCAGCCAGGTAGGATCCCACACTGGGTTTAGCTCTTTGTTCTCCGCAGTCCCATCTAATCTGTGACACTTACTCAGCCTTTGCTTATTTTTTGTGGCCTTGGAGCTTCTGATGAGAGGTGGCCGATTAATTTGTAGACTGTCTCCATGTGGGTTTGTCTGATGTGTTTTCACAGTTCGGTTGAGGTTATGCAGTTTGGGTGAGGATCCCACAGAAGTGGTATGTCCTCCTTAGTGCATGTTATCAGGAGGTACATGAGGCCTCCATACATCTTTTATTTGTAATGAGACACTGTTGCAGAGATAGCCCTTACATGTGTGTCTGCTGGGACTCTGTCTGGACCCCCCAGACACCAGCACCCAGCTCCACTCTGGTGGGTACCGCTAATGCCCATTGCCCCCCATGCTGAGCTCCTGCAGAGCTGGTGTGACTGTGGGTCCTTATTGACACAGGACCCCATTTTTTTCTATATGGAAATGGAGCTACAGGTATAAAGAAGAGACCCAGTCTTTCTGTCCCATTGCTGCTCCTGAGAGTCCAGTTAGCCTAGGTCCCTGTAACCCTGCCTCTGTGCCACTTGCTCTTTTGTTCCTGCAGTGTGGCTCATGGGCTGGGTTTCCCTCGGTCCCTGCTCTGCCTGCCATGGCTTCCTTCCCTGCCCGCTAAAGCTCCGAGCTGCCAAGGCATTGATGGAAGTCTTGCTCCAGCAGTCCTCTCTCTACAGAAGCATTAAAAGCTACTTTAAAGAGTTTTCTTTCCCTCTGAAGAGAGTTCTCTACCCTTGTTCTATTTGTTTAAGGCATCTAAGTGCTGGCTTCTGGGGGAGCCTGGAACAAAGACGCCCTTTGAATGCCTCTCTAGAGGTATTCGCCTGCCTTGTCAAGCCCTCTGTTTGCCTTTAACCTGCTAACAGCGCCTGGCACCTCCAGGCCACTCTCGCTCCCTACAAGGGAAAAGGGATTTCTGTGGCCTCCTGATATGACGGGGTGTACCTTAGCCAGCCCCTGCCCCAGGAGGGCCAGATGGAAAGTCACTGGCAGCTCTCCTGTCTGAGGATTCTGGCCTGTGGTGAACGATAAGGTCACCTGTGATCTGCCTCTGCAGGGATGGGGTAGGGGGAGGTCCTTGCATTTTCACGTTAAACTGGCAAGCTGAGTAGGACTTGTCATGGGACCTGGCAGGATACAGGGTTTGGACTCTGTCCCCCAAAGGGATACATCACCACTGTTTCTCAGAGTGTCTGCTTAGGCTGCTGACCAATGTGTTTTAAAAAATGATGGTCGTCTATCCCGTTTTCAGCCTTCATGGTTACTTACCTAGCCCTGAGTAACTGCCTGGAGGGAATAACCAGGTGACTTTTAAATGACTTTTTAAAATGGGTCCTTCCAAGCCAAATGAAGTGAGTCTCTGGATGGCTAAGATTTAGGCAAAATATGGAGTAGGTGACACTCACTTCTCCATTCAGCCCCCTTATGGCTTCTGTACCGTGCAGGGAGATGGCAAGAACGGGAGCCAGGCGATCGTGGAGGGGGTCCTGAATCAGTGCACAGGGCTGTGTAAGCCCCTTTCTCAGTGAGTCAGGGGCTGGAAGAGACTGGACAGTGGGTTCAGGGAGATGGAGCCATCTCTCCCTCTTTCCAGAGGCTTTCAGAGCCCCCAGAATTCCCCACCTCCTCTCTTTTTCCAGCTCCGTGTTCATGTTGAGTTTCTACCTGACCTGTTTCCTGCTGCTGACGTTGGTGGTATTTGTGTCCGTGATCTACTCCTGCGTGAAGGTGAGTCTGGCTGGCACCTGAGCCCTCTGTGACCTTCTTCCCTTCCTTTCCGGCCCGCTGATAGGAGCTCCTCCCAGGAGCCCAGGAGTCACACTTGGGATTGGGCTGCATGATGCTGGGGCACCCCTCTGGCTTGGCATCGGCAGTGACCTAGACCACAGGGAGTGCGTTGTTTGTGGAGACAGTGGTGGTAGTTATTCTCATCTGCCTTTGCCAACCTTGGCAACAAGAAGGTTGTGTCACTGCCTCTCCTGTCCGTCGGCTTGGTGTCAGGTGGGATGAAGGAAGAGCGTCTAGCACAAAGCCGTGGTCAGTAAACATTTGCTGGAATAGTGAGTATGGAAGAGACCTCTCTCAACACCCGCTTCAGTGCCCCCCATGTGCTTGGAATTGGCTTTGGAGGGGACCATAGGGATGATGGCTCTTGAGTCAGTCATCACAGAGATGAGGAGAGTGGCCCAGAGTGGTTCAGTGTTTCAGACAGAGCCACACAGTCAAGAATGTGGGCATGAGACCCTGTTCTCTGTTTTTCTCCCACATTTCCTCTTTCTCTTAGGCGTGCTGTGCCCCCCTCACCCCCCGTCCCAAGGCTGTGTCCTTCCGGGGGACCTGGTCACAAGCCATTCTGGTCTGTGGTGGAAGCCATTCACTTTCCCCTTTGCCTTGTCCACCAAGACTTTCCCTCATTTCCTTCCCTAGTGATTTAAGACTTCCCTCACAGGCCAGCCTAGTCCCAGAAAGCGCTCTGTCCCTAGGCGGGTATGAGCTCTTCCAGCTTCTGTGGAAACCATTTCTCTGCTCTTCTTTGCTGCTCACTTGGAGCCAAGCCCCAGGAAAGGTGGGGGGCAGTCTCCGCCATCATTCTCTACCTATACCTCCGCGGCCCCCGCGTTCTTCTTCTGGAGGGATTAGACCTTGGTCGCCTCCAAATTCCCCTTTCTCTCTCCACCCTCCAGGCAGGGTATTTCATTAGACTGGTAATTGTTTAATTATCTAATGGTCAAGGTCTTGGTGGACAAATGATCAGAACTGGAAGGCCCCCCTGGGAATCATCTGGAGCAGTGTAGGATTTAATCCTGATTTCCAGCCTTTCACCCGCTCCTTCCTCAAGGCTCTGTGTTCAGTCACACCTTGCCTTTTGGTCTTGCTGTTCTCATGCCTCCCCCCGCACCCCCCACCACCTGCTTTGTCCCAGGGCCCAGTTCCACTTTCTCCATCTCATGGCTGTAGAAGCATGTGGTACATTCACAACAGCCAAAAGGTAGAAACGACACAACTATCCATGGACAGGTGAATAAACAAAAATGGCATTTCTGTGAGGGAATGTTATCTACCCACGGAAGGCCGTGACGCTCTGACACACCCAACGACATGGACGCACCTTGAAAACATGCTGAGTGGAAGAGACCAGACCCGAAAGGACAGAGACTATAGGATTCCACTTATGGAATCTCTGGAATCTCTGAAACTCATAGAGACAGGGAGTAGACTAGATGGCCCTGGGGTTGAAGGAGCAGGGATGGGGAGCTACGGCTTCACGCATGCAGACTTTCTGTATGGAGTGATGGAAGGGTCTGGAACTAGAGCATTCCGGGAATGGAACCGTGACCGTTGCTTGACAGAGTGAAGAGAGTTAATGCCACTAAATCGTATGCTTAAAAATGGTTAAAATGCTAACTTGATGAAATATATGTTTTACCACAGTAAGTCGCCACAACCAGACAAAAACAAAAACAGAAACAGTACACCACAGCTAAAAAGGGCCTTTTAAACATTCTGTTTTGAATGTCCAGAAGAATCTTTTTTTCTTTTCAAGTTATAATCTGAGGCAAAGTCCTTGTCTGTTTGAGGTACCTAATTAGCTTATTCCAGTCAGAATCAAAGCTGTATGTGGTCTCTGATTTTAAAACTAGAACCTAGATTTCCCTCTTTCCTGTTAGCTGCTTTGGAAAGCCTCAGGTACCCTGATTTTGCTTGGTTTGGGTTTCCTGACTGACACGTATATCTGGGCGTAGGGGAAGAGGCGGGGAGGAAGTCTCATCTCCCACTTGCCCTGGCCATTTTGAGTTCATACTTTAGTCCGGTGAATTCTTTTTGCTACTCTTCAGGATTATTTATGAAAATCATTCCTGCCTCCTTGTGTCTCATTGAACCTATTTTGTAATCGGTGTCACATTCAATAAGTTTATTCTCAGTTCCTTTGTCCAGCCCACTGATTTTTCTGACAGTTCTGAGGAGGCCAGGGTCCCCTCAGGGGAGGAGGCTGGGGAAGGGAGTGCCTTCCTCCTGGCCCCACTCCATCCCTCGCCCCTCCACACACAGCCCCCCCTCAACCCGGGGAGGCTGCTGCTTCCATCTTACAGTATAGATCCTCTAAACAATTTATTTAGGAAAAAAGTGCTCCTGACTTATCAAGTCTTGCCCCCACTGATTTGGGCCAAGGGTCAAGTAGACTCGAACACCTGCCCTAAGGTCCTGCTGTGTCCTTTCCCCTCCACCCGCCCCCCCCTCACCTCTGATGCATCATCTCAGCATTTCTCCACTTTCTGGGAAGTAGACCCCAACCTGAGAAGTTGTTTGCAGTATGAATTCCTCTCCCATTTTGTTATCCTTTCCTCCTCCGTGCTGTGGACAAACTGTTGGCACACTAAGATGTGAAGAGTAATTCTCCTTTGGCCTCTGTGTCCCCATGGTGTGTGGCCCGTGGTGGAGCCCCGAGGGCGGACAGACTGAGAGTTGATTTTATCCCAAATTCTCAGGTATGGCCCCGACACTGACTAGACTGGAATTTTCCGTGTCATTCTGTTTTCCCTTTGAAAACATTTGCCCTTTGCTAGACCCCAGACATCTCTCATCTTCGTTCCATGGTTTTTCAGGAGTCACGGGTGGTGGCTTTGTGATGAGATACGACAGTTCCTAAATTACCTGCGGCCTGGGCTCAGCAGAACCATACCAGGCGGCTCTGTCAGCCACGGTGGCTTTCTCTGTTCCCTTTGTTCTCCCATGTCCCCAGCACAGCAGGGGCTTACTTGCTCAAATGTCCCTAGTTTACCCTTTTTGATGAGAGAACTGTGAAGAAAGTGTGGGCTGAGTTAGTTGAAACCAGCCCACTTTGTTGTCTTAGCTGTGTGTCGGGGAGCGCTGCCTGGGACCTTCCTGGGGGAAGGTGCCTGAAGCTCGCCACCCAGGGCTCTGATGGCCTTTTCGTCCTGGGCTTGTTTGATCTCCTGACAAGCGAGGCCCAGTTCACATTCACACCTAGATGTGGGGCTAACCTGGGGCCTTGGTCTCCTGGTCTCGTTGCCCCATTAGCTGCCCTTCAGGACCCTGCTGTCTCTGGGCTGCTTTGCCCTAAGGTTCCTCCCTCAAGCACTTCTTTTCTGGGGCCAGTCTGGACATCCGACATGTCACTCCTCCCTTCCCTCGGCATCCGTGCTGACCTGGGCACCAGAGCTGCTCATCCTAGAAAAAGCCATGCTAAATCCCTCCTTGTCATCACATGGGGTCTGCAGACTGGGAATCTCAAATTGGAAATGGCTGGAGTAGTGAAGCAGCCCAGACACCCACCTGAGGTTGGAATCCCTTTATGACAACCGTGCGAGGATGGGCTAGCCTCTGCTTGGTTACCTCCAGGGATGGTGAGCTCACTCATGTCTCCTGAGTATAGCCTTTTCCCTCTTTGGGCATCACTAACTGTTCCATCAACCTCCCTGTGGCTTCTGCCCCATCATCCAGTTTGGCAGCCCAGGCTTATGCTAGTTTTTGTTTTTGTTTTCTTTTTGTTTTTAAGATTTTATTTATTTTGAGAGAGAGCATGAGCAGAGAGAGAGAGAGAAGCAGACTGTCTGCTGAGTAGGGAGTCCCGCGCAGGACTTGATCCCAGGACCCTGGGATCTTGACCTGAGCCAAAAGGCACATGCTTAACTGACCGAGCCACCAAGGCACCCCTAGGCCTACTTCTGAGAGTGCCAGCATTTTTGCTACCACCACTCAGATACGTAGAAAGGGGTGACTCCCTCCTTTCCCCACATTCCAACCTGGACTCCCTGTCTTCACTGTGGCTCATTAGCACTTCCTTAATAGAAAGGCCAGACTCCTCTCCTGCATTTTGGGGCTGGAAGTAGATAGGCACAGAAGGAGGACTCGGTGCCATAGTTCTTGCAGTGTGTGTGTGTGTGTGTGTGTGCGCGCGGGTGCACACGCATGTGTACACGGGTACGTACATGTGTGTATTTAAATCTCCTTCTCCTCCAGGCTGCTGGCTCTCTCTTAGCTTGCCCCCAATGGACTTCTGGGCCCCAGCTGTCTGAGCTCCTGGGAACTGTGAGCAGAGCTGCATCTAGGCTCTGTGGGCTCTGTGCAGTCTCCAGAAACCTCTTCTCCCTCCCCGCAGCCTGAATGTCCTCACCAGGTCCCTCGCTGTGCCGGCTCTCCTTTCGACCCCCGCAGCCTGACCGCTGTCCCTGGTTTCTGAAATAGGGTCTGACTACACAGCAGTACCTCTTACCTCTTAGGTATCTTCTATCCTGGGAGGACTGGAGAACCTCCACACTCGTCTCCCACCAGCATGCTCAGGGTCCCACTCTGTTAGGGGGAGGGTGTCGTTGTGAGACTTGTGTTCCTTTGGGGATAGAGAACTCTTCACTTCAGGAGGCATATCTCAGGTTCCTCCCACGGCTTCTGAGTCTGGCAGTCTAGGGTCTGGATCCCAGCTCTGCCCCTTCGAGCTGTGTTTCCTAAGCCTCTAAGGTGGCTTTTATTACATCTGTCTTGCAGATGACAATGAGGAGGCTCCGAGGTGAGGCAGCCTTCCCAAAGCCTTGAGGCTAGGACGTGGTAGAGCTGGGGTTTAAACCCCAGTGCTTCATGACTGCCGAGCCCATAGTCCTTCTTCTTAAAGACACTGCCTTTGTTAATGTGTCCATTTAACCCCCGGGAGAGCAGTGGTATGGAGCTTGGTCAGCTTCTGCCTGCCTTGGCTGGCCTCTGAAGTTTCCATATCTTTTAAATAAAATTTTATGAGGTAGAAGCTACTGCTTTTTTAAATTGGTTTCTTGTCAGAAAGACAGTTTTCTTAAGATTTTTTCCATCAGATTTTTTAAAAAAGATTTTATTTATTAGAGAGAGAGCACAACTGGGGCTGGGGCCAGAGGGTGAGGGACAAGCACTCTCCCTGCTGAGCACAGAGGCTGACACGGGGCTTGATCCTGGGACCCTGACATCATGACCTGAGCCGAAGGCAGATGCTTAACTGACTGAGCCACCCAGGCATCCCCTCTCCCATCAGATTTCATCATTTTTTTCCATCTCTACACTACCCTGACCCCACATCATAGACAGGGAACTAGGGCCCCAGGCTCGCCATTGATTTGCCTGGAGGCTTTATGAGAGGCCAGGATCAAAACTACCCTTCACCCCAGTCATGATTTATTAATTATGTCCCCATTCCTGTTTTTTATGTTGAATTGATTTGAACTAATCAGACTGGGAAAGAACTGGTTTGGAATTTTTAAAAAATCAATCCTTTTTCTGAACTGTAATTGCGAGTGAGCAGGCATTGAACAATTGGTTTGCATGGGCACAATTATCCTGCTGTAAAGAAACGGTCTCCAGGGTCTTTGCGCAGCTGTGGTGCGTCCCTGTGAGAAGACGTGCCCTGGGTGAAGACTTTCACCATCCACACTGGGATTAGTGAAGACGGGATTTAGGGCAAACATATGGATGAAATCTCTGATCACAGGAGATGAGATACTCTATAAACCATTACCAGAGCAGGATGTCGAATCTTCTGGAGATTTCAAGACAGCAATTCCTGGGTTCCTGCCTGAGGTATTAAAGTTAAGAGCAGGTCTTTTTAAAGAGTGACGAGAGGGGTACCTGGGTTGCTTGGTCAGTTAAGTACCTGCCTTTGGCTCCAGTCATGATCCTAGGGTGCTGGGATCGAGCTCCGTGTCAGGCTCCCTGCTCAGCAGAGAGAGCGAGCCAGCTTCTCCCTCTGCCTGCCACTCTCCCTGCTTGTGCTGTCTTTCTCTGACAAGTAAATAAAATCTTTAAAAATAAATAAATTAATATAAAAGGGTGATGAGAAATCGGCTTGTAGCAACTCAATGCATGAAGTTAAAAATCGAACTTCTGCATGACCCAGCAATTGCACTGCTAGGTATTTATCCAAAGAATACAAACGTAGTGATTCAAAGGGGAACCTGTATCCCAATGTTTATCACAGCAATGTTCACAATAGCCAAACTATGGAAAGAGCCCAGATGTCCATCGACTAATGAATGGATAAAGAAGATGTGGAATATACACACAATGGAATATTACTTGGCCATCAAAAAGAATGAAATCTTGCCATTTGCAATGATGTAGATGAAACTAGAGGTCATTATGCTAAGTGAAATATGTCAGAGAAAAGACAAATACCATTTTTCACTCATATGTAGCATTTAAACAAAAGAGATGAACATAGGGGAAGGGAAGGAAGAACAAGATGAAAATGGAGAGGGAGGCAAACCATAAGAGATGCTGAACTCTAGGAAACAAATTGAGGGTTCCTGGAGGGGCGGGGGGTGGGGGGAAGGGATAATTGGGTAATGGGTATTAAGGAGGGCACTTGATGGAAGGACACCAGATGTTACATGAAACTAATGAATCACTAAATTCTACCTCCGAAACTAATAAAAATTAATTAAAATATATATATATATATAAACACCCCCCACCCACACACCACCCATCAACCGTTCATTAGATGTTAGAACTACATTCTGGATTCAGTGTAAAAAATAGCCTGCAGTTCTCCTCCTGACCTCTAGGTGGCTCCTGTGGGCTCCTGGTCCCACCATCACCAGGAAGCCCATGCGCTTAGCCTGTCCCCCCAGTGACCTTCGGCTAGCATCTACTTGTACCCTTCGATTGATAGGTAGAACTGAAACGATTTAAGTAACATGGGTTAAGAGGAGTACGACGGAATGGCAACATTTGAAGCAGACACAAACTGGGAACCATCTGTCGTACCTCAGGCTAGTGCCAGGACACTTTCCCCAGCTGTGAAACAAAAAATTCCTTTACTAGGAAACAAGGACTTTCATTCCTATTGGCAACAGAGCTCTTTAAAAAATGCAAATATTAACTAAATTTTCTGTTGAATTTCGCAGCTTACAAAGCACTTTAAAATGGATCATTTCATTGAGTCTTATAGCCCTCTTGGGAGAGAGATATCCCCCAGGTATCGATAAGAAAACTTGCGCTCAGAGCCCTTGATGCCTTCCCCAGGGTCCGACAGCTAGTCAGAGCTTGAGCAGGGTTTTTTAAGAAAGTGCTTTACTGAGCTACAATTCACATACAGAAGATTCACCTTGATAAAGGCAGATGAAGTTGTAATTGTTTTTAGTACATTCATGTAGTGATGCAAGGGAGCCCCAGACCTCTTAGTGGTCCCTTTTCCTTCCCTGCTCCGCACAGCCCCTGGCAGCCTCAAACTCTTTCTGTATGCATTTGCCTGAAATCTTACAATATGTGGTCTTTTGAGATTGTTTTCTTTCACTTAGCATAATACTTTCAGGGTTCACCCATGTCGTACCATGTGACAACATTTCATTCTGTTTTATGGCCAAATGATGTCCCATTGTGTGGCTGTGTCCCACTTTGTTCATCCCTCAGGGGATGGACATAGGAGTGGTTTCCACTTTCAGGCTATGATGAATAGTACTGCCAAGAACTTTTGTATACAAGCTCTTACGTGCACTTAGGTTTTCAGTTCTCTTGGGTAAATACCTAGGCGTATAGTTGTTGGGTCATCCGGTAACTGCTTATCGTTTTGAGGCACTGCCCACCTGTTTTTCAAAGCGGCTGTCCTGTTTTGCATTCCACCCAGCTTCTCTACATCCTAACGCTGGCACCAACACCTGACTCTTTGCGTATAGCCTTCTAGGGAATGTGAAGTGGTAGCTCCTCTTTTGGATTGCATTTCCCTGATGAATGACAAACATCCTTTGTGTGCTTCTTGGCCGTTTATATAGATTTTTTTGAGAAACAGCTATTCAAATCGTTGTTCCATTTTGAAATTGGGTTATTTGTCTTATTGTCGAGTCGTAAGAGCTCTTTGTATACAGTAAACCTTATCTAGGGTTTCACTTTCTGTGGTTTTAGTTCCTGGGGTCAGCTATGGTCTGGAAGCAGTAGACCTGTGGTCAGAAGGTCAGTGGGAACCTAACGCTACATCACAGTGCTGACGTCATTCCCCTTACCACATCCCATCATGCAGGCACTTTACCTCACATCACCAGCAGAAGAAGGGTGAATCCGGCAAAATATTTTGAGAGAGAGACCACAGTCACATAACTTTTATCACACTACATTGTTATAATTGTCCCATTTTATTAGTAGTTGTTGTTATTAAGCTCTTACTGTGCCTAATTTATAAATTAAGCTTTATCAGAAGTGTGTATGTAGAGGAAAAAGCATAGTATACATAATTTCAGGACTGTCTGCAATTTTAGGCATCTAGTGGGGGGTCTTGGAATAAGATGGATAAGAGGAGACCCTTGTATTCTGGTTACAAGACCCTCATTAGATATATGATTTGCAACAATTTTCTCCCATTTTCTGGGTTTCACTTTCTTTTTTAAATGCACATAATACAGAATTTTTCATGGTAACCTTTTCCAAATGTACGGTTGAGCAGCATGAAATGCATTCACATTGCTGTGCAAAGGTCAGCACCAGCCATTTCCAGAACTTCAACTTCCTAGACTGAAGCTTTAAACCCATTAAACCGTACCTCCCCATTCCGCCCTCACCCCTGGCAACCAGCATGCTACTGCAGTTCTATGACTTAGCGTACTCTAGGTATCTCATACAAGTGGAATCCTACAGCGGGATCCCTGTGTGGTGCCGTCGGGGAAGCATCCGACTTTTGGTTTCAGCTCAGGTGGTGATCTCAGGGTCAAGGGATCCAGCCCCGCATTGGGATCTGTGCTCAGTGCAGAATCTGCTTGAGATTTTCTCTCTCCCTCTCCCTCTGCCCCTTCCACTCGTGCTCGCTCAATCTCTCCCTCTCAAATAAACACATAAATCTTTTTGTAAAATATGGAATCCTATAGTACTTGTCATTTTGTGACTTCTTTCACTCCACCTGCTGTCTTCAAGGTGATGTCCACACTGTAGCAGGGCCCAGCATTCCATTCCTTGAGGCTGAATGATACTCCATTGGATGTATATTCCCCATTCGGTTTATCCATTCATCCATAGGTGGACACTTAGGTCTTCCACCTTTTGGCCATCGTGAGTTGTGAACACAAGTCCGCAAATAGGTGTACAAGCCTCTGCTTTCTATTCTTCTGGGTATATTTCCGGAAGTGGAATTGCAGGATCATACAGGAAGTCAATGTGTCGTTGGTTGAGCAACTGTTACACTGTTTTCCACATCAGCTGCCTCATTTTTTGTGCCCACCAGCAATGCATAGAGGTTCCAATTTTTCTGTAGCCTCGCCTTTTTTCACTTTCTTGTGGTGTTATTTGAAGCACAAAAATTTTTAAATTTTGATGACATCCAACTAATCTATTTTTTCTTTCTTTTTTCCTTCCCTTCCTTCTTTCCTTCCTTCCTCCCTTCTTCCCTCCGTTCGTTCATTCGTTCTTTGCTGTTGGTGTTCTAAGAAACCATTGCTCAACCCAAAGTCCCAAGGATTGGCTTGCATATTTTCTTCTATAAGTCCTGTAGTTTTACCCCTTGCATTTATGTCTCTGATCCATTTCAAGGTAATTTTTGTATGTGGTGTGAAGGAGGGGCCCAGCGCTATTCTTCTGCCTGTGGATATCCAGGTGCCTCCGCAACATTTGTTTAAAGGCTATTCTTCCCGCATCATGTCGGCAGCCTTGTCAAAATCAACTGATCAGAAATGTTAGGCATTGTTTCTGGATTCACTCTGTTCCTTTGAGTGGAATATTCTGTTCTCTGTGTCATTAAGCAGGATGTTCATTGAAGCTTATGCTCTCCAAATCACACATGGCTTTCCTTCTACCACAGAAGTGGCTTTAACCAGAGTGTCTTCTTTCTTACTCCAAAAGGAAGGGTATTTTCAGAATGCCACAGACTTGATGATACGTGAATATGGATGGGGGGCGCCCCTGTTGGAATCCAAGGTCTTCACTGGCCTGCGTAGAGTGTGAGGGTGGGAGACCTCTACCATTGCTGTGTGTGTCCTTCTCTGTGGTCCTCTCTCTCCTTCTGCTGAATAGGAGGTGGCCTTGTTGGAAGGCCGGAAGGGCATTTGGGTGGAAAAGATACACTGCTTCCCAACACGCATACCCAGCTCGAAGCCCAACCCCGAGGGGTGAGCAGGGCACTTACTTAATGGCAAGAACTGTAAAGGGTCTGAGATTTGGGTTCACCTTACTTGCAAGCTAGGAAGTGAACCTTACTATGTCATAGATGCTGGCAGGGGACGCAAGACTCCTGGGTCAGAGATGAAGGGGTCTGGGACTGCCAGCATGGCAGGCAGCAGGCACATCAGCATGTAACTGCCAGCTTCCCAAAGCCCCGTGGGGCAGGTGTGATGGGCCCACGTGGGTGCTCTGCATATAATGAGTGGGGGTCGCAACTGGGGAGCAGTAGACCAAGGTCCCCGTGCTGGCCAGCAGCAAACACCGTAGCACACAAGCCAGTCTCTTGCACAGTAGGAATGAGCAGTCACCTAGTGGTTACAGGGCGTCCTCTTGCCTGTTTAGCTGTCTGTGTGACCGTCCTGTCCATATCAGAGGAGGGATGAGCCTTGTAGTCTGGCCTCCTCAGCCAGAATGTGCATAGATGCTCAGGGCCCTGAGAGTCCTACAGATGGGGAGCCTGCAGAGAAGGGATGTGACTTGCTGAGGGCCGCACATGTCTAGAACCCTCCAGACTCCTGGTCCAGTACTTTTTCCACCCTCCTCTGCCCTTCCGGGTTCCCATAGGATACCTGGCCTTCATGTAGCAGATCAGCCTCAGCAGGAGGCACTGAGGTGGGAGGGGCAGGGGATGCCCAAGTCCACCCCTTTGTTTCTCTGTGTCTGCCAACATCTTTTTAAATTTAGGTTTCTTTGGAGATGAGGAGGGCATGGTGGACAAAGCCACCAATGTCAGATCTGGTGGAGTGGGTCATTTTATTACCAGAGCCGCAGGGGGTCTTTGAGTGGACATGCAGGTTGTCTAGTTGAAGGAAATGTAGGAAGGGTTAGGTGAGGAAGCAGGAGATCAGTGAGAGTCCTGGAAAAAAGGTTCACTGAACTCACTCATCCAGAGCCCCATCCTCCCGCTCACACCGTACTTTGCCCCCATCTCACAAGCCCGTCCCTCCCTCCAGACCCCAGGTCCTCTCCAAATCCTCAGACCCATGCTTCCTCCTGCCACCAAGCCTTCTGACCCTCCCTGGGAAAGTTCTGGGCCCCTTCAAGCCCCCCCAGCTGCCACCTCCCGCCCCTCCCTGACTGTAATCCTGACCAGCTCAGCTCACATGGTGCATTCCCGTGCTTTTTCCTGCACGCTATTGGGGTTAAGATAGCATCCTTCCTTCCATCAGGAAGCCCCCTGGGGTGAGGGTGGGGGTGGGGAGGAGGACGGGTTTCACCAACTCCCCTGTGGCAGTTTGCTGCCTCCCGCTGACTTCTGTTCTCTCGCTCTCTTCCCCGGGGCAGCTCTTCCCAGCCCCACTGCAGACCCTCTCCAGGAAGATCGTGAGGTCCAAGATGAACAGCACTCTGGTCGGCGTGTTCACCATCACCCTCGTGTTCCTGTCGGCTTTCGTCAACATGGTAGGCGGCTCCACCTCCCAGAACCTTCCCTGACTCTGTTGTTCTCCCTCACCCAGATTTCTTACTAGGGCTTCACCTCAGGTCCAGAATCAGATCTGACTCTGGAGCCTCTCACACAGGCTCTTGGTCCCTTGCCCGTGAGGCTGGCGGAACCAGAAGGACCCAGAGGCGTTCCCCAGGGAAGTTGATGAGCCCCAGCCCGGCAGACGGGCAGACCTTGTCTGCTCCTTGGCCTCTTCCAGGCTCCTCTCCCATCCCTGGTCTGCGGCAGGCTGCCCCTGAGTCCAGGGGGGCCGGGCCACCCCGTAGGAGGTGAGTCTTACTATGTCATGGACTCCGCGGCTCACCCGCCCCTCCCCTGTCCCCAGTTCACGTGTAACTCGGAGAACCTGCTGGGCTGCCTGGCGGACGAGCACAACATCAGCACCGGCCAGGTCAACGCGTGCCACGTGGTGGCATCGGCCTCCAACTACAGCCTGGGGGCCGAGCAGGGCTTCTGCCGCAGCCCGTGGCCCAGCTGCAACTTCCCTGAGGTAACAGGGGGTGGGGAAGTGGGGGAGTGGGGGGTTCTTGGGGCAGTTAGACACCCTCCCACCCCATCCCTCCCTGCCTTCTGCTGCTCCGAGGGAGGCAGGGCTCTCAAGCTTGCAGCCCTCCCAGAGACCTCCCTTCCCTAGGCTCTCGCTACCTGTGTCGGACCCCAGGGAGCAAGGCCTACCTTCTTAACCCAGTACTAGAACAGGAGGGCTGTCGTTTCCATAGTGTGCCAGGCACTGTGCCAAGTCCCTGACACGGCGTCACTCATTCAGTCCTCACAGCAACCCCATGACACAGACATGATGAATATCTTTTTTATACAGATGAAACTGAGGCCCAGAGAGGGTAAGTAACTTGCCCAGGGTCACACAGCTAATCAGTGATACATAGAGCCAGAGCTTTCACCCAGATCGTCTGGCTGTAGAATTCTTGGTCTCAACCTGAGGGCAGAGCTGTTTCTGGACCAGGAAACCAGAAACCAGACCTGTTTCTGCCAGGAGGGAAGCCAAGGAACCCCTTTTGCCGTCAAGGTCACCCAGTCTGAGTCTGGAGTTCAGTAGTTATTAGTGTATTCACATATGTGTGCGGTCATCAGCAGCATCGACTAATTAGAACAATTACATTGCCCCCAAGGAAATCATACCCCTAGGTTACTGGGTTTAAAAACCAGTGCTGAGAGTCCTTAGAGGGCAGCATGCATTAAGTGCCTATGGTATGCGAGGTGCTTTGTTCACCCTTCTCTTGGGGAGTGGTTTTGAGCAAGCAGCCGGGCCAGGCTTCCTGCCCAAGTTGTCCACTCCATGCACGGGGCCATGCCCACACCCCAGCTGCGTGCGGCCCCCACACAACCTGTGAGTTATTGCCCTTTCCTGGGGAAGGTCCAACCTTCCATCCTATTCCAGAAGGGCCCAGGACTGACAGAAAGGTCCAGAACTGCAGTGAGGGCCCCCTGGGCTGTCATGGTGCTGGCTTACCCTGCCCCTCACCCCGCCCCTCGCCCCGCCCGGGAAGGGGCAAGGGAAATTCAGAGGGGCAGGACTCTGCCAGTGTTCCTAGATGGGCTCTCCTCTCCCTCCTGCCCCGGGGTCTAGGCCAAGCCCTCCTCCTCCCCCCATGGAGCCCAGGCTCCACTCCTGCCTTTGTCTGCCACCCCCCCCCCACCCCCGCAGCTGCCTGAGCCCACAGGAGCCGCTGTTTGAGGGCCATCTGCGGAGGAGCAGAGGCTGTGTTTGATCTTGTACTTGCCCCTTGGTGATTGCTTCATGGAAGAAGCTGAGGAATGGGGGAAGGGGGTGGTGGCAGGTTTTTCTTGCTCATTCTTTGTGGGAGATGGTTGGTCCCTGCCTCCAGGCCTCACCAGTCCCACCAGTTTCACTCACACTGATCCCAGGCTTTGCTGACTACAGAGCTCTCTGGCTCCCTGGACCCCACAGTGTTCCGACTCAGCAACTCCTCACAGACTCCGAGGCCCTTCAGGACACCTACTTTAAGCCTTGGCCTCCTGGTTGTCTGGCTCGGAGTCTGCATGGGAACCCAGGCCGGCCCTGGATGATCGCTCCCCTGCTCCCAAGGACCGGATTATGATCCTTGGGGCTGGATTATCTGAGCGAGCCTCCCTGCTCCTTCCTCTGCCCCTGTTCCAGATAGTGGCTTGAGGCTGCTCCCTCCCGTTGCCAGTCACCAGGAGTCCTCTACAGCCCCTCTCTGGGTTCCAGAAGGCCCGGGGAGGCAAAGGTCCAACCTGGGAGTGCCTTCCACTGCCATTTGGCCACCAGCCCATGGTGGGCAGAGGAAGCGAACAGTGACACCCAAAGTCTGACTCAGAAGTAGTGATGCTAAATTTAAAAGAAATAACAAGGGATGCCTGGGTGGCCCACTCAGTTAGCGTCTGCCTTTGGCTCAGGTCATGATCCCGGAGTCCTGGGATCGTGCCCCGTGTTGGGTTCCCTGCTCAGTGGGGAGTCTGCTTCTCCCTCTCCATCTGCCTCTCTCCCTTGCTAATAATAATGATGCTGACGTGTCTAGGATTAGCCTCAGGGGATGACAGCAGGAAGGAACCACTGAGATCTGTGGTTCAGCTCCTCCGCTATCTGAGAAAGAAACTGAAGCTCAAAGGACCTCCCTAAAGTAAATCGTATAGGACTACAGTCCCTCATCTGAAGGCTTCCAGATGAAATACGTTTTGAATTTCAGAATTTTTTGGAGTTCAAAAGGGCATGTCACACCCCCGGTGTAGTCTGAGCAGCCCCTGCCAATGACATACAGTAGCACCTCTGCAGCAAGACGTGTGCATCGTCACAGGAGGCAGGATGAAGATGTTAATTAGCAGCACACCGGCTGGAGTGGTTTTTCCACCAGATAAGGCCAGCTCAGTACTGCCACCCTATCAGTCCTGAAACACTTTCCGTTTTCAGAACTTTGGGTTTAAAGTTGCAGATCAGGGGCTGGGGCGCCTGGGCTCCCCACAGTTACTGAGGGTGCCAGGCATAAGCCACCGGGTGGTTTCAGCTCATGGAACCGTCTCAGTGAGCCCATGACACATGAGCTTTTGCAGATGGGGAAACTGAGGCTTCGAAAGGTTGAATAATAAATGGCCAAAGTCACACAGACAGTCCATAATAAATCAGGAGTAAGACTCAGGTCTGTGGGAGCCTGAAGCCCAGCTCCTGGTTCCTAACCCGGGCCCTTTCTCTACCTTCCAAGTCTGCAGCAGCAGAAATGCCCTCAGAGCAGGCTGGGCCTGTGGCCAGCTCAGACTGGGGGGGATGCTGGAGGGTGGGTGGGCTGGGGGAGGTGGGGCCGGGGTGCTGAAGCTAGCCGCCCTCTCTCCGCAGTACTTCACCTACAGCGTGCTGCTCAGCCTGCTGGCCTGCTCCGTGTTCCTGCAGATCAGCTGCATCGGGAAGCTGGTGCTCATGCTGGCCATTGAGCTCACATACGTGCTCATCGTCGAGGTGCCCCGCGTCACACTCTTTGACAATGCTGACCTGCTGGTCACCGCCAATGCCATGTAGGTGGCACCCCTCCCCCCATGCCTGACTGGGTCTGGAGCATTGCTGAGAGGCCGGAAGAGTGGGTGGCTGGGAGCCTGGGGTGCAGGGGCCTTGCAAGGGCAGTGTTCTGTTCCTCCCCAGCTGACTGCCTGGGCAAAGCACCTCAGTGTCTTGTTTCCCTCCTTCCCTTCCCCAGTATGAGGGGTGGCCTCAGGGTGACTGGGTCCTGCTGTCCTTCTGCTTCCAGTTTGCTACTCAGTCCTGCCCTCAGGACTCAGTGAATTGTTCCTCATTTGTTCAGGGCAACCTCTGATGAGCTGTTTTCACTTAACTGCATCTACCTGTGGCACCTCGGGCCCAGGGAGGGGTCAAGACTCAACAGAGCTGAATAGCAAGGTCTGTGGGAGCAGAAAAACAGCCTTTGTTGTTCTTGGGCTCTGTGTCCTGCTTCGAGCTAGGCACTGGGACATGCATTATCCCTTTTCATCCTCAAAGCAACCCAGCCAAGTAGACAGGGCTTCCATGGATGGTTGGGTAGTTTGTGCACTGCTCAAAGGCTCCTAGTTATGACGGTGAGTCATTAGGTCTCACATCTAGGTAGCAGGCTTGAGAGTTGTACCCCAGGCTGCCTAGCTCCCAGTAAAATGGGAATCCTATCCATAGTAGTAAAATGTTCGTTAAGTGCTTGATGTCAATATGCTTCTGTTCCCATCACCCCAGTACACACACACACACACACACACACACACACACACCAGGAAATGCAAAAAATTTTCTGTGTGCCCTGAGAAAATGCAGCAAACTGTGTTTTCTCCAAGTTATAGGAAGGGATCCATTCAATCTTCTATCCATTCATCTGAAGGTATTTATTGAGGGCCTCCCATGTTCCAGGCACTCAGCCAGTGGCAGAACAGTCATAGATAAAATAGGCCATGACTCCAGTGTCAGAAATGTCACTTTCTAGTGAAGAGAGTGTCACCTGAGCAAAGGAAGGTATAATGAAGGGTCTAAGATCCAAGGACACCCTTCTCAGGGGCTGTGTGGAGCTGTGGGCAGACAGCCAGGAGACACAGTAGCTCCAGGAACGGGGCAGCCTGCGGTTCTGTGAGGACCAGGGGAGGGAGGAGGTCCAGGCTTTTCTACTTTCCAGTCAGGGCAGGAGCTGGGAGTTTGGCCTCCTCTTTCTTATGTGCTCCTTCCCCCACCCCCAGCCTCTTTTCTCCTCCTGCTGGAGCAGTAGCAGAGAACAGAGAGAGGTCTTTTCTGGTTTGGGAGACACTGGCTTGGCTCTAGGGCAGCTCTGTCCAATAGATTAATCATGCAAGCCATGTACATTATTTAAAATTTTCTAGTAGCTCTATTAAAAAAGCAAAACATGAAATTTTAATCTTTGTATTTAACCAATATATTCAAAATATTATTTTAATACATAGTCAATATAAAATTATGAATGAAACTTACTACATCTTTTCCCACACTAATTCTTCAAAATCTAGTAGCTCTTTTATACTTCCGGAACATTGTAATTTTAGCCACGTGGGAAGGCTCAAGAGCCACATGTGGCTGTGGTAGCCACACCGGACAGCACAGGGGTCATGTTTCTCTTCCTCTGGATGTGGCAAAGTGCTGGGGTGGGAGGTGGGCTGGCTTCTGCCCAGGTCGATATGCTGGGGGGCCCCAAGTAACAGCTGGCGATTTGTGGTCATGGTGACCAGATGCTAGCTGGGGCTGGGCTTTCTGCAAGCCTCCCATCCTGAAAGTATCCTTGGATCCAGAAAAGTGCTGGGGGTGGGGGATGAAGGAGCAACAGTAGTAGCAGTGGGCATGGGGCAGCAGAGCTAGGAGTGGGGGCATGGCAGTGTGAGGGGGGCCGAGCAGGGTAGCAGTGGGCGTGGAGACTGCCGATGCAGAAGAGCAGCCCCAAATGGCCCTCCCCACTTCCTGTTCACAGAGACTTCAACAACAACGGGACCTCCCAGTGGTGAGTGGATTTGCTCCTCCAAGTTCCATACAGTCCCTCCCTGCCCTTGGTGCCGAGCAGCTAGAGTCCAAATGCCCAGGGCCCAGGAGAGAAGGCAGTGGTGCCCCGCGGGGAGGGGACCTTGGCGGCAAGGTGGGCAGTGACGGAGGAGGCTGGAGGGGGCCAGGAAACCCTTTCCTCACTGGGTACCAAGGGGGCCTCCATGGGTAGATGCCCTTCTTGGATGATTCCCACCACCCTGAGGTGGTCTGCAGACTCAGAAGCTGGGTCATCCAGACCCACAGACCATCCCACATTCCATCAAGCTCTTCCCCAGGAGCATGTGTGAGATCCCAGGCACAAGAGAACGGGAGCTGGTGACCTCACCCCCCCCCCCCCCGCCCGCCCCTGCCCCCGCTCCCGCTCTGGAAGACAGGAGCCAAGGCAAGGCCTGTGGGGCTTGTAGGGTAAGCCCCGCCGTGGGGCGGCTGCTGGGTAGGGAGTCTGCAGCATTCAAGGTTTGGGCTCTTTGCTGGGACAGGGAGCAGGGTTTGGGAGAGCTGCTTGGTTTTGTGTGGGGGTTTTTGTTTGTTTGGGGTGTTTTTGAGAGAGAGCATGTGCACATGCATGTGGGAGGGGAGGGGCAGGGGGAGAGGGAGAGAGTCTTAAGCAGAGACTCCACACCCAGCATGGAGTCTGACGCCGGGATCAGTCTCACCACCCTGAGACTAAGCCCTAAGCTGAAATCAAGAGTCAGCCGTTTGACTGAGCCAGCCTGGTGCCCTGGGATAGCTGCTTTTATTAAGAGTACTTACTAATAATATTAGCAGGAATGTAATTAGCCATTATTAGCTACTGGTTTTGGAGTTCCTACTGTTTGTCAGGTGCTACACAAGGAATTTTTTATGCAGTATCTTTAATTCTTAGATGTGGGTGTCGTTACCCCATTTTACATATTAGGAAACTAAGGTTCAGAGAGGTTAAGAGACTTGCCCAGAGCTGGTCAGTATGGCCTGCCTGGCTCCCTTGTTACTGTGCCCACGGGCCCTATCTTGTCCACTGGGCGAGACTGGGGATGTACATACTGCCTTTTACCAGGGCGTCACTGATCCCCTCATGTGACCAGAGAACTTTCCCAGCCTGGGGGAAATGGGGGCATCAGGAAAGGAGTCATGACTGCTGAGCTGCTGGTGGGAGCAGGACAGCAGTCTGGGGCTGAGATGGGCTGCCAGCCAAGAAGGGTTCCTGGAAGAGGCCCTACGTCAGGAAAAACTTGAGCAGGAGTGTGAGGAGGAGGGGGCGTAGCGGGAGGAAGAGAAAAGCAGGGGCCTCAGAGCCCACCATGAAGCACCGGGGCATCTCCCTCGGCCCGCAGCCCCGAGCATGCGACCAAGGTGGCGCTGAAGGTGGTGACGCCCATCATCATCTCGGTGTTTGTGCTGGCCCTGTACCTGCATGCCCAGCAAGTGGAGTCCACCGCCCGCCTGGACTTCCTCTGGAAACTGCAGGTGGGTGGCCCTGGGGCTGGGCTGGGGAAGCATCCACACCTCACAGCACTTTGTGAGTGAACGGAATCATCACCTGGGCTGGCTGGGCCTTAGCTCTGCACTGCTGGGGTGTCCTGCTCAGGCCTCACCCCCCTCAACTAGTGCCCCAGGTCCCGGCAGCTCTGCTCCCTGCTTTCGGGAGTCCAGGGGCAGAACCCCAGAGCTTATTCCAAACACACCCACCTTGGTAGTGCTGGGACTTTGATGGATCACAAATCCTGAGCAGGCCCTACTGTGTGCATCCAGGGGCAGGGACAGGGCATGGCCAGCTCCAGTCTGCGGTGTGGGCAGCAAGGTCTCAGGAGGGGGAAAGGAAGGAGTAGCAGGAGGTAAGTATGGGGATGCTGCTGAGCAGGGCTTGAAGTAACCAGAACTGGCTTGAAGGCCCTTCCAGGGGAGAATGGATAGAAGGGGCATCAAAGACCATTGATAGGAAGTTTAGGCAGGTGGCTGTGCCCTCCCCCTGGAGAGAGGTGGCCCAGGCCGGGACAGAGGCAGTGTGTCCCGCATTCCACCCTCCAGGCTTTGTGCCTGCACCCTGATGGTGTCCACGTGGAGGAGGGCATGCCACTGGGCCACATGCAGGATAAGGCTCCAGGTGCTCGCAGGAGACCCAGTTGCTGTCGTCACCTGCTAGGTGGCCTCAGAAGTTCCAGGGAGGGCGCCCAAGGGCATTCATGGTGAGAAAGCCGTCTTCCCCGTGGGCAGCCTCAGACCTGTTATCCCAGCCCAGTCTCTGCCTCCCCTGGCCTGGCCTCCATTTCCAGACCCCTTCTCTGGCTCACCTGCGACCCACTTAGGCCTCCTCCATCCTCAGCTTCTTACTAACGCTGAGACTCAAGTCTTCGGGCTGCAGCAGGAGGTCCCGAGTTTTTGTTAAAGATGGGGAAACCAGTTGCCCCTGCCGCTGGATGTGTTGCATGAGGTTGGCTGAGGTCCCCGCTGAGCCGATGCCCTGAAGTTGGAGGGAACCTGTTTTGCATGTGGCATGCCCCTGGGCAGCCCTGGGTTGGGAGGGACCTGGGAGACCTCCAGGGTGAGGCTCTGCCTTCTTGGCTCACATTGCCGCCTCCCTGCCTTCTTTTGGCTCCCAGCCCTCTCCTTCGGGGAATCTCCCCAGAGGTTCCAGCTCTCTCCTAGGGGCTAATGAGACCCCAGGGTACCTAGGGCTGATGTCTGTCCACTTCTCCGCACACACACACACCCAACCTCCTGCATGAGCCCCAAGGAAGTCCCCTGCCCCCAAGATGGTTGCTATTGTGCAGCTCAGTTGTGCTGTAGAGACCTTGAGAAAGGGGTGGAAGCAAGGGAAGGGTGAACCTGCCATTCAGCCTGCCTGTGACCTGCTGCCCTGTCAGCCTCACCCCATGTCTGCCCAGCTCCTGAGTGCACAGGGTCAAGGTGAAGCTGCCTGCCAGGGCTGAGCAGAGCAGCCTGAGGCTTCCTCACAACCCCACCCCAGAGCTCAGGCAACAGCAGCTCCTCTCCCATTTTGAGAATAATTAAGAAGGCCTGTGCACAGATGTATGGGGGTGATTGGGAGTGAGCGTGTCTCCACCTGCCAGGGGTGTCGGCCTTTCTCCACTGAACCCCTGCAACAGGCTCAGGATGCTTACACATCCCTCCATCTCCTGTCCCCATCCAGGACTTTTGGGAGGGGGAACAACATGCCAATAAGCAAAAACTTGAACACAGGCTTTTGGGATGGGTGAGTGATAATCCATTGCCCCATCCCTAGTCTAATCCAGAAGCCAGTTTTGCTGTTGGATCTTTGGTCCTGGTGGGTGGGTGTGGTGCTGACAGGAAGATGGGGAAGCCTGCGATCCTTAGCTTCCCTGAAGCATCTGCAGGAGGCATCAAGCCTGCTCCTGGGTGGACCACTGGGTCTCAGTTCTTGGGAGAGCCCAGTCTTGTCCCTCTCCCACAGCACTGACCTTATTAGGCTCAGCAGGGGGGTCTGTGGGGCCCTGAGTCTTCCTTCCCCGCCAGAGCCCAATCCTAGAAGCAGCTGGCTATGTTGGGAGCTGTCTCAGGGCAAACTTGTCCGGATGTGGCAGGAGTCCCTGGTCGGGGCTTGGCCTCTGTTCCCAGCAGTCGCCATGCTCCCTGGGTCCCAACCCCAGCCTCCACCACCACCTGCCTGACACCGGGCAGATGTACGAGGGAAGGGTGCGTGTTGTGTTTCTGCCACCTGCGGGGCTGATCAAAGGAGCTGTGTTCTCAGCAGGCAGTAGGGCTGGAGGCAGGCCGAGCATTTGCGGGGGCAGATGGAGCAACTGGGCCTCCTCCGTGAGAATTACAGCGATCCCCACTTCGCCCTGTTCCCTCTGGCACACAGGTTTCAGAGCTAGGAGCAGGTGGCCCCCGTTTCTGAGGATGGGGGCAGTCAAAGATCCCACCTCACAGGAGCAAAGGTCACATGGGTTAGAAGAGAGCTGATGCCCATTGGGCCCATCTGGCGTCTCAGGGTCCAGTAACTTCCTTAGGCATGGCCCCCATTCTCAAGGCCATGTTTCCAGGGACTCTGGGCGTGATGGGTCCTCTCACCTAAGGCACAGGGCTACGTGAGGCCTCTGAGCCTCAGGGCCCCTAAGCTTTCTGCCACAGCTGCTGGATGCAGGTCCTGTGCCTTTGGCTGGGTGTGCCAGCTCTTTCCCCACAAGCAGCCACCATCCACCGGGAGAGTCACGGAAATTGTCCTGTCTTGTGGAGATTATTGTTGCTGCCAAATAGACCTCCACATGTAGTTAGGGAAGGCCCAAGCAGGCTGCCTAGATCTTTTCAGTGGCCCTGCTACTTATCCTTCACCTGCCTATTTTACCGACATGGTGACTCCCAGTTAAAAGGGCCATTTTGTTTGCCATCGAGGGGGAGGAAGGCAGGAGACTACACTCGTACCTCCTGTGTCACATGGCTCCTTGCACACCTTGCTGCATGACTGTCTCTGCGTTTCAGCCTGTGGGCCACCGTTGGCCTCTTGACTCGAAGGCTCTGCACTCTCCCTCTAACCTGGAGGGTGAATGACCACAGATCCCAGTTTCCCAGACCCAGGACCCAAACTGGGGAGGAATCAAAGTCAATGGTGATGTCCTCATCCCGCGCCGGGGGGCACTTTGGGGCACCCCCACCGTGTGGCCCCGGGGCAATTCTGCTATTGCAGGAGCCCCAGAGAATGGGCAGGGCAGGCCTCCGTGGGGCCAGGCTGTTAAAGTGAACTTATCAAACCGCAGTTTACGCTACGAAGAGGAAAATGGACAGTTGAGGAGCGCTTGGTAGCTGGAGGGCCTTCGGGGGTGTGCATGGTTTGGGACCAGCCCCATAACCCCCTGCCTTGGTCTAGCTTTGGCCAGACAGGATGCTTTCGGCCTCTCCTTCAGGATGTTTCCAGTCTGGGGTTCCCTCCTTCAGGGCCAACACCCTCCCTCGTGCCACGTTCTGAGGGGCAGGCAGGGCCCAGGCTGGGGCATACACGTCTCTCCCCTTCCTGATGGCCAGAGCACCAGCTGCTCCCTGTGGAGAGCCTGGGCAGGGGGGTCGGGGGGGATGGCGGGGAGGACAAAAGCCAGGCCCCGTGGAGGCATCAGGTGCACGGCCCTCCCTCTGAGTGGCTGCCGTGTCCCAGGCCACAGAGGAGAAGGAGGAGATGGAGGAGCTGCAGGCCTACAACAGGCGGCTGCTGCACAACATCCTGCCCAAGGACGTGGCCGCCCACTTCCTGGCCCGCGAGCGGCGCAACGACGAGCTCTACTACCAGTCGTGCGAGTGTGTGGCCGTCATGTTCGCCTCCATCGCCAACTTCTCTGAGTTCTATGTGGAGCTGGAGGCCAACAATGAGGGCGTTGAGTGCCTCCGGCTGCTCAATGAGATCATTGCCGACTTTGACGAGGTACGGCTGGGGGGAGCTTGGGTTCCTGGAGTGGGAGGGATACTGGGGCACCTGAGGACATGCACCTTGCCTCCATTTCTTCCCCGAGCCTGTCACAGAGGAGGAAACAGGTTCACGGATGCGGCATGGCTTCCAGGCGGTGGGTGGCAGAGTGGGTGTTCCAGCCCCGGCTACTGGGGTTTGAAGTCTCAGCACCCTGGCTATGCCCCACTGAGACCCTGCCCAGCTATCTCACTGACCCTGCCTGGCTATCTTGCCAATCCTACCCGTTCGCCACTGCTCCTCTCATGCCACCTACGGCTGGGCAGGCCCCAGGCCAGGGCCCAGCTTTTGAGAGAGTCCAAGGAAGAAGGGACTCCCAGGCTAAAGGAGGAGGAAGGACAAAGATGCAAAGCCCTGAACAGTAGGGACAGAAACACAAGCATGCACCCTCGCCAAGTCCCCAGTGTGTGCCAAGCGCTGGGTACACTGTGCCAATAGGGCATTTTGACCCTGGGAGCTCATTGAGTGTTGAGTGTGAGGGGGCCAACCCCAGTGGGAATGTAATGCCTGGGGTGAAGGATGATGGAACTGGGATGGGACTGTGCTGGAAGCAGCCCATGAAGGTCCTAGGGCAGGGGGAAAGTAAAGGTGGGTGAAATGGGTCTGGGCAGGCTCCTGGCTGGCAGGGCCTGGAGATGGAAGAAGGGGATCTCTCTGGACAAAGATGAGGCTGTATCCCTGGGAGGGATGGGGATGTGAGCCCAAGAAGGGGGGAGATGGCCAGCAGCCCCTGTTCGGGGCAAGAGGCTCTGGAGTGACAAGGGAGCTGGCTTGGGGCTCCTGGTGCAGGGCAGATGGTAGCACCCGGCCACCTCACATGGGTGAGTACTGGAGGAGGCCTGCTCTGTCGGTCTTGCACCGAGTTGGTGTGGAGATCTGCCCCCTGTGTGAACTCGGGGGGATGTGAGGGGCCACACTGCTCCCTTCCCTGTAGACCTCAGTGCCCCAGCCTTGGTGGTGACCCAGGTTTGACCTCCTTCCATCCAGATCATTAGTGAGGATCGGTTCAGGCAGCTGGAAAAGATCAAGACCATTGGCAGCACCTACATGGCTGCCTCAGGCCTCAATGACTCTACGTACGACAAGGTGGGCAAGAGCCACATCAAAGCCCTGGCCGACTTTGCCATGAAGCTCATGGACCAAATGAAGTACATCAATGAACACTCCTTCAACAACTTCCAGATGAAGATCGGTGAGCTTGGCTTCCGGCCATTTGGGCCTGGGAAGAGCAGGTGGGGTGAAAAGCTCCATGTGGTGTGGCAGGACCGAAGAGGAGGGCTGTGGAGGGCAGCGTCTTATGGACAGATGACATTGCTGTTTGGGAGCTTCTGCCGTGTTTGTGGTCCTGCGTCTCACACAACAGTGAGGCTTCATGCAACCCCCTGGTGACAGAGACCGTTTCTGTGATAAGAGGGAGTGCCCAGGGGCATGGAGACAGGGCAGGAAATGTCTAGATAATGTCAGTTGAGCCAGGTGTGTTGGGAAAGGCTCTTGTCTGCAGAGGAGGGAGGACACTTCATGTGGGGAGCCAGCACAGCCAAAGTGGAGTGGCAAGGTGGTCAGGGTTGGGGTGGGTAAGACTGGGAGGGTGGAAAGACTAGAGCAGACATGCCAGAAGTGAAACAGGGAGCCCAGGCGGAGGGCAGCGGCCTTGCCTCCTGGTGCTGGGTCATGATGACATCCCTGCCCTAGCTTAGACACCCAGGGGGAGGATCACTTGGACAGAGAGGAGACTGTGGGTTAGGAGCTAGGTTCTAAGAACTGCAGTGCCCCTGAAAGAAACTGAGGAAGTGAGGAGTAAGAAAAGGGGGAGTTATGGTACGTGGAGTCGGAATTGACATGAAAAGTTAAATGCCACTGAGAGGGATGATTAAAGGCAGCTGGATGATGCAGGTCACTGTGCACTTGAAGAGGGCGTTCCTGGTGATGGGCTTGCAGGAGCTGCCAGCTAGCTGGGTGGCCAGTACATAGGAGCAGTGCTGTGTAAACAGACCTCTGTGGTCGGGGTTAGCAGGCCCTTAATGGGAGCAGTGGAATGGGAGCCGCAGGGCCAAGCACAACCAAGCACGGCCTTAGGCCCAAAGGACCCTGAGTATCGAAGAGGAATGACAGTGAGTGTGAGCTCTGGTCTGAGCCCTGATGAACATGCTGACTTCGGTCCCCTGCAGGGCTCAACATCGGCCCTGTGGTGGCTGGGGTGATTGGGGCTCGCAAGCCTCAGTACGACATCTGGGGCAATACAGTGAACGTGGCCAGCCGCATGGATAGCACCGGTGTGCCTGACCGCATCCAGGTGAGTGCTGGAACATCCACCACCCACCTCACCCACATGGGGGGCCTCTATCTGATGCTGCGTGGGCTTTGGGCAGGCTGCCCACAGTCAGAATTTCTGCTGCCAAACTTGAAGGTAGTTAGGGCTGTGTCTTGGGAGCTTGAAAAACACAAGCCCTCAGGACCTTGGACAGATCTTCATGCCTGTGCAAAGCCCTCTACTGGCCACAGGAGGAATTGGGGGGTATAGGCAGGAGCCACGCCCATGTCAAGCCAGGAGTGCTCCTGTCACAATCCACGCATACAAGGGGACACAGAGATGGCTGCAGGGAGCAGGGTCTTGCCGACTGGAGCCCCCAGCACTCGGGGCCTGGTTCAGGAGAACCAGGCAAGGCCACTTGTCCCCCTGGGATGGTGCTCCCAACAGCTAAGGGGGCTGGCCAGAGACGCAGAGACTTTCGCTCCTCTCTCTCTTTTGCAAGCTGGTGCTTGTCATGCCCAGGTCTGCCTCTCTTCAGCTGCTGTTGTTTTTCTCAGGCCTTCCTTGATTCCCTCTGCTTCAGTCCGACAACAGTGAGGCCCTAGACTGGGCTCTCTTCCTGTACCTTCCAACCCCCAGTGCCCCGTAAGCCTGTGGACAGGTTACTTAGCTTCCCTGGTCTTTTTCCCATTTGACCTGTGCTCTCTTCAAGGCCCCTTGCTCACACTGACACTAAGTGTTCCTTAAATTCTCTCTCCTGTGGGACCTCTGAACAAAGGGTCAGCCCCAGCAAAGCCCTGGCCAGATCAACCGGGCCTGGCTGGTGTGTAGATGCTGTTGGAGGGACTGGGCCAAATGGCTTTCTCTCCCCTCCAACTCTGTGCCAAGAGGAGAAAGGACAACAAGATGGGAGATAGAGAGAGAGGCACATGTGTACAGAACTTCTGACCCCACCCATAGATGAGTGAAGGACTCTGCAATGACAGAGTGACCTGGCACCTCACCTTTGCATAGGGCATTCCCATTCTTGGAATACACATGATCACACAGCAGGTCTCCTTCCAGGAGCCCAGCCAGGCGTGATAGCCAGGCGGGGCCAGGATCCTCAGCAGGGGTGTCGTAGGGTGTGCTCACATAGCTGTCGGGTTACCTTGAAGACACATGTCTGCATTGCTGCTCTGGTCAGCCTTTCTCCTTCGCCCAGCAATAGTGCAGTGATGACTGAAGCCACTGGGGAGTTCCCCTCTCTGTTCCAAAAGCTAAAGCAGATGGGCAGTAGGACGCACAGCTGAATCCAGGCTCTGCCATTTGTTAGTGGTGGAACCTCAGGGAAGGGACTTAGGTTGTCTGAGCCTAAGATGAAAGTGCTTTCCTTAGGGTGCCTGGGTGGCTCGGTGGGTTAAGCCTCTGCCTTCGGCTCAGGTCATGATCTCAGGGTCCTGGATTGAGTCCTGCATCGGGCTCTCTGCTCAGTAGGGAGCCTGCTTCCTCCTCTCTCTCTCTCTCTACCTGCCTCTCTGCCTACTTGTGATCTCTGCCTGTCAAATAAATAAATAAAATCTTTAAAAAAAAGTGTTTTCCTTAGATTAAATGAGATAAGCAGTGGCTTTCCACCTGCCTGTGGTGGAGTGAGACGTGAGTGAGCACACTGGTCTTATGCTTGCTCTTGATGGCGGCAGGGTCAGAACGCTATGGACATGCCCACTTCTGCTCACCTTCTGCACCTCTCACTGTGGACAGTGACAGGCAGTTCAGGGACCACAGGCCACGCTCTGAGCAGCACTGAAAGAGCACAGGTGAGCTGCTGGCCACACTGCCTGGCACGGAGTAGGTGCTGCTGTTCTCGTTTCTAACAGGCAGTTCCAAGGATGAGCAGCTGTCAGTCCCTAGGAGCCCCTGCCCGGGAGGTGCTGCCCGCCCTCTGTGTTGGGGACAATAAGGCAGAACCACCAGACAACAGACTCACAGCTTAGCTTAACCACAGCCTATCCTGTCTCCTCCATTGCCTCCTCAGGTCACCACGGACATGTACCAGGTGCTGGCTGCCAACACTTACCAGCTGGAGTGCAGGGGTGTGGTCAAGGTCAAGGGCAAAGGCGAGATGATGACCTACTTCCTCAACGGGGGGCCCCCGCTCAGTTAGCAGCTGCCACCTGGTGATGCCAGGCAGCCTGGCCTCCAGAGAAACAGAAATGGCTTCTTTGTGCACCGGTGGGCAGGTGGAAGCCTGCGCTCTAGCCCATGTGGCCGCGCCGGTGAGATTTTCCACTTTGACTCCAGAAGCAGCTTCTGCCTTTGTGGGTAGGCAGCAGCCTCCGTCCCAGGCCCCAGGGTGCCAGCGTCCTGCGAGCACCAAGCTGACCAAAGATGTTTCCTCCGTAGAAGACTCCACTAGGCGTGATCTGAATCTCGAGTTTTCTAACGGGTGCCGCTGCTGCATGGGTGGAGAGGAGCTGCCGGAGCTCTCACGGTGTGGGGCAGCCCGGCGTGTGACGAAAGGGCTGAGGGGGAGGCCTCGGCCGAGGGCGGGTGGGTCGGCGGTGCAACTCTGGCCCCGGGAACCTAGGGGCCCCAGGGGTCCGGTTTCCTGTGTGAGCCTTTCAACTTCTAACAGAGGCCACGGCCCCTGCCCCATGGAAGGGCTTTCTGGCAGGAGTGTGGGCTGTGGCTGGACTGCGGCCTTCTCCGCAGTCCTCCTCCCACACCTACACACGTAGCCAAGGCCTCTTCTAGGGGAACAGAGCGAATTGTGCGGGGGAGGCAAGAGGACTTGAGGCAAGGAGGGGTGGTTCTGAGAAAAAGAATATTTATTAAATAAAACAACTTTCTGTGCCCTTCTTTAGACTACGCTAGTTGTATGCGTATAAGACCCACAAGCAAACGAAGATGCCACTGGGGTGGGAGGGTGGGGATCCCAACTTGTCTTTTTTGTATTTTTTATTTTGTATTCTTGAAATCCTTGGAGATCTAACAAATATACCAAATTCTATATTTTGTAAATTATACTAGAAAACAGCTGTGCACAGCATTTGTACCATACGTACGTCCGTGTGTGTACTGGTGTAGGTGTGTGTGTTTGTGCTGTTGACCTGGTCACGTACACGATGCCTGCTGCCCTCACTGCAGATGCGGCAGTTTTGGGTTTTTCCAGCTCCACCCAGAACAGGGAGTGTGTGTGCTTTTGGGGTGCCCCACGTGCAGATGAAGTGGGAAGATGCATGTAAACATCACTGCATTCAACACAGCACTTCCCTTAAGTTAAATGCAAATGACAACAAAACAAAAAGCTGTTTTCCCATCTCAGGCCCAGCTGGAACCAAGGGAAACAGCCCCAAGCTGCAGCACACCACTGTCTTGTCTCCTCTTGGTTCCCTGAGCTGTCAGCCATTTGCTGCCTGGGGAGAGGCGGCTCTGAGAGCTCAGGGACAGCCACGGGCGCTCAGCTGGTGTGCGGGCGGTAGGAAGCCTTACCTGCCTGACCTTCTCAGTTGGCTATTGTGCAGGTGGCTCTCCCAGAAAGAACGCCGCAGACTTGGGGGTAACGTGCAGCCCTCGGGTGTAGGGAGGGTGGTGGCTTTGCTCTCCATCTGCAGACCAGACAGAAAAGGGGAGAGCCCAGCTTCAGCATCCGAGGGGCAAAGTTAGCAGAAATTTTTTGTCTGGTTTTTGTTTTTGGGGGGGAGGGGGCAGTTAAATATATAGAAAAAAACATTTTTTATACCCTACCAGGGTATAAAATGGATATGGGCATGAAAGTGAAAAATGATCTATTATCATAGAGATCTATTCAAACAGAATCCTTGGGTTCTGTGCCCAGATCTTTTTGTTGCTTCTCAGGGCAGAATTCTTCTCCCCTCCAACACGAGCTTGCAGGAGGTGGGGTGCAGCTCTATGCTGGCTGTGAAACATGACTTTGACCCCCAGCCGTACCACCTCTCGCTGGGCCCTAGCACCGGCCTCCCCTTTCTGCACACCATCCCTCGCCCCAGTGTGAACTCTGCTCTGAGAAGCAAAGCTTACAGACCCGAAACTGCCAGCCCAAGTTTGTCCATGCTTTTGCCGCTCCATCCTTTGAGTTCTGCATTGCCACCCCCCCGCCCCCCGCATCTGTTGGGTGGGCTGGCTTTCTCCACGGTGGTGGTCTCAAGTACCCTCCCCCTCCATAGTGCCCACCAGTGGTGCCAGGTTTTAATTTTGCTTCCAACCTTAGTGACGTGTGTGTGCTGAGCTCCTCTGGTGGTCCCCCCCACCCCGTTGATTACGGTCTCCTTGGCCTCTTGGGGGCCCATCCCTCCTATCTCAGCAGTGACTGTGACACCGTGCAGTGCTAGCTCTTCATTCCCTTCAAGGGTGTGCACTCTTTTTATTCCCGCTCTTGCAAAAACAGATACGATTATGATTTCCCATGGAAATTTAAAAGTCTATTTAAATAATTTAACTATTAAAAACTTTCACTGGTAATGTGTGCTGGTCTGATTTGTGGCTTGGGCCATGGGCCTGGTTCCAGTCCGAAGAACAGTGCACTCAGCCCTTGGTGGGGCACTGGGGAGGGAGCCCCAGAGGGCAAAGACCTACCCTGAGTGGGGAATGGCTTGCTGCTACGGAGAGAATGTTGGCTAAGGGCCACAATCATCATGGCAATCAGGGGAGAGAACATTCGTGTTCTTGGCAAGCGGTAGTTCACTGGACTGCAGAGCAGGTCCCAGGGTGCTGGAGGCTGAGGAATGAGGAAAGACACTAGGAGTGAAGGGGACAAGGGACCAACGATGGTACCAGAAAAGATGCAGGGTTGAGGAGAGGATGTTTTAAAACCGGTGAGCCAACCTTGTTTCTATGCTAGGGGAAAGAAAGTTGCAAATACAAGAACACGGATCATGGAAAGGACTCAAGTAGCAGGGAGAGGAGGAGATGCTGGCTGGAGGCATACTGACTTGACCTGGATAGCTCGTAGCCATGGCTGCCATTTACTGGACAATGTGCATGCTGAGCACCACACAAACTTCATTTCATTTGTTCCTCCTGGCCACCTCACATCACTGACTGACTGACAGAAGTTGAATTATTTGCCTAAACTCACACAACTGGTAATTAAGAAAGATGAGATTCAAAGCAGGCCTGTCTGCTAAAGCTCATGCAGGTAACTTCAAGCGTGCCCAGCACGACTCTTAACTTGAGAGGAAAGGGAAGGTAGTAGAAAGGCAGTGCCTGCCTGCCACGCCCATCAAATGTAGGGTTCTATTTGGGTTCAGGAAATAAGAGCAGGGGGCTTGATCAAGCAAAAATGAAGGAGCCAGTGAAAAAGACCTCACTGGGCCCATTGCAACAATGGCCACCCGGGGCACAGATGTGGCTGTCCTGCTCATAGGCAGGCCCCCTGCTCCGAGGAATCGGGACAGCATTGGCAAGGACTCCACTGTCCATGGTGTGGGATGCAACTGTATAGAACTCATGTTCGACTCAGAGCTTTTCAGGCTAGGGTCCACCAGTTAGAAAAGGAAACCAAATGAAAAGGCCAACCTGTAGGGGCTGATTAGGCCAAGTTAGCAGGCCAGCTCCTGAAGAGCCCCCATCCTGCTGTGATGAGTGGAGTCAGGCAGGCCCAGCAAACAGCATGCACACCCAGCGCACACCAGGGCAGCCAGGGAAAGCAACTCAGAACTTCCAAGAGCCCTTCTGCTTCCATCTCCACTGAGCTCATTCCAGAGAACACATTTGTTTCTCCCTTATAGATTTAACTTTTTGGCAAAAGTATATCCATACCTGCAATGTTAATTAGCAAAACTTACTAGCAAAGACACCACTGATACGTGTAGTGAGTTCCAAACACCGCTTTAACATCCACTGACCGCAAAGGCCGTTAAAACCAAGACTGGACTTCAGCCAACATGGTGATGATTTGATTGTAGAGCGGGGTGAGCAACGTTTGTGGGAAGGCATGGTGAAGCTTGGTGCAGCAAGAAAGCTGGAGCTATGTACTCACCAGGTAGTCATGTGAATTTAACACTTTCAAAAATACAAATGCATTTACAGAACTTTTCCAAAAGCAAGCATCCCGAGTGGCATGTAGTCAAATGATGCCCAGAGCTGTGGTTTTTACATAATAAAAATTATTTTCCATAATGTTGCAACCTCACCACGAGTTGCTGATTAGCAGAAAGTGAGCCTCTAGAGCTTGGAAAAGATGCTGAGCCCACATCATTGCAGGCCAGGAAAGCATTCTTGGGCACTGGCATGGCCAATGCTCAGTAGTGCTGAGCACATTCTTGCTGCCGCCTGAACACAAGTAGGCAGTGCAGGGACACACACTGAAAACCCACAGCTTCTGAGCTTGCCTAAATCCAAATAATCGCTCACTGAAGACAACGAATGCTGTACATGTTGTCTCCCGAGGGAAGGGACAATTAAGTCTGGGCCATGCTGGCCATGAAAAGGTACCACTTAGCACAGGGGTCAGGAGGAGAGTTGGAAGGGCCAGTGTTACCTGTGGGGATTGGGTCGGGGAGGGCACAACAGACCAGGGAATACCATGCCCCCATACCCTGCCTTTGGATGAACTTCATCCAAAGTGTATAAAGAACTTTCCCATACATGTTCTCACTTGTGCTTGCCCCCAGGCCCAGGAGACGGTAGGAGAGAGGACTGGCGCATCTCCTGGGCTTCTCTGATCCTCCAGGGCGAAAGCTATCGCTCTAGCCCACAGGCATTTCTGTCCACTGTGCCCATCCGGCTGGGCACTGATGATCTTACAGGGACAGAGGGCCTGCCACTTCTCGAGGTTGACAACAGATGAGCTGAGGCCCATTTACTGTGGTACTATAGCTTTTCTTTGCCTTTCCGATTTTCAAAAAAGCCCTTCAGTGGGTGGTTTTTTCCCCCCTCTGTCTTGGAACAAGAAATATGGTATTTGCTGTCCTCTTCTTGCCTCTTTCCTTCCCACCTGTAAGGGTCACTTCTTCTCACGACAGACACAAAAACAAAGCCAAGTCAGGCCATCGGAATGGCTGACCTCCGAGGCTCCTTTCTCCTCTGGCATTCTCAGATTCTAAATATTTGTGTGACCCTGTCCAATCTTCAAGCGCCAGACCCCAAGTATGGCACGAACATAGACACAATCAAATCAGGATTTTAAGATTTTAAAGCCGAAGACAGACAAATGAGATGAAAAGCACCACACCAAGGTGGGGTCTGTGGGAAGATCACCTTCAAACCAAAGTTGCCAAAGCCTTTGCTCGGACTTCCTCCGGATACGCCAGCAGCAGCAGCAGCAGCAGCCATGCACCTCGGCAGTGTGGCCGGAGTCCTTGCTTACCAAGGGCCCTGCTCCATGCAGTGCAGAGGGTTAGGTGACCAGTCTTGGTTCACAGACCCAGCAGAAGGTCCAGCAGATGGGATCAAGGGGAAAGACAATAAGGAGAAGGAAGAGGATTGTCTAGGGCTGAGGGTAAAGTAGGCACCCTGTCCCAGCTGGCTTGCCAGCCCTAAACCTCACCCACCCGTCAGTTTCTAGTGAATGGAACGGAGCCACCCAATCACTGGCTGACTGCATCTGCATCCTCAAGGCCCGCTCCCTATTGCTGGTCTATTAGGCCGAGGAAATAAAGAGTTCTCACTGGAGTCCATGAGGGACCTCATCACTTTTTCTCCCCCTCAGCCAATTTCTAATTTAGACCTGCCTGAAATCTCTGGTTTGTCAGCATCTCTATTTTCCAAGTTTGCAAAATTTGCTTCTGTGCTTTGACTTTGTCAGTTAGCTAGAGTGGCACTTCTTGGCTCATGTGGGATTTTTGGGGGGGTGGGGGAGGGGGGAGTTGCATTTTGCATCAGACTAATCTTTTAAAAGCCATGTCGCATTTTGCACTTTTTAAGAGTGCCTTGAGCTTCACATCCCCAGCATCTATATGTTATTTCTGTATTGTGGGTTAGAGGCTGCTGGCTTCATTCTGTCACCCTTTGCTTCCCATCAGAGCAGAGACCACACACACATGCACACTCAGGAAGGCCCTTACATGGTGGGCACTAGGGCAGCCACCATTCAAGAGTACTCACTAGATCAGATCAAACAATGATGGGGCCACAGTGCTAGGGCCACAATGAACAAGTGAGGCCCCCAGAGGCACCTTTCCCTTTCGACAGCATGCCGGCACCTGGGAAAATGTGGGGTCCTGGAGAGCACAGTCTGCCACTGCTGGGCTGGGTGACACCAGACGACGTAATCCTGGCTCACTGACCTCAGATGGATTTTGTTACGCTCACAGAACCTGTACAGAAGCAAGCACAAGTCTCTACAAACCCTTCTCTCTTTGAATGCACCCTCACGACCCTGCCCAGAAGTCTACACCCAAGAGCTTGCCAGGGCAGATTTCAATAGGATCCTCACTTAGCGGGTGATCTCTGGAAAACTTTGTACAATGACTTCTATTTAGAGGCATTTACAATGCAAGAGACTTATTACCTTGAAAGGAATAGCAACACCAAGACAGACCATAATGCTGTGGACCATGCTGTCCTAGCACTCACTGTGCCAGGTTCTAAGTACTCTGTGTTTGCTGACTCATTTAAATACTCTCAGCAACACTTTATCCTGACTTTCCAGGTGAGGAAATGGAGGCAGAGACGTTACACGGCTTGCTGAGGTCACCATGCCAGAACAAGGGAGAGCCAGGGGAATCTGACTCCAAATTCATAATCACTATTCAAAATTGCAAATAGTTCTCTTCTATTTTTCATTTAGTGTTTTCAGATACATCTGGGACCACTTAATGCAGACTTTCCATAATATTACTTTGTATCAAAGAAGCAATTGATTCTGTCCTTCAATTAGAAAAAGTAAATGTTCGAGAGGTGCCTGGGTGGCTCAGTCAGTTAAGTGTCTGACTCTTGGTTTTGGCTGGGGTCATGGTCTTGGAGTCATGGGACTGAGCCCCATGTCGGGCTCTGCACTCAGTTGGGAGTCTGCTTGGGATTCTCTCTTGCCTTTCCCCCCTCCCCAGCTCATGCACTAAATAAATGATTCATAAAATAAATGGATCTTTAAAAAAAATAAGAGAAAGCAAATGTTTGTAACAAATGAATCACTAGTGAAGCTTTAACATTCTACATCAAGAATCATTAATTCATGAGTTAGTCTCACTACAAACAGCAGACTGTATAGCTTCTTGCCCTAAAATCTAAGGCTCACTTACATTTCACCATACCTCCCGCAGCCACATGTCTCGATGTACCATTATAGGCATAGGAATTTTGGGAAATCCTCTTCCTCAGTCTAGAATATCCACAGTGCATCCACAGTGCAGGAGTTAGCACTGACCAATTTCTTATTTAAAAAGTAATGTAGACTACTTATATATACATTCCAATACATATTCCTTATACACTTCAACATATTCCCATGTTGTCTAACTTAATATTACATGATGGTTAAGAACATGAGCTCTGGGTAAGACTGATCTGGATTAAAATCTTGGTGCCACCACATGAGCTAGATTTTTTGACTGAGGTCAAGCCCCTTAACCCCTGTATCCCACTGCTGTGCTGTGGAATACAGGAGAAAAGGGTCAATGGAACTGTGGGTGAGGTGGGGCAGAAAATACTGTTTGTTACCAAGGAAGTAGCAGGAACAATTTGTAAGGCTAGGCTATTGATTTCAGGAACTCCTTGAAAACTAAGCCTGTTTTCTTCTCGAATTTCCTACGGTCTCCAACTGTGCTAAGACTATTCATTATACACTGGCACTGCCAACGCAGAAGAAAACACGTATACATGTGTCAGTGGCAATCACTGTTCATGAGCAAGGTTGTTACCGGCCACATGACTTGCAACCACACAGTGCTTCCACACTGTGACTCCACCTGTGAAATAAAGTAATCTAGAAAGCTTGGCCACTCGGGGAAGAAGTTTCGATAGTGGCAGCCACAGGCAAGGTTTCTCTTTGAAAAGCTCACTGTTCCCACAGGAGGCTACAATAACGTCAGCATTCAGCAGCAGTCCCAAAGAACTGATGAAGATGATCGGACACCTCTAGCCCTCATCAACAGAACGACTTGAGTTACCTTCTCGGGCAACACAACCTTTACACACACACTCATCCATCACACTTGGAGCTGGAGGGGCTTCTTTCATTAACTTTTAGGGAACATATTACTAAAGCCAACTAGAACTAAAAATCAAGTTTGATTTTACTGCAGCATTTCCATATAGATGATAAAGCAGAAAAACACGAAGAAGGCTTGCCCATAGACAAAGACGACAGCCCTGAGGAGTCACCTGTAATTGGTGGTAAGGCTGAGTGTTCAATTCGATCCGAGTGCTGGCTGCTTTGGAAGTACAGCTAATCCTTGAACAACACAGGTCTGAGCTGTGCATGGCCACTTACATGGGACCTTTTTACAATCAAAGTACTATAAATGCATTTTCTCTTAAGATTTTTTAAAAAGAAAAAAAAAGATTTTCTTAAAATGTTCTCTTATTTTCATACAAAATACGTTAATTCACTATGTTATCAGTAAGGCTTCCAGTAAGCTGTAGGCTATTACTAGTTAAGTAGTTATACATGGATTTTTGACTGCACAAGGAGGGGTTGGTGCCCCTAACCCCGGCACTTGATGTTTGAGGTCAACTGGAATTTATTCATTCTTTTACTACTCCAGATAGCTTTTTTTTTTTCCCCAGATAGCTCTTTTTAAATGAACAAAAAGTTTCTTAAAATAAAAATCACTCTCTCTCACACACACACACACACACACACGTTTCATTGTGTCTCTTGGAAATCCAACAGCTCAGAGTGGGGTCCCCAGGTTACATAGTAAAACTTTTGGATTAAAGGCTAAGTAACTCCCTTATAGGTCGGCAGCTAATCTCAGCAGGAAGCACTTCTACGACCTAGAAGTTAAGGCTCATACGACAAATCTTGCTCTGTGGAGCCCTGACAAATCAAGTCTAATGAGATTCTAGACGTGGCTTAACAGGAATGGAGCCAGACATTTCTCCAGACTAGATTCCACTGTGAAAAAGACCACATTTAATACAAAATAAATGTGCTAATCCAGGGACAGCACATTCACTTGATATAAATCATAAAATTACAAAATTAGGTAAAGATTCTCCATGTCTCCATTTGTCTCAAATGGATTTTCAAGCCAATTTTAGCTTAGGATAAGAATTTTTCCTAATGGGAACAAAATCCTCTATTAACCACACCAAACATTCTTAAATGCATTCTGAAAGCTGTTACAAGTTGAGGATTTAAGGCACAATCACGATATGCAAATATCTAAAACAGTTGAGGGTTTTGTTCATTTTAGGATTTCACAGGAGCCCTAAGTGCCGACATTTTTTATCAGAATCCCTCAGGAAGAAGTCCCCCCTGAGGAACTGGTGTACTCTGACTTACAGACAGAGCTAGAGTAGTGCAAAACTTGTTTCCCTTCTTCTAAGCCATGACCTCCAGGAAGTTCAAGAGTCAAGTTTTACACCTAATAACAGCATCATGTTCCCTCTTCCTTCATTTTCACTGATCTTGTTTTTCTCCCTTTCTGTTCATATTTTATTGCTATTGCTGTATAAGTCTTATTTCGGTACCATGCTTCAAGTTCTTTTGGGAAGGAGGCCAGGTATAAATACATTACAAATACAGACCAAAAAAAACACAAACACAAACAAAAACCCCCAAAAACAAACAAACAAAAAACCCCCCAAAACCCCAAGAAAAAAGGTAATTATTTTTAGGATATAAAAGAGAGCATCTATGCCTTCACAGCATACCTTAATAAAAAAGCAGTATTTCAGAATTACCCTAATAGATACCCAGGATTGACACACCACGCCTGAGCTCCCCAATTCCCTGATTTCACCAAGAGCAGACCTATTTCCTGAATACAACCTTAGTTATCGTCATCAGTCCCCACTCTGGTGGGGAAGAGCCCCAAGGCTAAGGGATAAGAAGTTGTATGTGTTTAGCTCTGTGACCCTAGATAAGTCATTAACATTTGATTACCTTAGTTTCCTCCTTCATAACAAGAAGGCAAATAATTCTCCTACACTACAAAACTCATTATAATTGGGTAAACAGAGACTTGTTCTTTAAAGTAAAAGTACAGTATAAACGGAAGATATTACTATCATACACATTAGAAGTCTAATGAGCTTAAGAACTTTACATTCATGGCAAAAATTTTTCATTCCAAATTCATAATAGTTTCTTTGGCAACATCACAGAGACAGAGAAGTTATATAAACACTCAGCAATGCAGACACCAAATAATGAACGAAAGCATTTCTATACATAAACATTATTTATGCCTATTTTCATTTTTTTACATTAAGATGTAAACATCCCATTATCCAAAAGAGCAGTGAAAAAAAACAAAACGAAAACAAAAACAAATTAAGCCTTTAAAGACAGCTGGTGAATTTTAAAACGTCCCTGCTGAATGCTCCAAACACCAAACACTATAATTCAATAATTCAATAATAAGAAGAACCAAACTGAACCAAACTGGTAAGCGAGCCATAAAGTGTCAATACATAGTAAAATCGCAGAATGCTCCATCTTCTTGGTTAGCTGGCTATTTACAAGAGAACTCTTCTTGTTTTACCCATTAGTTCACAAAAAGCTTTCTAAACTGAACCACTTCACTTTCCTGGCTCAGTAAAAAAGTACAAAATAACAAACATACATCAACTTGATTTTGCTGATTTAATATCATGTAGTATATCTTGGGGTAGCTCTAGAATATACATAATTTCTGTGCAGTTTTGCTAGAGGCAGAAAACTGAAATGGAATTTCCTGTTTTAAATAAATCCCTGATATTACAAGTTTATTGTCTTCCTTTTGCCTCATTCTCCTAAAAGGGGAGTGCAGCAAAAACTTCTAGTTAAGCAAGGTTTTACAGTCGCAGATATACCTACATAATATGTGTTCAGGCAAACATGGTAGTTCAACAACTTTACCCCTCTGGACTATTCTGCTTAATAAATACACCCAGTAACATGAATTATACGTAACGGGTCCCTTATTTTCTGGATATCAAATTTTAGTACCTTATATATATACTTTTATAATCTTTTCTTTAAAAAACAAAAGAAAATCATTAATGAAGGTACCTTCCAAAACCAGGAGAGTTGGCAGATTTTGCTAGTGGAATCGAACTGTGCTTCCTATATTATTAATTCATAACTGCTTGAACGTTTATTATTATCAAAAAGCAAATAAGTTCTCTAAGATACTAGGTGCTGAACTCTTCGAAGCCACAAAATAGAAAGAGCTGCTGGGAGAAGTCACCTTCTGATTCTTAGCACAGGTCACTGTTTCCAGAGAGCACGACCGACACCACTGGCAGCACACAAGGGGATTTTAGGCGGTATACAACACAGAAGTAAATAATGCAGAATCACAGTGAAAATGTCATTCCCTTTACAGTTTTATCCTTCTGATAATTCCACAGAGAGAGCCCCATTTTCATACTCTCTCACTGCAACAAAGAGCAGGCTTCGGAGATTCAGGGCCTTGGTCGGTGGAGGGGGGGGGGGCATTAGTATCTAGTTAGAATTTAATAACATTTTTTGTTTTATTTTGTAGTTAAGTCATGGTAAATTGATGCTGGTTTTCCTCTTGGAGTACAGATTAGTTTGTCTTTAAACTATTTTAAGATTTAAAAGATAAATACTAAAAATAATAGTATATGTTAATACTCAAGTGATTGAAGTCTGGGGAACGATGGCTATAATCTAACAAATTCCATGTTTAAAAAGTGATTTCAAAAGAAACTACAGACATGGTCTAGGAAGGAAACGTATGTTACTATGCTCTCAATACTTGTGATGTTCTAGAGATAAGCTCAAAAGAAGCCTTTTCCTATATCAAGTGATTTCCAGAGTTAGGATTCAAGCAAAAAATATAAAAGGAAAAAGAACCAATTCCACACCATCCTGGACTTCATAAACTCGGGGTACTGTAAGTGTGCAAATAATGTGATATTTAGCAAGTTGTTTTAAACACAAACTCCACGGCATGTTTTTATTTGGGCTATACTCATGCCTCACAAAGGCGAACCCAGACTGTAGAGTTCCCGCTTGGTCCTCAGAGCATGTACCACACACATTTTTTGATTGAACTCTTCAGAAGGATTAAGGACTGCTGGCCAAGTCACCAAATGGCTTCTGACTGTTCTTCCACAGTTGTGGCCTTGGAGAGAGAAGCTTCCTCCTCCTCTGAATAATAATCCCGCGACTAACATGAGGAGTTTGCCGAGCAGGTGCTGCACGCTCCCAGGCATGCCATGCGGACTTAAAACAAAAAGGATAGCTGGCGAGAAAGAAAGCAGAGCTCCTTGAGTGTGGTGAACAGTTTCTTCATCACAGTGGCAGTTAAGATATGCTCCCTCCTTTTCCCCCGGAGGCCAGGGCAGTATGTCTGAAGGATGGGGTCAGACATCGTAATCAGGAGCCTTGCTCTGGGCTTGCCTTAGCCAGATCTGCAGTGTAACAAACGCTCCCACAGTCACGTGAAAGAAAAGCTGCCACAGGTTGCGCAGTTCATAGAGATACATGTTGCACAGACAGATTAAACCAAAAGTCAAAAAAGATTTGACATTCCGCCAGCCGGTGTAGTAGACAAGTAAATAACACTGTTCAAAATATAAAATGAAAGATGATTAGGGTTACAAGAAAAGAAATAGATGCTTCTACTATAAAATTTTAACAGGCCACAGAGTAAAATATAAGAGTGGAATAAGAGGATTTTTCACCTACACATAAGATAATGTAACCTCTTTAAGACATTCAGTTATGAAAGTGCTACAGCTTGAAAGGAAAACAGATTTTTCCTTTGATGTTTGTCATTTGTCAAAAGATACACTTTGTATCATATTTTAAAACAGAGTTACAACTGGATGACTCCCTTGCAAAGAGGCTGAGCACATCACACATTCCTCAAGGTGCCAGGCAACTATGAAGCACTCAGGGCCTGAGGGGATTCCATCTCTCATTCTCATCCCAGAAAAGTACAAAATACCTCAAACAAACCACAGCAAAATGGGCTCTTACACAACCTGAATCTGCATATTAACGAAATCCACAAATATTTACTGCTCTCCCATTAAGTGCAAGGAACTATAAGTAAGGTAGAGCATCTGAGTGAACATTTGAGGTAGAATTCATTCAACAGATGTTTATTGAGGGCCAGCTACAAGCTAGGCATTGTTCTTTAGTTTCAAGTAACGAAATAAAGCCCTTGCTCACATAGAACTTAAATTCTAATGGAGGGAGAAAGATTATATATACAAAAGATCATATTATGTATATAAAATACCAAATAGTTATGTCTTAAAATAAAAGATGGAACGGGGGACAGAGAATGTAATAAGTGCTATTTTAGAAAACAGAATAAAGAAATTACCCCCACAAGCCCCAAATCCTGGCAGTCACCTTTTTCTGCTTTATTTTTCTCCACAATATAAACATACTTTACAAATGTGCTTGTTTTGTCTGTCATATATATTCTTCCAATAGGATCTAAGTTTCATGAGAGGAGAGATTTTTGATTTGTTATCCAGTGGGCACTTTATCCAGTGCCCAGAATAGTGCTTGGCACATCGTAAGTGCTCAATGTTGAATGAATCGTTTTCTAGACGATGCCTAAATTCACAATCTGTTAAATATAGGAATTATATGTGATTATAAAGTCTTAAGAAAGACGCAGAAATTGTGAAATTCTATCCGGGCGTCAGGAGAGGAAGGACTTTAAGGTGTTTGCAACAATGCAGAAAGAATGTGGAAATGTTCTATTAAATCTTTTTATTTCTTTAAAAAAATTTTTTTAAAGATTTTATTTATTTATTTGACAGACAGAGATCACAAGTAGGCACAGAGAGAGAAAGGGAAGCAGGCTCCCCACCCAGCAAAGAGCCCGATGTGGGGCTCAATCCCAGGACCCTGGGATCATGACTGGAGCCAAAGGCAGAGGCTTTAACCCACTGAGCCACCCAGGTGCCCCAAATCTTTTTATTTCTTATACAAATTAGGACTTTGCTTACTTAAAAAGAAGACTGCTATCAAAGCAAAATGAACTGTAAGTACTTATTTTATTTGAGTGGTTTTCACTGTGTAAAAAAAGTTGAAAAGTAATTTTTCCTTTTGAAATAATTCTAGACCTAGAGAAGAGTTGTAAAAATCACAGAGTTCTTGTACATCATTCACCCTGCTCCCCAATGTTACCTTGTTGCATAACCACAGTATAATCATCAAACCACAAAATAAACATTGATACAATACTGTAGACTAATCTACAGACTTTATTGGAATTTTGCCAGTTGTCCCCTTAAAGCCCTTCTGGTCCTGAATCCAATCCAGGATAGCCTCTTCCATTTAGCTGTCATATCTCTTCAAATCTGTTATAGCTCCTCAAGTCTCTTTTTCATGACCTTGACAGTCTAAAGAGTATCAATTAGTTATTTTGTAGAATGTCCTTTAATTTTGGTTTGCCTGACATTGTCTCAAGATGAAGTGAGGACATGCAGTTTGGGCTAGAATACCACAGAGGTGATGTGCAGTATGTCTTCAAATTGGTGATGTTAACTTTGATCTCTTGGTAAGGTGGTGTCTGACAGGTTTCTCCACTGTGAAGTTACTATTTTTCCCTTTGTAGTTAGTAAGTTCTCTTGTGGGAGGAGAAATAAAGACATTCTCAGGTGAAAGACTAACAGAATTTGACACCTACAGATGCACCCTAAAAGAATGGCTAAAGGAAAATACCTAAGCAGAAAGGAAACAATAAAAGAAGAAACCCTGGAACACTGAGAATGCAAAAAGAACAGTCAGCAAAAGAATATAATAGGTTCTCCTTCTCCTCTTGAGATTTCTAAATTGTTTGATGCAGAAGTAAGCATTTGTAACACTGTCTGATGTGGTTCTAAATATAGGTAGAGGAAATATTTAAGACAATTCTATTATAAACAGAGGGGGGCAAAGGGACATAAAAGGAAACACAATTTCTAAGTTTCATTTGAATTAGTAAAATGACAACACCAAAAAACTGAAAAGTATGTATAACACAATACCTAGAGCATTTAAAAACCATACAAAGAGGGGAGAGGGACACATGGGTGGCTCAGTCTGTTAAGCATTCCACTCTTGCTTTTGGCTCAGGTCATGATCTCAGGATCATGAGATCAAGCCCACATCCCTCCCTGGGATTCTTTCTCCCTCTCCCTTTGCCCCTTCTCCCCATCTTGTATGCATGTGCATTCTCTCTCTCTCAAAAAAACCCAAAACCAAAACAAAGAAAAAACCAAGCTAAGAAATAAACTCAAAAACACTACAGATAAATCAAAATGGAGTTTTATAAAATGTTCAAGTAACCCACAGAAAGATAGGAAAAAGAAAACGTAAAAATGAAAACCAGCAAACAAAAAATAAGATGGCAAACTTAAGCCCTAATGTATCGATGCTACAGTAAATGTAATGGCCTAAACACAATAATTAAAAAACAGAGATTGGCAGAGTGGATTAAAAACAGCTTTTAAATCTATCAGAAACTCACTTCAAATGATACAAGCAAGGTGAAAGTAAAAAGATGGAGAATGTATTATGCAAACATTAATCAGAAGAAAGCAGAAATGGCTATATTAATATCAGATAAATATAAAAAATATTTCCCAAAAGAAATGGCTAGAGAGGGTTATCATTATATAAAATATTATATAATGATATATTATTATAAATGGATCAGTCCACCAAGAGGGCAATAATCTTATATGTGAATGAGCCAAACAACAGAGCTAAATGTGCAAAGCAAAATATGCAAAGCAAAAACTGATAAAACTGAAATGAGAAATATACCAAACCACAATTAGAGTTATTAAAAACTTCAATACTCTTCTTTCAACTGATAGAACTAGACAAAATCAAAAAGGATACAGAAAAACTGAGACCCATCAACCATCGTGATCTGACATTTATAGAGCACGAAATCAGCTACAGTAGAATATACATTCTGTTTAAGTGCTCATGGAATATACACCAAGACAGCCCATATTCTGAGCCACAGAATAAATCTCAACAAATTTAAAAAAACTGAAATCATAGAGTTTTCCAACCACAATGGAATCAAACTAGAAATCAATAATGGAAAGAAACTGGAAAATTTCCACACTCTTGGAAGCAAAACACAATTCCAAATAATCCATAATCCATAGGTCAAAGAGGAAACCACAAATAAAAAAATTTTTACATTCACTGAGATAAATGAAAATAAAAATGCAACATATCAGCCAATGGAAAGAGCCCAAATATCCACTGACTGATGACTGGATAAAGATGACATGGTGTGTGTGTGTGTGTATCTGTGTGTGTCTGTGTGTGTGTCTGTGTATGTATAAACCATTATATAAACATACATATAATGGAATATTACTCATCCATAAAAAAAACGAAATCTTACCATTTACAACAACATGGATGGAGCCAGAAAATATTATGCTAAGCAAAATAAGTCAGTTAGAGAAAGACAAACACCATATGATCTCACTCATATGTAGAATTTAAGAAACAAAACAGAAGAAATGTGGAGGGGGGAAGAGAGGCAAATCAGGAAACAGACTCTTAATCATAGAGAACAAACTGAGGGTTGCTGGAAGGGAGGTGGGCAGAGGGATGGGTGAAGTAGGTGATGGGTATTAAGGAGAGCACTTGTGATGAGCACTGCGTGTTGTATTTAAGTGACGAATCACTACATTCTACACCTGAAACTAATATTACACTATGTTAACTAACTGAAATTTAATAAAAACTTAAAAAATAAAAAAATAAAAATTTTAATAAAAAGTAAGATGAAGGGACACCTGGGTGGCTCAGTCAGTTAAGTGGCTGCATCTGGCTCAGGTCATGATCCTAGTGTCCCGGAATCAAGTCCCACATCGGGCTCCTTGCTCCGTGGGGAGCCTGCTTCTCCCTCTGCCTCTGCCTGCCTGCCACTCTGCCTGCCTGTGTTCTCTCTCCCTCACTCTAACAAATAAATAAATAAAATATTTTTAAAAAAATAAGATGAAAAAATGCAACATATCAAAATCTATGGGACACAGATAATAAAATGCTCAAAGAGAGAAAGGTATACCACTAAAAGTATGTATTACAAAAGAGAAAATTCTCAATAATCAAAGCTCCCATCTCAAGAACCTAAAAAAAGAAGAGCCAAATTAACCCAAAGCAAGCACGAAGAAGGAAATAAGGAAATCAATAAAACTGAATATATGAAAAAAACAACAAAACAAAGAGCAGATTCTTTGAAAAGATTGATGAAATTAACAAGTAAGTCTGACCAATATGAAGAATGAAATAGAGAATATCATTACAGATCATATAGACGGCGAGATAGTAAGATGCTACAATCAACTCTACACATGTAAAGTTGGTAAGATGAAATAGATCACTTCCTTATAAAATACAAACTATCATAATCCATGTATTATGAGAAAGAGAATTTGAATAACTGTGTAACTCTTAAGAAAATGGAACTTAATACAGCTTATACAGTCATGGTAATCAATACTACGTGGTACTGGCAGAAAGACTGACACATAGATCAATAAAACAGAATATAAAACTCAGATTCTCACAAAAATGTCCAACTGATATTTAACAAAGATGCAAAAGTAATTCAGGGGAGAGAAAAGAGCCTTTTCAAAAAATGGAGCAATTGGCTATTCATCCATAAGCAAACACAACACAAAAAAAAACACAAAAAAAAACACAACACAAAACCAAAAACACAAAAACACAAAAACAAACCCTCCAATCTAATCATCTAAGTCTCACATTTCATACAATCTTATACAAAATTTAATTAAAAATGGATCATGAACTTAAATGTAAAACATAAAACCGAAACTTTTAGAAGAAAACAAAGAATCTTCAGGGTCCAGGATTAGGCAAAGAGTATTAGACTTGAATCAATGGAATTATAATAGTGGATGGTGACAGATGGTAGGAACATTGTGGTGAGCACAGCCTAGAGTATAAATTTGTGGAATCACTATGTTGTACACCTCAAACTAGTTAACACTATGTGTCAACTATACTTCAATTAAAAAAAAAAGTTCTTAGACCTGATACCATAAATATTTTTCCATAAAAGAAAGAGCTGATAAAATGAACTTTATCAAAATTAAAACTTTTGCTCTGCAAAAGACCTGGTTAAGAGGATGAAAAGACAAGCTACTGACTGGAATAAGACACTTGCAAATTACATTTCTGACACAGGGCTGATGGCTAGAACTCTCAAACCTGACAGTAAAAACCAAATGATCCAAGTAGAAAATAGGCAAAGACATGAAAAGATATTTCACCCAAGAGGACACATCGATAACAAATAAGTACCTGAAACAATGTTCAACATCATTAGCCATTACGGAAGTGCAAATTAAAACCAATATGAGGGATCACTACACATCTGTCAGAATGGCTAAAATAAAAAACAGTGATAACAACAAATGCTGGAGAGGATGTGGAGAAACAGGATCACTTATAACAATGCTGATGTGAGTGATGTAAGATGTAAAATGTAAAAGTGTAAATGTAAAATGGAATGCCACTCTGAAGAACTGTGTCTGTCTCAATAAAACTAAGCATGCAACTACTATAAGACCTAGCAATTGTACTCCTATGCATTTATCTTAGAGAAATGAAGACTTATGTTCTCACAGAATCCTATACATGAATGTTTATAGCAGTTTTATTTATAATAGCCCCAAACTGGAAACCCAGATGTCCTTCAGTGGGTGAATAATTAAACAAACTGTGGTACATCCATACCCTAGAATACTATTCAGCAACAAAAAGGAACAAACATCGATATATGTGACAACCCGGAAAATTCTCCAGAGAATTGTACTGAGCAAAAAACCGCCAATCACTAAAGATTCATACTATATATGGTTCCCTTTATATAACATTACTTAAAATGAGGAAATTATAGAAATGGAGAACACATTAGTGGTTGCCAGAGATGAAGGGGCAGGAGAGAAGTGGATGTGGCTCTAAAAGGGCAACCAAAGTGGTGCTTGTGGTGATATGAAGGCTCTGTATCTGCCCACACTGACATCAATATCCTTGCTGAGATAATGTATCATAGTTGTACAAGATGGTACTACTGGGGGAAACTCAGGTAAAGGTTATATATCTCTCTCACAGCAATTACAATGAACGCAAATAAAAAGTTTAATAGGAAAAACAACTTTATACTCATGTACGTATCTGCAACTTACTTTATAGACAACTAATATACACATTATACGCATGCACATACAAAAAGAGAATGAGATATAGAAAGTGTTGCAGAATGTTAATAATTTGGTGGCTCTAAGTGTACTAGTCTTTCAACTTTTCTGGAAGTCTGCGAGTTTTCAAAATAAAGCACTGAGAGGAAAAAAGAGAAGTCTCTGGTTTCTAGATCTTTTGATTTCCTCTTTCAAATGTTCCATAGCAAGATTACTCCTATCTGGCTGAGTTCTGTGGGTCCATAAGTACCCCCAGCCTGGAGAAAAAGGCAAGAAACTACGTAGTCATAGCTTTTGAGGTCTGATCTAAAGGGGATTAAAAACATCCTCACAACTGGAGATGGAGCATGTTATAGGGTAAAATATAATCACATAGGTTTTACTGTGGAAAAAAACCAGCGTTATTATCACTCTGCTCAGCATATTTGGGAAGCGTGCAGTTTCATGCCTGTCAAAAAGAAAACTGGCTTTCTGCTATTCTTTTTTTTTTTTTTTTTTTTTTTTTTTTTTTAAAGATTTTATTTTATTTATTTGTCAGAGAGAGAGAGAGAGCGCGAGCGAGCGAGCGAGCGAGCACAGGCAGACAGAGTGGCAGAGGGAGAAGCAGGCTCCCTGCGGAGCAAGGAGCCCGATGTGGGACTCGATCCCAGGACGCTGGGATCATGACCTGAGCCGAAGGCAGCCGCTTAACCAACTGAGCCACCCAGGCGTCCCTCTGCTATTCTTTTTTAAAGCACGAATTCATTTAACTTCTCTCAAGTAAAAGAACACCTAGGTGACAGTCTCCTCTGAGAACGATTTTCAGCTGTTCCAGGTAATGTAACAGAGGTGTGCCTTTAAGAGAGCCCCTCTAAAGGCAACAGCACGGCTCTGGAGTTACACAGACTGGGGCTGGAGGCACTGACAATAAGACCTGGCTAGCCCTCAGTGAAAAATGACAGTGAAAACAAGATTAGCACGGGACTTTCTGTGAGGATTTAATGGGTACAAGGAATATAAAGAACTTGGCACACAGTAAGAACTCAATACATTTTGCTATTATTAGTAGTATTTAAAATTATAAACAATGAATCTTGGAACACTGAAAAAATAAAATTAAATTAAAAAAAATTTCATTAAGGCTCTTTGATAAAAAGTGATTTTTAAAAATATAAATTAATGAATGAATAAAATTATTTCATTAAGGCAAAACAGCCAAAAGTATATTTTACAAGAATTACTCATTAAATTATTTTAAAGTTAACATCTACCTGACATTGTTTTAGAATCATATGAAATAATGCATATGTTATAAAATTTTAACTGAATAACCTTATAGAAATTATACAAATATAGGAATTTTGCTTACAGACAGCATAATATAGTGGAATGAATACAATATTTAAAATAAGAAGACCCAGAGTTAAGTCCTGACTCTACCACATCCTGGGCTATATGATTTCTGGATAGTACCCAAACTGCCTCAAATTTCTCATTTTCAAAAATGAGATAATATCCTCTGTGTGACAGAACTGTAGACATTAAAGTTTTAAAAAAAATCTACACAAGAATATTTCATAAAATTAAAGCATTTGTGACAGTAACAAATACAAGTTTTCACATTTCCTGCATGAAATGTCATTCATTGTAGTTAAATCTGTCAAACTGTATAGAAAATTTCTAAATACAGATGATTAAGAAAAACTAGGGGCTTTAAAAAAAAAAACAGGAAACTAGGGGCGCCTGGGTGGCTCAGTGGGTTAAAGCCTCTGCCTTCGGCTCAGGTCATGGTCTCAGGGTCCTGGGATCGAGCCCTGCGTTGGGCTCTCTGCTCAGCGGGGAGCCTGCTTCCTCCTCTCTCTCTGCCTGCCTCTCTGCCTACTTGTGATCTCTGTCAAATAAATAAAGTCTTTAAAAAAACAAACAAACATGAAACTAAAATCTTTAATCTATCTTTACATAAAGTCAAATGTATATGTTCAAAGTATTTCACTAGAGACTTCTGAATTGTAGGTAGCCTTATGTTTGCAGTCCTCAATCTTTCTAACATTCTTTCTATGCAAGTCAGAGAAATGTGTTACTTATAAGTTAGGTCAAAAGGTCTTGCCTGCTGTACCACAGTTCAGCAAAGACATTCCTCAGCTTGAGTGACTGCCATGGTCACCTCTCCCTTTCCTACAAATCTGTGCTTCCTCTCTTCTCAGGAATGCCAGTACCCATTTCCCTATCACCAGGTGCAAAGCCTCCTGGCTCTGTAAGTCTAGGTACTAGGAGTCTTCCTCCTCAGTGTCATTCCCTCCCCCTTGATCCCTACTGCCATTATCAGAGTTCACTCTCTCACTGCCTTCTGCCTTAAGTAATGGAATCGCCTCCCAACCAATTTCCTTTCTTCCAATTTCTCTGCTCTGGCAATCCACCCCATTCCTCACTACTAAATTAAATATCCTAAAATCCGCTTTGTCTGTTTCCTGTTCAGACTTGCCCAAAAGTACAAAATCCTCATGCTCAAGTATAAGCAGAGCCCTGAGGCTCAATAATCAATCACCAAAAAATCTAGAAGTAGCCTTTACAGCCACAGGCAGATGACATACTGCCACTGAAACCTGACACAGAAGAGTGTTAACATTAAGTACACTGGGATCCAGGTCCATTCGAAATGGAGATGTAGATCATAAAGTTAACAGAGGCTCTAAAGAGAGGTGAAGAACTTAGACATTTTATTTATTTAAAGTGCACAAATAAGAGAATACCTGAAACAAACAGTAATAGGAAAGTGTTTCTCAAAAATTGGAGAGAACCTACCTGGTAAAGGCAGGCTGCTGTTCCAAGGAAAAATGCAACAATGTAATTAAAATCTTCACCATCACTCTGCAAAAACAAAATTAAAAATTACTTTTTTCCTGGCGGAAGCCCATTTCCAAAAACAATCCATCAGGATAGGATACAGCAATGTTTATGCACAAATGGTCAAATTTTCATCAAAACGTGATATGTGAAAATTCTCAAGAGTCCTGAAAGTTCCAAGGAGTTTGAGGTACAGAAAGACTACCAGTGTTCCTTTATGTTTTGACCCCTCAATTTCACCTTACCCATGTGTGCAAGATGAAATGAAATGAAATCACTTATGTCAAGGGTTTTTTTTTTTTTTAAGATTTTATTCATTTATTTGACAGACAGAGGTCACAAGTAGGCAGAGAGGCAGGCACAGAGAGAGAGGGGGGAGGAAGCAGGCTCCCTGCTGAGCAGAAAGCCCGATGCGGGGCTCGATCCGAGGACCCTGAGATCATGACCTGAGCCGAAGGCAGAGGCTTAACCCACTGAGCCACCCAGGTGCCCCTCAAGGGGTTTTAAAATGGTGCTAGAGGCCATTAAGGAGATGGACCTTTATGTACATCCTCACCAGATGAAGCCATGAACTTTGAACTGGGCCAAACTACAAATATTCCAAAGACTCTGCCCAAACCGCAATTGCTGTAGTAAGAGAAGTTGCTTAGGGACAACCTTAGCAGCCAATTATATTCAGCCAAGATTGGTTTTCTGCTGCCAACATCAAACAAAATTCATTGTAAACAACACATACAAACATTCCTTTTTGTCTTCTTTAAGCCCTTGACTTTTGTAACCTAAAGGGACACAATCTGGGTTGTTACCAAATCTGTGCTCCTCAAGCTGCAATTCTGAGACCCCAAATAACTGCTCTTATTTTATTTCAGCTCTGCCTCTTTTCTTAGTCAACCCAAGAAAAGATGAAAGCCAATGGGAAAGTTTCCACATAAGGTAAAAAACCTCTCTTCTCTACTGAAAAAAAACCAAACAAAAAACCCCCCATAAAACGTACAACACCCCAGTGGCCTATAAGTCAGTCCCACTCACTAGGATTACTACTTGACTCAGATAGATATTGACAAACCTTACTATCAGGTAAGCACATCACTGAAATGTCCAATAAAGTAATTTGACATGATTAAAAAAAAATTGAAAAGTTACTGTCCACTAGAGTGTGCTAAATCCCAATGAGAACAGCCACACATGCTGTGTGAGAAAAACAGCCACCCAGAACAGATACATCATACACAGAATGTTTTTCAAACTGATGCAAAACTAACAGAAAACCCAAGTGTTTTTCTATTCTCTTTTGAGTCCTCTTAAATATATTAAATTTCTTTCAGTGTTTTATAAAGTGAAATATAAAGCCCAGACAGGAGCCTTACATTTGGCCCTTATTTTAGAAAAAATATCTTTAAACAATGAAAATTTTCACAAGACATGGGAGTGTCTCTCATGCCCATGTCTTCATGAAATAATACACAGAGAAAATTCCTTTCCCACTTGCTACTGGGCAACAGAACTGACCATAAGGCAGAAGGAGAGTTGCTTATCTTAGTGAGATGATCTTAAAATAGGAACCATCAATCTGTCTGGGATGCTTAGGCCTGTTCCACCTCAGAGCCAAGGAAGGTCATGAAACATTTCTTTCTTTTTTTTTTTTTTTGTTAAGATTTTATTTATTTATTTGACAGAGAAAGATCACAAGTAGGCAGAGAGGCAGGCAGAGAGAGGAGGAAGCAGGCTCCCTGCCAAGCAGAGAGCCCGATGTGGAGCTCGATCCCAGGACCCTGAGACCATGACCTGAGCCGAAGGCAGAGGCTTTAACCCACTGAGCCACCCAGGCACCCCGGTCATGAAACATTTCTAACTTTAATAATTCTAAGACTAAGCTCCGCTTGCTTTTTCTTAGTCCTTTATTTTTTAAATGATTTTTTTTCTGATCATAAAAGCTTATGTTTATTGTACAAAATCTGGAAAATAGACTGTTACAAAGAAGAAATGCATATAGTCTATAATACCATAACCCTGGGATGATTACCACTAACCATTTCATGTTATTTCTTCCAATCTTTTCTATAAAATCATATATGTACATTAAAAAAAATGGAGTCACACTTTTATATACTGCTTTTTAGTACTATACATTCTATCATAAATACTTTCTCAAGATAATGAATATTTCTTAACCACATGATTTGTAGTGATTATACAACCTTTCATTGTAGGGCTATACCATTGATTTAATTACCCTATAATTGGATATTATTTTTTCCCTTGATTTACAATATCACTTTACGACTCTCTTAATTGCCTTTGGAACACTTAATGGCATATTTGTAGAGTCAGTCAGACCTGGGTTCAAATCTTTACTTACTATCTGTATAGTCTTGGACTATTTAACTTCAATTTCCTTTTTAAAAAAATAAAAGTTGTACAGATTAAATAACATTTGCAAACAGAGAACAGTAACTGGCACACAATAAGTACTCAAAAACATTCACCAACTCCTCTTTCCTTGAGGCTACCATCTGCATCATTTATCGGATAATTAGATTACCTTCTAAGTATACTGGTCTTAGCCTCAAGTAGACTCCGACCTTTTTTTTAATTGAGGTATAACTGACATATAACATTATATCAGTTTCAGGTGCACACGCCATAACAATTCTTTATTTGTATATGTTGCAAAATGATCACAATAAATCTAGTTATCATCTGTCACCATACAAAGTTACAAACTTTTTCTCGTGATGAGAACTTAAGTTCTCTTAGCTCCTTTCAATATACAATGCAATATTACTGACTATAGTCACCATGTTGACGTTATATCCCCATAACTTATTTAGTTTATAACTGGAAGTTTGTATCCTTTGACCCCCCCTTCACCCATTTTGCCCACCCCCCCAACCTTCCTTCAAGGCAGAAAATCAATCTTACTACTTGCATCAAACTGCACATAGCAGGAATTCAACAAATGCATGCCAGGTTGAGCTGAGCTTAAAAAAATCTATTTCTACTTGCCAAAGATTGTCTATGTATTTTCCATTGTATTTTCCATTCAATAAACATTAATTAAACACCTACAGGCCAGGTATTATATTATTAGATCTAGAACAGAAGACAACTAAATCCATCTAAACTCAAGGAGCTTACTTTCTGATTAAGAAGGCAGATACATTGGGGCGCCTGGGTGGCTCAGTGGGTTAAAGCCTCTGCCTTCAGCTTGGGTCGTGATCTCAGGGTCCTGGGATCGAGCCCCGCATCCGACTCTCTGCTCTCTCTGTCTGCCTCTCTGCCTACTTGTGATCTCTGTCAAGTAAATAAATAAAATCTTAAAAAAAAAAAAAAGAAGGCAGATACATTAACCAACAATTACCACTCAAAGTGATAACTGATGGGACAGGTGTGTGTACAGGATATAAAAGGAGACTACTGGAGACACATCTAAACCTGCATGGAGAAAAAAAAAGGTCAAGGAAATAAAGCTTAATCTGGGTCTTAAAGAATGAACTAGTAGAAAGGTAGACAAAGTAGGGAGAGAATTCCAGGCTAAAGGAATAGCACATACGGTCTCAAAGAGGGAAGAGCCTAGGATGACTCCAGCCTTCTTATTAAGGCAACATTTGAATTATAGCATTCACTAAGTTAGGAATATAGGAGGAAGAGTAGGTTTGAGAACAGAAAAAACTGAGTTCATTTTGGACATGTGATTGGGAGGGGCCAGTGTGACATCCAAATAATTATATTTCATAGATTTAAGTCAGCTTCAGGAAAGAGTTGGCTCTAGAGATCCTACTTCAGTCATCTATTTAAACAGTTGTTAAGTGAAGGCCTAGGACAATCAAATGTAAGTCTTAATTCTTGATTGGCTCCTAGAATGGAGAGAGAGAGAGAAAAAACTATAAAGGATATTTAGTCAACTGTAGAAATTCGAATATGAATTTTATATTAGATAATACTGCATTGATCTTAAAAACCTTTGGGTTTATTGTTATTATGCAGGAGAATTCCTAGTCCTTAAGGCATACATACTGAAAAATTTTCAAATAAACTGTCATGATACCTACAATTTTACTTTCACATGATTCAGGAAAGAAAGAAAAAAAGAAGTGTAAGTAGGTATACAGGTGGGTGCTAATTGTATTGTTTTTTTAAATCTTTCTGTAAGTTTGAATTCTTCTAAAATAAGAGGCAGTGGGAGGAAAGAGGAATACAAAATTTTTTTTAACACTATGCCACCACTAAAATGAATGTAATAGATCTCTATACACTGATATAAAATGATCTCCTATATAGTGTTAGGTGGAAAAGATGCAAATAAGCATGGAGTATACTGCCATTTATACAGAAACACTCTGTAAACAATTATATAACTAAATATATAAATTCATATGTACTAGCATACACACATTATCTCTCTAGAAGTATAACCCAGTGGTTGATTCTAGGGAAGAGAAATGGGAAAAGAATGACTTATTGTGACAACAGGCTTTGGAATTATAGGCTTTGAAACTGTAGGCATGTGTACATTTTTTTTTTAAACTTTATTTATTTGACAGAGATCACAAGTAGGCAGAGAGGCAGGCAGAGAGAGAGAGGAGGAAGCAGGCTCCGCGCTGAGCAGAGAGCCTGATGCGGGGCTCAATACCAGGACCCCGAGATCATGACCTAAGCCGAAGGCAGAGGCTTAACCCACTGAGCCACCCAGGCTCACATTTTACTGTGTGAGGATGTGTGAGTATGTGCACAAATTAACTTCTTTTTAAAAAGCCATCATGAAAATACCCAAAGAGAAGGTAAAAGTTAAGAAGAATATTAAAGCCAAGGGCAGAACATTGGAGAATGCCACTATTTAAAGGACAGATGAAGGAAGGAAGTTTACCAAATAAACTGAGGAACAGGAAGACAATGAAAAAAAATACAATAGGAGAAAATGGTTTCATGAAAATGAAGGGATAACAGAATGTCAAGAAGAACAATGTAGCAAACTATTAATAGTGATTTATCTGCTTCTAAGTTTTTGAAAAGAAATACTATTTCTGAAATTAAATAGAGTTACTTTTAAAAGGAAAACCTGAATAGTACGTAAGGTGAGGCAGAGAGGCCACAGAAGACAAGGCCTCAAGAGTGGCTGCAGCATTTGGCAACTGGAAGGATTCTAGAGAGCTTAATGGTCAGTATTTGAAAGAATTGGGGACAGAAAAGAGATCACAAGAGACTAAGAGAATAGAGGGAAGGGAGTGGGAACAACAAACACAGTTTATCCTTTCAAAAACAAGAAGGGACTCTACATCAAGAAGTTTGTTTGTTTTTAAAGACCGGCAAGCTATGGCATGTTTATGAGCTAAGAGCATCCTCTCCAGTAGAGAGGAAAATGAAATGCAAGGGAGGGAACAGCTAGTGGTCGAGGGAAGGTGGGACAGAGGATCAGAGTGGGGACAGAAGTGTGTGTATGTGGGGAAAGACAACCGAGGGTTGAAGGCAAGAGCAGAGTGGGGCAGATGTAAGGAGTTCCAATAAAAAAGATTTTTTAAATGTCACTTTCACCTTTAGGGGAATACTAGGATACCAATATACTGCTTTGAAAACTAACAGAGGAAAAGAGTATTTCTTTTTTTGAAGGTGAGGATGAAGAGATAAACAGAGGCTTTATATGACAGTCACACAATGTTTTCGGATGATACCATTAAACTGTTTGTAATAATTGGGAAATATTCCCTTTTTAATCTTAAGTGGAAAAAAGGGCACAAACTTATATAATGGATATGACATTATACAAGTCTATGTATATGTTTGTATGTATGTGCATATGTATATAAATATAGAGAAAATTTGGAGATGATTTTTATCTTTATACTTTGTCCCCTCTATTCTTTAACAATGAGCACAGAATCAGGAAAAATACTTTTAGTTCTTTTGAAAGCCAGTAAGTAAGCACTGCATCTTGGCATAGATATTATGCCACTAAGTAAGGCAAAAACATCTGTTGAGCTTTAATAGGCAGAAAAAAATCTATGGGAAATAACTCAAGGAATAAAAGTTGATTATTTCCTGCTTTGTAGTAGCCATTAGAAAGAATTTCAGAATCAGAGAGTCTTAGAATGCTAGTACTAAAGTGGTCCTTGAGCCTCTCTAAAATCTGCATCTTGCAGAACAGGAAAATGAGATCCAAGAAGGTAAAATAACCCATTCAAGGTCACTGGTTACTGGCAGATGTGACCAGGTAGACTGAATTCCAGGCCAGCATTTCTACTGCTGTATCAGAATCCTCAATTTTTTCCTAATGCACCACATGCAAATTATTTCTAGGTTGGTACCAGCTTAATTAATATCATTGTCTCAAGGTTGATAGTTAAAGGAACACAGGCAATATAAACCTAGTGTGATAAAAGCTTATATATTCACAAAATGCCAATTCACAATAAACTTATTAACATCTCTAAACTCAGAACAAAGTTAGGAAATGAGTGAAAATAATCTAATTTACACATTACTTGAACACCAAATCAAATTTACCAGTTTAAAATAAAACTGTGCTCATTCTACACCTCCCCAGTTTGAACTTACATTCCAAAGAAATGCTTCAGTGTTATATTTTTTAATAAATTCCATATTACCCTAAGAGGCAGTTATTAATTTAGAAGAAACAAACATGCTGCATCTTCAAACAATGTTAACAACATACAGGAATGTTGATTGACATGGGTTCTCAAATTGAAATGCGCCTCAGGCACCAACTTACATACCAGCAGATAAATGTGACAATCATTTTTCGCATTCAGAAAGAGGAGTTAAAATTCACGGCCTTAAGAAGGTAAACTTTAATATCAGTGTACTGCTCATACTCAGGAAATAGAATACATATTTTCAGCTAGATCTAAAAATATGACCCCCAAATAAATCCTAGGCTCTTCAATCAAGTATTAAAGAAATGCTGAGGCGACTTACTCTGTGTACTGCCTTCCTGCCTCCTCTATGACCACCATGAGTTCAGTAACTCCCCCACAGTCAACTTCAAAACAAGTAAGTTTAAGTCCCATGTCCTGGAATTTGCACTTGAGTCTACATAGCACACCATCTCAAAAAGATCTTTTACTCACCAAAAATTACCTACAATGACTCTAGGGATTATTTCTAACACAAAATACATGATGAACCACAGAGAAGGCTGAGAGTATGTCTTAAATTCAATGGCTCTAGTGACATTAAAAAGGACCCTTTTGATCGAGCCCCGCATCGGGCTCTCTGCTCAGTGGAGAGCCTGCTTCCTCCTCTTTCTCTTTCTCTGCCTGCCTCTCTGCCTACTTGTGATCTCTGTCAAATAAAACAAATAAAATCTTAAAAAAAAAAGGACCCTTTTATCCAATACAAGTCATAAACAATAATAAAATAGACTCCAATGAGGGAAAGTTAAAAGCAAGAAACCTCAGGCCCCCAATTCTGTATGTGTTTTTAGGTTAACTTGGGATGAAAGGATGTACTTGTTGAAGTTAATATAGTTTGTACCCCTAATCCTACTCTGCTTAACCTCTAAATTTATCACAGTGCCCTCTGCAATCTGGCATTCCTTTCTCTCCTTCTCTTTGCCTACTGTCCATTCCATCCATTAGGACACAGAATCCTTAGAAGGTAGATATTTCCAATGCTACACAGTGCTCCTTCATTATTCTTCTAACAAGACATGGAAAAGTATTGCCAAGCACCAGTCACTTACGAAAACATTTTCCTCTATACTGATATAAAATCCCCAATAACTGGAATAATACGAATCTCTACTTTTTGTCCAATGAATTTCTAAAAGCAATGATTCTCTTTTAGGTGAGGAGATCAGAATTTGCTGGAAAATCTTCTTAAACTACCTATGAGTGACAAACTACCTGTGGACAATATTCCCCCCAACTTTGTACTCTGTTTCCTTATTTCCTTCTCTGAGCATCTCTGTTTCAGAAACCTCAATTATTGATGAGTGTATGTGGAATATGTCAGATGGCTATGACAGAACAAAAATTTAAAACAACCCTAAAGGAACCAAGTAACCAGGTGTCCACAGTTTCCAGTCAGCTAAAAATCCCATATGGACCAATTTACAGTTCCTTGGATCAGATGAGAAGGAAACACTGTTGGAATAAATTTAGTCTAGGACAACAGTGAAAAAAGAGAATTCCGTATCAAGCATTAGAAAGACACATCTCAAAGATACAAGCATCCATTAAATTCCCAAATGATAAATGATCTACAAATAGAAAAGCCCCTTTTCCCCTACTTATAATTTACCCCATGTGTCCTTCACACTCTAGCACCACAGTTTTAAGGAACCATTTAAAACAATCAAAAAACCTTGAAGCTTCTAGGAAAACTGTGGACTCTATGACATGGCAGTAAGAAACTATAAAAACTCAGGAAAATTGCTCAGGCTCCCTTTAACCCCCACAAAAATATTTACCTTTACTCTACTGAAATGTTACTTGAAAACTACTTACTAGGTTGGGTTAACTGAAGTTTTGTGGGTTTTTTCCAATGCTTAAATAATAGGTGCTGATAAATACTCATTTTTATTACCGAAAATCTGAATAGTATATTCATATGGTTCAAAGAGTAAAAATAATATATAAGGCATATACTATGAAGAGTGTCATTCCTACCCTGCTTCTCATCTGTCCAGTTCTTACTGCATGTTTTAGTCTCTCATTGTTCCAGAGTTTCTTTATACAAATTAAAAGATATTATTTTCCCTGTCCATCTTTGGCAGGGGTATTTGGGGTTGAGCTGAGAAGGATGAGTGGGTATAGGGTCAGGGAGCTCTCCATTGCCTTTCCCAAAATGGCCACTATTCTCAGAGGGCACAAAACTGTACATCTGACCTAAAACATGAAATCACATTTCTAGACCCAGGTTCCACCCTGGCTGGACACTGACATCCCCTCCTGGCCTGTGTGAATGGGAAGGCTCAGGCCCTCCGTGAGAAAAGAAAGCCAATCCACCATTTTCTAAGAGGCGGCTGGGTACAACAGGCTATACTTTAACTGTTAAGTGGAGCCACACGTAATGAAAAATCAAAGCCCAAAGACTGCTCCTCCCTTCCTGGTCTTTGTTTTAATGTTGCTGTGTGGTATGTGTGTGTGTATGTGTTTAAATTAATAGATTTTTATCTTTAGAACAGGCTGACGGAAAATTAAGCAGTGTGTGTACTACAAAGAGTTCCCATATAACTGGCTCTTTCCCTGTTCACAGTTTCCTCATTATTAACATCTTACATTAATGTGGTACATTTGTTACAACAAATGAGCCAACAGTGACACATTATCATTAACTAAAGTCCAAAATTTACATTAGGTTTCACTCTTTGTGTTGTACATCCTTTGGGTTTTGACAAATGTATAATGACATAACCACCATTATAGTAACTACTGAAGAGTTTCACTGCCCTAAAAATCCCATAACCCAACTATTCATCCCTTCCTACCTCCCTCCAAACCCCTGGCAACCACTGATCTTTTTACTTATTGTCTATAGTTTTGCCTTTCCTAGGATGTCATACAGTTGCAGGCATGTAAGTATGTGGGTTTCTCAGGCTTCTTTCATTAAGCAATGTGCATTTAAGGTTTAGCCATGCCTTTTTGTGGCTTGAGAATTCATTTCTTTTTATTACTGAGTAATACCCCATTGTACAGACTGCCACAGTTTATTCTTTCACCTTTTGAAGGATATCTTAGTTGCTTCTAGTTTTTTGAAATTATAAGTAAAGCAGATATAAACATTCATATGCAGGTTTTTATGGGGGCACAAGTTTTCTATTCTTTTGGGTTAATAGACCTCGGAGCATGATTGCTGGATCATACAGTAAGGCTATGTTTAGCTTTGTGAGACAGCCACACTATCTTCTAAAGTGACTGTGCCATTTCGCACTTCCACCAGCATTGAATGAAGAGTTCGTATTGTTACATATCTTAACATTTGGTTTTGTCAATGTTTTGGATTTTGCCAATCTAGGAGTTTAGTGCTATCTTATTGTTGTTTTAATCTGCAATTCCCTAGTGACATATGATGTTAGACATCTTTTCATGTGTTTATTTATCATCTGTATATCTACTTCGGTGGGGTGTCTGTTCCATTCTTTTGCCCAGTTTTTAATTGCATTATTTGGATTCTTGAGTTTTAAGAGTTCTTTGTATGTTTCAGACACACGCCCTTTGTCAGATACGTTCTGCAAATATTTTCTCCTGGTTTGTGGCTTATCATTCTCTTAATGTCCTTCACAGACCAAAAGTTTTTAAACTTTCATGGATCATATTTTTGGTATTGTATCTAAAAAGTTATCACTAATCCAAGGTCATCTCGGTTTTCTCCTGTTATCTTTTCCAAGTTTTATATCTTACATTTAGGTCTGAGATCCATTTTAAGTTTTTTTTTTTTATTAAAGGTATAAAATCTGTGTCTAAAATTATTTTTTTGCTTGTGGATGTCTAGCTATTCCAGCACCATTTGCTGAAAAGACTTTTCTTCCTCCACTGAATTGCTTTTGTTCCTTCCTCAAAAATCAATTGACTGTACTTGTATGGGTGTATTTCTGGGCTCTCTATTCTGTTCTACTGATCCATCTGTCTATTATTTTGCCGATGTCACACTGTCTTAATTGTGATAGCTTAAGAGTAAGTCTTGAAGGAGCGCCTGGGCGGCTCAGTCAGTTAAGCATCTGTCTTCAGCTCAGGTCATGATCCCAGGGTCCTGGGATGGAGCCCCGCACTGGACTCCTTGCTCAGTAGGGAGTCTGCTTCTCCCTACCCCTCTGCCTGCGGCTCCTTCTGCTTGTGTGTGCACTCTCTGTCAAATAAGTAAATAAAATCTTTAAAAAAAATAGTAAGTTTTAAAGTTGGGTAGTGTCAGTGCTTTGATTTCATTTTCCTCAGTATCGTGTTGGCTATTCAGAGTCTTTTGCCTTTCCACATAGGATCAGTCAATATCTATAAAATATTGATTTTGTTTGGTGTTGTGTTGAATCTACAGATCAAGCTGGGAAGAACTAACAACTTAACAATATTGAATCTTCTCACTCGTGAACATGGAATGTCTCTCCATTTATTTAAATCTTCTTTCTCTTATCAGAGTTTTAGTTTTTCTCATATAGATCTTGTGTATGTTTTGTTAGATTTATACTTGAGTGCCTCATTTTTGGGTATGCCAATATAAATAATATATTGTTTTTTAAATTTCAAATTTCAATTGTTCCTTACTAATATAAAGTAATTGATTTATGTATATACATTTTTTTTAAGATTTTATTTATTTATTTGACAGAGATCACAAGTAGGCAGAGAGGCAGGCGGGGGTGGGGGAAAGCAGGCTCCCGGCTGAGCAGAGAGCCCGAGGCGGGGCTCGATCCCAGGACCCTGGGATCATGACCTGAGCCGAAGGCAGAGGCTTAACCTACTGAGCCACTCAGGCACCCCTGATTTTTATATATTAACTTTGGATCCTGCAACTGTAGTATGATCATTTCAAGAATTTGTCAATTCTTTGGGATTTTCTACATAGACAATCAGAACATCTGTGAATAAAGACAGTCATATTCCTTCTTTCCCAATCTTTATACCTTCTGTTTTCTTCTCTTACTGCATTAACTAGGTTTCCCAGTACAATGTTGAATGGGGACAATGAGGGGACATCCTTGTCTTGTTCCTGATCTTAGGGAAGAACCATCTAGTTTCTCATCAAGTACGGTAATAACTCTAGGATTTCTGCAGATGTTCTTTATCAAACTGAGGAAGCTCCCCTTTATTCCTAGTTTGTGGTGAGTTCATGAACAGGTACTGGATTTTGAGTCAAATGCTTTTTCTGAATCCACAGACATGATCATACGATTTTTCTTCTTTAGCCTATTGATGTGATGGATTACATTAACTGTTGAATGTTGCACCAGGCTTGCATACCTGGAATAAATCCCATTTGTCTGTGGCATGTAATTCTTTTTATATACCATTGGATTCAATCTGCTAGTATCTTGCTGAGGAGTTTTCCATTTGTGTTCATGAGTTACACTGGTCTGTAATGTCTTTTTTATATGTCAACAGGCTGAGAAATCTCAAAGCCATCAGTCAGTTACATGTAAGTGGTCATCAGTTTAATCAGAATATTGTTCTTTGGAAAGCGAAACAATTGCAGGGGGCAGAGATATTACCGCACAGAGGGAAAACATGAAACATTCAGGGATCAAGGCAGTCATCAGTCAGCTATAGCAGCTCAAGAGCACAAAAACCTTAGTTTATACTATTTTCCTTAGTTTTGAAGTTGTGAATCAGAGGAGGGAGAAGGAAAGAATCAGTCCAGGAAGACGAAGGATAAGATATCTTCTGAGTGCCTGAAAGAAACTATTTTTCTTTTCTTTTCTTTTCTTTTTTTTTTTTTTGTGAGATATAATAGCCTTTTCTGACTTTTAACTTAAAAATAATGGGGGTCTAAGCCCCTGGTTCCACGCTTTGACACTGTCTTCTGGGTCAGGGATGATAAGCCTCTGTAGCACAAAAACTTTTCTCTACCCAGATCTGCTCCCTCCCCTTCTTTATCAATTTGACAATTACAAACTACCCAAGAATTTTAACCACAGAAAACTATCTTCACAATTTTTGCCAACTCTAAATTATACCATTATTTACTTAATAAATTCCATAAAATTATGAAAATTAATCTTAAAAGGAAAATTTTATCTCCAACATTAATCTCTTTTTAAAATATTTTATTTATTTATTTATCAGAGAGAGAGAGAGAGCACACACAAGCAGGCAGAGTGGCAGGCAGAGGCAGAGAGAGAAACAGGCTCCCTGCCGAGCAAAGAGCCCGATGTGGGACTTGATCCCAGGACCCTGGGATAACGACCTGAGCCGAAGGCAGCGGCTTAACTGACTGAGCCACCCAGGCGTCCCTCTCCATTGTTAATCTTACCAAATACAGATGCTACACATTGACATACACTAAAAATATGACTCCTAAAGTTAAAAATATTTATCCCTCTACCACCTAAAGTCATCTACTGTGCGACTAGTGCTAAATGTGCCCCATACTTTGAGAAATACTCATGAGATCTCCTTCGTTTCATAAGTAATGAAGGTGAGGACCAGAAAGTAAAGTGAGCTATTTAAGGTCACAGAGCTAATCAGGAGCTGAGCTGTAGCCAACCCTTTCTCTCTTTCCTCCACAAACAAAAATCAACTCTTCACCCACCTATACTACTATTCTTTCTACTACATCAACTATTAAAAAAAAAAAAAAAAAAGGAAGAGGGTATCTTATTTATAACTTTTTAGTCAGCTTTCTCCAAATTGCCTTTTTTTCTTTTTTGGCAGGTTGTCTTACTGGCTCAAAACTGAACTCCCACTGGAATAAAACTGACCTGGCTACGAAGCAAGGACAGGAACACCAAGGGAGAGTAGCCATCTGTCCTGTGCCTGAAAGGGAAGAGGGGCTTTACCTGAAGGTTCATGACGGTTGAAAAAAGAATTGAAAAGTCACGAGAAGCACAAACTTCTCACTCAAGGGACAGCTCAGCTGCCTGGAACCTCTGATGTCCTCTGCTACTGGCTCCATACAGCAGAGGACATTCGGACGGTACTCAGAATGGTACTCTGAGTGTTCCCCAAATTAACAAGCAATTTTAAAAAAGAATATAAGGTGTATTAAGTGGTTTTTTACGAATGGTATTCTGAGCTTAATGCTGACCAAAAACAGAGAACTAATTCACATGTGGAAGTGTCAAAAAAAAATCTTTAGAGGAAGTGAGTAGAAACAAAGGTAAGGAAAACTGTCCAGTCTGAAATGTGCTAAACTTAAAGAAAGAAGTTTCAAAAAGTTTACAAAAAGAGAAAAAGTTAATATATACTGATAGCCATAGTCTGGAAAAAACTCCACTGGAAAACAAAATAGTTGCAATATCTGAAAAAAATAGTGGTTTCAGGTAGCCACCAACAAAAAGGAAAAAGAACAGATAACAAAGTTGAAATACACAGAAGTAGGACAAAAACCTGCCCATAAATACCCCCTTTTTCTTCCATTCCTCTCTGTCCGCTCAGATCCTTCTAGGTCCAGCTCATTCCTCCTCCACAAAGCCCCTTTCTCCTATCCTGACTTAAAATGACTGCTCCTCTTCTGAACTCTATGTACTTGGCAATCATTCATGTGCTGTTTTCCCCCTCCCAATTCAACCCTAGGCTCCAAGACAGCAGCACTCATGTCAGACAAACCTTGGTATCCCAAGAGTACCTATAAATAGTGCCTCCTGTGGAGTAAATAATTAATATGCCCTGAGTCAAGGAAGCCAACTAGAAATCACTGTTCTTAGAGGAAGGGGAGACTAGGGCAGGCGTAAAGAATACAGAATCTGAGCATGCACCATAAATTGTACTACACCCAAATCAATTCAAATAGAGTTACAAGTAGAATCAACAGGCAAAGTTACCTGAAATTGCAAAAACAGTACAGTACCTGCAAAAGACTTTCTATGGCATGAAAACCTCGAATTAAATTCAGAGCTCCACATAAAAGACTGAGGATAAATGCCACAATCCCTGACAGAGTCGCTGGTTCCAGTCGCTGGTGAGCTGGAAAATAAAAGAAATGGTTAGAAATGAACACCATTATTCTATGCCAATACCTAAACTTACATAAAAGGAAATTCACTGCTCAATTTAAATGGGTCAAACATGGATTAATCTTCATACATTTATTTATTAACATATTAGTAGTTAAATTTTTTTTAATGCAAAATGTCTGACAACATGTTAGTTTCACTGCCCTGAACTCAAGTTCAAGTAACTTCTTTTTCTCTATATTTTTAACAGACATCTAATGTGCACTTGGGGTATATAGGCTAAAGAGTGCTCACATCCGGCAGCGTATCATGTAAAAAACAAAAACAAAAACAAAAACCTTACTGCCTAAATAGGTCTACCATTTGCAAAGAGTTGCAAGTATTTGCAAAGGTGACTTTGCCTGAAAAATCACTGCATAATTCCTACTTTTTCTGAAAATGCTTAGATAACATTTTTAAGAACAAACACAGTTTGCTTTTTTAAAGCAAAAGTCTCCCTTATTTGGGTTCCAGGTCAACAAATATCATGGGATATAGGTAAAAGCTCCTATATAATCACCAATCTGAACTTCACAATAGAAAGTCTTACGGCTATGAAGTTCTTGATCCCTGAGGACCACTTGAAGACCACTACAAATGATAAAACACTAGCTGAAAAAGCAAGTGACCACTTCAACTTCACAAATGCATCCCCTTATGTCAGGGTTTCAGCAATGTAAGAAATTTAGTTATACAACAGTTTCACTTTATCATCATCTTGGGCTTAATAAACAACTGAGTCTAAAGGAAAATACAAAAGTAAATACATAATCATTTAGACCTCAAAAAGGAGACAGAGGAAAAGAGAGGACAACATAACTACAGTTAGGTCATTTTATTTAAATCACTGAAGTGTAAAAGCCCTAACAATGAAGTTAATGGGGTGGAACTTTAATATAAAGAAAGGCTTAAATCTTTGCAACTTATATTCAGCCATTACAGCCGAAAAGCTTCCCTAAACAGTTCACAGAAACACAAAACCCCGCATATCACAGGAAAGTATTTGTTCCTCAAGTTCAGCAGAAAATGCTAAGATGGGAAAAAGTTTCTGAAGTTTCTTCTGTGCCCAAGCTGATTGCTGGGTCTCTCAATCAATTTCCCTGAGATCTAATATGAAAGTAAAAAATTAAATATCTCTGTAAAGTATTAATGCCAAGTTTTATAGTAGTAGAGGAAAAAAACCCTCACAATTTAAAAATCTTTCCAACTAGTCTACCAATTAGTCATGTTTTGTATCCCTGGTCCATCCTTCCCCAAACCCTCTCTCAGGAGTAAGGGAAAGCTGGCTTCTAATAAAAAAAAGAAATACTTAATATGGGCCCCAAGCATAATACCTGAAACTAAAAAGATTATATAAATCGTATTTCTAAAATATACAAGTTTACTTTACAAAAAAACCCAAATAATATTCTGTATTATAACTAAAAAATATTAGCTGTTTATGGTCAAGAAAAGTATAGCCATTCTTGAATGGGGAAAATATAACCAATTTAATGTGTTGATCAATGTTTAAGAAATAAATAATAGGACTATATAAATTTTCTAATATTTATCTCTTGGCCTTCCAGCACTCTCTTTATAATTATAATATACCATTTGTTATTAAAATTATTTCAAAATGAACAGAAATATTTTTAAAAGCATAAAAGCAAATGACAAATCTCTTTTAACAAAGACAACACATGTATTATGCTGAAGGAGGGGCTGGAGCTGTGCGCAATCACTGTGGGAAAGAAATTCTCAAGTGGAGATTCACCCACTCCCACCCTATTTCCTTCCCTAGGACCTGTGGAAATGGTTACCAGGAGAAAATTCCATCTGCATACAACATGAGGGTGATACTCCCTAAGGACAATTTGTCATGTCAACAACTGAACAAGATATTTAATCACATTTTAATGTATTATGTGATATCTGCTACTTTCTATTTCAGTAAAACAAATTTTAGATTCATTGTTATCCACAAATGCTTACTTGACACTTCAATCTGGCACCATGATAGGTACTATTAGGTTAAAGTGGATTTGGAACAGTAACAAATGAGAGGCAATGTGGAAAAAAAGTTACTGAATCCAAAAAAGTGTTACCTGGTCAATTTTTGTTTTGTTTTTGCTATTATTATCTTTTGCTACAACACCATTTCTTTACTTAGCCTCTTTGAGCCCAATAATAGCATTTTCACAAAATTAAATTTTTTATGAACCAGTAATTAATGAAATTTAGACAAGTTCCTAAAGAAGTAAATCTTTTGGAACCAGAGGGCTATTGCTTATAGGGAATTAAGTATTTACTCAGCAAATACTTTTTAGCATAATTCTGTGTAAGATGTTGTGCTTTAGAAAATACAATGAATGATTTGCATAACCTGCCCTCAAGATACTTCTAGTCTTTTGAAGGGAAAAAAAAAAACCAGATAAGCCCGTGAAAGTAATAAGCATTCTAAACTAAAAGAGTTAGATTCTGAAGAGGAGGAGAGCTGGGTGGCTCAGTCTGTTAAGCATCTGTCTTTGGCTCAGATCATGATACCAGGTTCCTGGGATCAGGTCCTGCACTGGGCTCCCTGCTCAATGAGGAGTATGCTTCCCCGTGCCCTGCTCCTTGTGCTCTCTCTGTCAAATAAATAAATCTTTTTTAAAAAATAAAGAAAAGAAAAAAGAAATTCTGAAGAGGAAAGATAACTAGGGGGAAGGTGGTGATACAGCAATGGTAAGAAAACCAAGGAAGATCTTTAAAGATGGTTAAAATTTAGACAGGCACGAATGGGAAAAACTGCACTTCCGTAGAAGAGAATGTGAGCATGGAGATGGAAATGAGATGCAAATAAGAGTATGAACAACAACAACTACAATCACCTCTGCCAATCCTACTAATAGTGTCTGTTCTCAATGTACCAGGCACAAGTGCTTACATACATGATCTCATGTCACCCCTCCAGGAACCCACTGCAGTAGGCACTAGAATTATCCTTATTTTTTTAGATGAAACTAAGGTTTGGGGAGATTAGGTAATTTGCCCAAAGTAGTAAATGAATGGGGGATTCAAACCCAGGTAGCCTGACACTAGACCTCATGTTCTTAACCACTCTGCCACTGGGCACTGTTACTGGTTCTGTTTGGCTTAAAAGGATATTTATGAAGAGAGTAATAAAGAAGGTAAAAAAGGGGGGTTGAAGCAAATTAATGGATAGTTGGAAATACTAGACTAAAAATTATGAACAAGTTAGACAATGGGGAAACACTGAAGAGCAAGAGACCAATATGGTTAATGCTATGCTTAAGGAATATTAATCTATCAATGGGCTGTAAGGAGATTAAAAGCAGGAAGACAATATTTTCTCAATGCTTTCTTAGTAGGTATACTTTGTCCCACTTATCCTTCAAAATGAGGTACTTCATAAGGCAGGAATGACTAACTTCTCAGTTTCTGAATTTTTCCATCTGTCAATGGAGGCTAAATAATTTGCTCTAAGTCAGACAGCTAGTGTCATCTTCACAATTAGCACTTGGGTCTGTAAGACTGCAAAGCCCATGCTCTTTCCATAAATATACCTTAGGGATTCATTGAAAAAGACTGGCTGATAAGAGGGCCTGAATTTGGATAGTGACAGCAGGAATAAAGAAGAAAGAGGTGAGTGATATCACAGGGGTTAAAACTATTAGACGTGACAACTAGTTAGATATGGGAAACAAAAGGGAAAAAATTGTTTTTAAATGTCAAGATTTTAAGTGTGGGTAATTAGAAAGTTAATGGTGCTACCAACAAAGACGCTGGAAGAAACTCAGCTCTGATCAAGAATGGAGATTTTTTTTTTTAATTTTATTTATTTATTTGACTGAGAGAGACACAGCGAGAGAAGGAACACAAGCAGGGAGAGTGGAAGAGGGAGAAGCAGGTTTCCTGCTAAGCAGGGAGCCTGATGAGGGCTTGATTCCACAACCTTGGGATCATGACATAAGCTGAAGGCAGACGGCTTAATGATTGAGCCACCCAGGTGCCCTGAGAATGGAGACATTTTAAACATATCAAACTTGTAGTGATAATGAGACATGTTTAATAAGCAATGAAAGAATGAAAGAGTAGCAGAGCTGGAGAAACAGATGTGGTTTGTATCTGAAAGGAAGGGCTGGGATGAGATTATTAGGGAAAGAAGTAGCCCAAGGGTAAATCTTGGGCAAATCTTCGGCAAACATTACCTTTGCAGGGAGGACGAGGAGTCAGGAAGACAGATTGAGGAGAACAAGAGGAGGAAAGAGCCTCAGAAGCCTAGGAAGGGGAGGCCATCCAGAAGAAAGATATGGATAACAATGCCTGTAGACAGGCCAAAGACGGTTTGAACTCAAAATGAAAAAAAAAAAAAAAAAAAGATTTATTGACTAAAAGATGGTTGTTGACCCTTTTAAAAACAATTTCACAAGAGTGAAGGCAAAACTTAGACTGCAAGAGGCTACATAACTATTGATGGTAAGAGAGAAGCAGTAAGTGAATGCTAGTGCCTTTAAAGAAAACCAAGATGACAGCGTGACAGATAGACTAGGACTGAGAAATAATAATTTTTCCCCTGTAATGTGGTGGAGGAGGGAGATTTAAATACATTTATAGGTAGAATGAAAAAATTCGGTGTAGAGGAATCAGAAGAGTCAAAAGAAAGGGAAAATGATGAAAGAGAATACCAGAAGAAGCATTATGAAGATTCAAAATGATAGTACTATTCTAACCTTCAAACCTCCTCATAATACCACAGTGCCTACACTTTGAGCAAAAACGAAGTTCAGGAAGTACAGTCATTCAATGATGCCCTAGATATCAGGAGAAACAGATTTTAGAACATATGAGAGAAATTTCAGGTCCATTCCATCTAAATGAGTATAACTGATTACTAAATTATGACTGAAACTAATTGTATGGTATTAAAAACACACCATTCTTTTCACCAGTGAGGCCCTTTCTTATATCATTACCTGTCAAAACCCTGTATGTTGTTCAAGGCCCTGGAGCCTGAAAGTGGTACTTCTATTTATCTCTGTTTGTCTCTTTGGGAACATGTATCACATTCTATCTTGTATCTTACTTTCTTACTTATTGGCATGTGTGTGTGGGAGAGAGGGAGAGAGAGAAAGAGATTAGGAAATTTGTTTGCCTCGTGGGGCAACTGCTGAATAGAGTACCATTCTCAGCCAACTGACAAATTGTCTATAAAATCACATAGGTGGAAAAAGGCTGATTAATCTAGTGTTTATCCTAAAAATAAAGGTGTTAAAGAGACAGAAAAAATGTACTGTATTTAGAGTTTTGTGAAGTTTTTTAAAATAAAAGCAGAATAAAATTAAAAAGATGAGCAACAGTAAATGTTGATGAGAATGTAGGGCAATTGAAACTCTCATACAATGCTTACTTATGAAAATGTAAAATGGTACAACTATTTCAGAAAACCGGCCATTTGTCAAAGTGTCAAACATGTACCTCACTTTTGATTTGGCAAATTCCACTGCTAGTATTTACTCAAAAGAAATGAAAAATGTTGGGGCAACTGGGTGGCTCAGTTGGTTAAAGTCTCTGCCTTTGGCTCAGGTCATGATCCCCGGGTCCTGGGATCGAGCCCCGCATCAGGCTCTCTGCTCAGCAAGGAGCCTACTTCCCCCTCTCTCTCTGCCTGCCTCTCTGCCTACTTGTGATATCTGTCTGTCAAATAAAGAAATAAAATCTTAAAAAAGAAAAGAAAAGAAATAAAAACATGTCAACAAAAGACAAATATCTGTAGAAGCTTTATAACCCCAAACTGGAAATAAGCTAATGTCCATCAGTAGGAGAATGGGCAGAATGTGGCATGTTCATTCAATGACTACTACTCAGTAATAAGAAGGATCAAGTTACAGAGACCTACAACATATGATGTAGTACTAAAAGAGGACGAACACAAGAGTACACTATATAATCTTGTTTCTATAAAGTTCTACAACAAACAAAATTAAAAATAACTAGAGTATAAAAGATTAGAACAATGGTTGTCTGGAGGTGGGATGGAGATTGGGAAGAGACATGAAAGAACTTCCCAGGGTGATAGAAATATTCTATATCGTGATAGGGATATGTATTCATTTTTTTTTCTTATATTTTATAATTTGATGCTTTGATATCTTGGAGCCTTGCCGACCCTAGAGGACAGCCCTTAGGGCTATCTAATTCCCAGAGATAGCAAACAACTCACCTGCAAGAGTGCTTTTCAAAACCAAATCCCCTAACCCAAAGTCCACACACACTTTACCACCTCTGTGGGGCTCTCACACTCAGGGCCACTATCCCCCTGCCCGAATCACCCCAGGGTCAGGTATCAGACAACAAAGGACAGCCCTCTATCCCAAAGACTGCCATAAGTACTCAAGCTAGCCAATCTAAACCTGCTTAGCCTGCTTCTCCAGTTCCTTCCGAGGGAAAGCACAATAAAGGCTCTTGCTCATATTTTCCTCCCACTCCCTCACCTCTGGACCAACACCTACACTTCCCCACGTGGGCCTGGGTGGAGTAGCGTGAACTCTTCTCTTGGGATCTGAGTATAACAAACTACCTTTTCAGTGGAAGCTGTCTCCTGATCTGTTGGCCTTACCATACCTGAATAGTAATAAAATCTATACTTTTAAAAAGAGTGGTTTATAAAAATGTATCCATGTGTCTAAACCATATAGCAAAGATATGTGCATGTTAACATGTGCAAATTTTCCTTAAAAAGAAAGAACCACGGTGTGCCTGGGTGGCTTAGTCAGTTAAGTGTCTGCCTTTGGCTCAAGTCATGATCCCAGGGTCCTGGGACTGAGCCCCAAGTCAGGTTCCCTGCTCCATGAGGAACCTGCTTCACCCTCTCCTCCCCATTTGTGCTCTCTCTTGCTACCTTGGTGTCTCCCTCTCTCTCTCTCTCTAAGAAATAAAATCTTTAAAAAAAAAAAAAAAAAGAAAGAAAGAAAGAAAAGAAAACCACAGAAGTAAATTATCAACTAGATGAGTGGATAGTCGGTGGGGATACAGAAAAAATAAGAATGGCAAAATGCTGATATAGTTATTATAACTGGGTGACAGGTACATGAAAGTTCATTACACTATTCCGTTTACTTTATAGCTGTTTGAAATTTCTCTATGATAAAATGTTTTAAAAAGAAAAGAAAAAAGGTAAAAGTAGGACCTAGTGTTTAACTTAACATATTGACCCATGATGGACAGCGGAACATCTGTAGACTTCAGAAAATTAGAGAAAATATTCATGCTAGACTGTGCAGGGAGGGGTCAAAAGGTCAGAAAGAGAAAAAGTCAAGAAACCAAATGTAAGATAGTCTAAAAGAGAAAAAGGCCTGAAGAGTAATGTCTGTCAAATAACTATTAACCAAATTCCAAAATAAAGTAAATAATTTTATTCAGGAAAGAAAATAGGGAAACATACTTAAACTCAGAGATTATAGAAAGTATTACCCAGGTTTCATCTGGATTAAAAGAAAATTTTATGTTAATATTAAAATAAGTTCTAACTGTGAATTACTTTAAAAACTTCTCTTTCTTAAAATTTCTTCTCTCTCTTTCTTAAAACAATTATCAAATCCCAGATGTCCCTCCATCTTCCAGTGTCTGCTATCTGGTGATCCAAGATACCACTGCAGACTACAGGTCAGAGTGGGGACTTACAGAAGTCAAATACATGAACTTTCTAACAGAATTTCTCTCTTGGCAGGTCAAGTTGGATGGACCCCTACCCCAAATTAAAGACTAATTTTCTAGATCCTGAGTGTGTACATTAATGGACAGATACTCTGGCAGCAACACTGACTGCCAGATCTATGGAATTAGAACTATTAGAAAAGGAAAGGCCAATGGAAGCCATGGAGCTTCCCCCACCCAAACATCATCAAAATATTAATCCCTAATGTAAATGCAGAAATCAGTGTCATCATCCAAGGCTTATTAAAATATGCACAGATAGTGATTCCTACTACACACCCATTTAACTCTCCAGTTTAAGGCTCCAAAATGAGAGTGTCTTAGAGGAAGACAACAGATTACTTACTGTGAGTTCCAACTGCACATGCTTTTCCATATGGAACAATCAACTAATTCCATGACATGTAGTTGCTAATTTGCTAACACTTTCTTCTCTACCTAATAAACAGAGAAAATCAGAAGCATTTTGCTTTTACCTGATAAAGATAGCAGGGCATAGGAGCACCTGGGGGGCACAGTCAGTTAAGCATCCAACTCTTGATTTTGGCTCAGGTCATGATCTCTGGGTTGTGAGATTGAGCCCCATGTCAGGCTCCACACTAAGCATCAATCTGCTTGGGATTCTCTCTCCCTCACCCGCTTCCCCCAGCACTCCCTTGAGCTCTCACTCAAAAGAGAGAGAAAGAGAGAGAGAGAGAGAGAGAGAGATAGCAGCACATTTAGTACATTTACTATATTGCTACCAGGTTATATCAACTCTAAGCCAGAGATTAGTATGTAGCAGGGGTTGGCAAACTATGACCCACAGGTCAAATCCAGCCCACCTGTTTTTGTAAACAGAGCTTCACTGCAAAACAGCTTTACCTATTCTTTCACACATTGTCTATGTTTGTTTTTATATTATACCAGCAGAGTGAAGTAGTTGCAACAGAGACCGTTTAGCCTATAAAATCTAAAATATTTGCTATCTGGCCATATATAGAAAACGTCTGCTGACTCTTGGCCTGTAAGGACCCAACATCTTAACACCTCCTGGAACATTATACTGATCCATTTTGTTGATAACCTCATGCTGCCAGGATCTGAAGAACAGACAGCAGATACCCTGAGATGATACATGTATGGAAGAGTATGGAAAATAATAACAAAATTATAGGAGCCTACCACCTCAGTCAAGTTTCTGGAGGTTAATGGTCTCAAGTATACTAAATGTAAAAATTAAGATGCACCTTGCAACCCATACCACTAAGAAAAGATATGCTGCTGAGTATGCCTTTCTAGATTTCAAAAGCAACATTACAAGACTTGGGTAAACTGTTCCAACATGTTTACTGAATAACAATGGCTGAAGAGAGCCAAAGCAACTGAAAGATCTAGACTGCATTACAGGACATTTTGCCACTCAGCCCTTATGACTCACGGATCTAATGGTGTTCAAAATATTTGCAGGACATAAAGATAATGTTTTGAGTCTGTAGCAAATTCGGAAAGAAGAATCATAAAAGAGGCTCCTGGGTTTTGAAGCAATGATATGGCCCTTAGGCAAAAAGAAAAATGTTTTCATTTCAAGAACTAGTTCCTGGCTTCCTTTTTGGCCATGGCAGAAACTAGTGGCCCTACCATGAACTACCAGGTATATACTATAAACCCTAAGGTGCCTGCTAAAACAAACAAATGAAATGAAGAAGTATAAGTCAACCAAGAACAGAAAAGGGATCAAAAATAATTTAAAGGAAGGCAGAAAAATAGAAAAAGGTGACTAAAAGCAGATGGGATAAAAAGAAAACAATCATGATGGTAGGTTTGAACCCAACCATATGGGGGCACCTAGCTGGCTAGTCAGTGGAGCATATGACTCTTGATCTTGTGGTTGTGGGTTCGAGCCCCATGAGGGGTGTAAAGCTTACTTAAAAATAAAATCTTAAAAAAAAAAAAAAGCCCGGGATGCCTGGGTGGCTCAGTTGGTTAAGCAGCAGCCTTCGGCTTAGGTCATGATCCCAGCATCTTGGGATCGAGTCCCACATAGGGCTCCTTGCTTGGCGGGGAAGCCTGCTTCTCCCTCTGCCACTCTGCCTGCCTGTACTCTCTCTATCTCTCTGACAAATAAATAAATAAAATCTTTTAAAAAAAAGCCCAACCACATTAATAAACACATTAAATATAAGTGGCCTAAACACCTAAATGAAAAGGCAGATACTGTCAAACTGGATTTTTTTTCCCCAACAGACTCAACTAAACAATACCTAAAAAGCAACCACTGTAAATAGAAAGACACAGAAATGTTAAAAGAAAAAAGACAGAAAAAAACACACCATTACAATACTACTTGAAAAAGTTAAAGTGACTGTATTAATAAAGTAGATTGCAGACTAAGAATATTATTAGGTATAAAGAAGGTCATTTCAAAATGACAAAGGAGTCCATGCATCAAGAGAATAAAACAATCCTAAATATTTAACAAGTTTTAAAATATTTAAAACAAAAACTGACAGAGACCTAAAAGGAGAAAGATACAAATTCACAAATATAGTCAGAGTTCACCACCACCTTCTCAATAATTGAGAGTCTACAGAAAATCAGAAAGGATATGAAAGATTTGAACATTATCAACCAATTTGATCTAAATGACATTTATAGAGGTCCACCCTACAATAATAGAATACACATTCTTTTCAACACAGAACACAGAAAAATGGCCAAGATAGAACATATTCTGGGAGAGTAAAACAAGTCTCAATAAACTTAAAAGAATTAGAATCATACAAAATTTGGTATCTGACCACAATGGAGTTAAGTTATAAATCAAGAAATGAAAGATATCTGGAAAAATCTCTAAATTCTTAAAACTATGTAACACGTTTCTAAACAATCCACGGATCATAAAGGAAACTAAAAGGGAAGTTAAAAAGCATTTTAAATAGTATGAAAGTGAAAATACAATATATTAAACTTTATGAATGTAGCTAAAGCAATATTTATAGGAAAATATATACTATTAAATGCCTATTTAAAAAGAAGTAAGATCTCAAATAAAAAAATAACCTCCACTTTTTTTTTAAATAACCTCAACTTCTGCCTCAAGAACCTAGAAAAAGAAGAGTAAATTAAACCCTAAGTGAGCAGAAGACAGGAAGTAATACAAATCAGATCATAAATCAATGAAATTAAAAAAAAAACAATAAAAAGGTCAATGAAACCAAAAGCTGGCTCTTTAAGAAAATCAATAAAAACGCTAAGCTCTAATAAAAATGATCAGGAGAAAGAAGCAAAAGACAAAAATTTCCAATATCAGAAATGAGAATGATTGTATCACTGCAATTCTACAGATATTAAAGGGATAAGAGTATTAACTTATGCCAAAAAATTCATTAACTTAGGTAAGATGAACAGATTCCTTCAAAAAATCAAACTACTAAAACTCACTCAAGAAACAGATAACTTGAACATTCATCAAAGGAATTGGTTTGTAGTTAAAAACCTTTCCACAAAGAAAACCAGATGCTCAAAAAGCTTCATGATACTGAACAAAGAAGAAATAAAAATTCTACAGAAACATTTTCAAAAAAAAATGGAAGAAAAGGAAATATATCTCCCAATCTATTCTGAGACCAATGTTAATCTGATAGCAAAACCAGACAAAAACATTACAAAAAAGGAAAACTATAAACAAACTATAAACCAATTCCCACATGAAAACATATATAAAATTTTTAAATGTTAGCAAATTGAATCTCACAATATATAAAAAGGATATTATGACCAAGTGGGGTTTATCACAGAAATGCAAGGTTGGTTTAACATTTGGAAAGCAATCAATGTAATTTACCACATAATGACTTTAAAAGGAAAAATAATACAATCATTTCAATAAATAAATTTAGACAAAGTGACACAATACAACTTTCATTTCTGATACAAACCATACATCAAACTGGGAATATAAAGGTATTTTATCAACTGGATAAAAAAAGCATTTACATAAACCCTAAGTTAACATCATATTTAACCATGAAAGACTGAATGCTTTCCCTGCTAAGATCAGGAACACCACAAGGATACCTACTCTTGCCATTTCATTTTTTCAGTATATTTTTGTTAAGCACAGAATTCCATATTTGTAGTTATTTTCTTTTAACCGTCAGAAGATATCTAAATGGTCTTCTGGCTTCCATGACTCCTAGGAGACCAGGGTGTGTGTGTGTGTGTGTGTGTGTGTGTGTAATGGTTTGTGTTCATGTAATCCAAGTGCCTGGTGATTTATGCCTGGTTACTTCACTGTTTACCAAACATTCTATTTTCAAAATATTGTTGCAGATATAATTTGAAGCTTATGTGACTATTTCCTCCAGGAAACACGTTTGTTTGTTTCTGCCAGTATATTTGGAGCATAGCACTGTGGAATTCACTCAATCCAATTTTAGAGACCAATATGATTCAAAACTAAGCTGCAGTCCCCCTAAAAGACTGTCTACTTCATATTCCTGCCTACCTATATTCCTAGAGTGCCAACATCTAAAGCCCAAACCCAAAGCTGGGGTGGGGGCTTGGTGGACCCTATTTTCTAAACCCTGTCTCCCTAGTCTTGAGTGGCTGTCACAACTGTTCCCTTCAGTATGGTAAAAGCCCCAAAAGAAAAAATAGCTCCAAACATTAAGCTCATTTCCATAGGCCTCCATCCTTTTCTATATCCCAGTAATTCTTAATCTTGTTGGATATCCAAAGACTTCAGGAAGATTATATTTTAAATTCTGTATCATATCAGACCTACATATTCTTTTTTTTTTTTTTTTACCTACATATTTTATAGAATATATACATTCTACTCACCTTTCCTACATGTATTTTGTGGAACTATTGGTCTGAATTGCCTACTCCATCACTACTGGAAGAAGTCTTCAAAGTAATAACTCTCTCATTAATTACTGATTTTAAAAATTGGGAAAAAAATTGAAATATAATCTGAATACAATAAAATTTGCCCTTTAAAAGTATATAATTCAGGGGCACCTGGGGGAGCACAATTGATTAAGCATCCAACTCTTGATTTTGGCTCAGGCCATGATCTCAGGGTTGTGAGATCTACCTCCACATCAGGCTCTGTACTGAGCATGGAGCCCGCTTAAGATTCTCTCTCTCCCTCTCCCTCTGCCGTGCTCCTACTTGCAAACACATGTACACTTTCTCTAAAAATAAAAGTATATAATTAAAAAGATTTTTAATATTTATAGAATTGTGCAATCATTATCTAATTCCACAATCTCTATCACCTCAAAAAGAAATCTCATAAGCATTAGTAGTCACTGCCTAGTTCCCTGTACCTCTCCAGCTCCTGTCAACCATTAGGCTACTTTCTGTCTCTATGGGTTTGCCTATTCTGAACACTTTGTATAAATGAAACTGTAAATATATGGCCTTTTGTATCTGGCTTCTCTCACTTAATGTAATGCTTTTAAGGTTCATCCATGTTGTATCATGCATCAATACTTCATTCCTTTTTAACTCCTTAATATTCAGTTGCATGTATACACCATATCTTGTTAATTCATTCATCAGATGATGGATGTTTGCATTATTTCAACTTCTTGGCTTCTATGAATCATAGTGCTATAAATATTCATGTACAGATTTTTATTCAGACTTACATTTTCAACTTACAGTTTTCAAGGATGAGAATTATGAGGTCATGTGGTAACTATATTAACCTTTTTAAGGAACTTCCACAGTATTTTCCAAAGCAGCTCACCATTTTGCAACACTATCAGCATTATAGGAGGGTTCCAATTTCTCCATATCTTTGCTAATACTTTACTATTTTTTAAAACTATAGCCATCCTAGTGGGTGTGAAGTGGTAACTCCTTATCATTTTGCTTTCCATTCCATGATGACTAATAACGTGGAGCATCTTTTCATGTGTTAATTGGCCAGTTGCACATTTTCTTCATAGAAGTATCTATTCAAATCCCTTCTCATTTAAAAACTGATTATCTTTTTATTGTTATTGTTTTTACTTATATATTCTGGATACAAATCCCTCAGGAAATATATGATTTTCTGTGGATTATCTTCAATTTATTGATAGTGTCTGTTAAAGAACAAAATTTTTAACTGGGGCGTCTGGATGGTTCAGTCAGTTAAGTATTAAGTGTCTGACTCTTGGTTTCAGGGTTGTGAGTTCAAGCGCTGCACTGGGCTCCACACTGACCATGAAGCCTACTTTTAAAAAAAAAATTTTTTTTTAAATATTTTATTTATTTATTTGACAGAGAGAGATCACAAGTAGGCAGAGAGGCAGGCAGAGAGAGAGAGGGGGAAGCAGGCTCCCCGCTGAGCGGAGAACCCAACACGGGGCTTGTTCCCAGGACCCTGGGATCATGACCTGAGCTGAAAGCAGAGGCTTTAACCCACTGAGCCACCCAGGTGCCCCACCTAAAAAAAAAAATTTTTAACTTTGATGAAGCTCACTTTAATTTTTTTTCTTCATTGTGTTTTTGGTGTCAAGTCTAAAAAACCACTGTCTAATACAAAGTCACAAAGATTTACACCTATGTTTTCTTCTAAAAGTCATATAGTTTTAGTGGTTAAATTTAAGTCTTTGATCCATTTTTAGTTTTTTAAATTTTTAAGGTAGGGGTCCAACTTCACTCTTTTGCATGTGGATATCCACTTGTCTCATCAACATTTGTTGAAAAGTCTATTCTTTCACCACTCTCTTGGCATCCCTATTAAAAATTAACTGACTATAAAGTAAGGGTTCATTTCTGTTTGGAAGTATGAATCCTTCATTTTTATTCTTTTTCAAGATTATTTTGACTATTTTGGCCTGCGGTATTTCCAAATAAATGTTAGGATCAGCTTGTCAATATCTGCCAAAAAGACAGCTGAAATTTTCAGAGATTTTGCTGAATCTATATATAAGTTGGAGAAGTACAGCCAGTTTTTTTTTTTTTAAGATTTCTTTTTTTTTTTTTTTTTAGATTTTTATTTATTTATTTGACAGAGAGAGATTACAAGTAAGCCGAGAGGCAGGCAGAGAGAAAGCGAGAGAGGAGGAAGCAGGCTCTCTGCTGAGCACAGAGCCTGATGCGGGACTCGATCCAGAACCCTGAGATCATGACCTGAGCCGAAGGCAGAGGCTTAACCCACTGAGCCACCCAGGCGCCCAGTACAGCCAGTTTTGACCATATTGTCTTCTATGAACATGGGACGACTTGCCATTAATTTAGGTTTTATAAATTTCTTTCTACATTTTGTAGTTTACATTGTAAGGAATTTTCTTTCTTTTAAATTGCAAACAATACAAAGTATAATCTGTCTTGTTTCATCCAGTAGTTGCTAGGATTTTCTTAATTTCATTTTCAGATTGTTCATTACTGGTATATAGAACATAAATGATTTTTGTATATTGGTCTTGTATCCTGCAACCTTGCTAAACACATTGGTTTTTCATAGTTTTTTTTTTAGTGGAATCTCTAGGATTTTCTATATTTAAGATCATGTTATATATGAAGAGTTATTTTACTTCTCCCTTTGCAATCAGATGCTTTTTTTTTTTTTTTTCCTTTTCCTTGCTTAACTGCCCTATCTAGAACCTCAGATACCATGCTGAATAGAACTAGCGAGGAGTGCCTGGGTGGTGCAGTCCGTTAACCATCTGACTCTTGGTTTCAGCTTGGGTCTGATCTCAGAGTCATAAGGATCAAGCCCAGTTTTGGGATTCACACTCATCAGGAGTCTGCTTGAGTTTCTCTCTCCCTCTGCCCCCCAACCACATTTGCTTTTGCTCTCTCAAATAAATAAATCTTAAAAACAAAAACAAAAACAAAAACTACTAAGAGCAGACATTGTTGTCTTGTTCCTGATCTTAGGAGAAAGCATCAATCTTTCACCATTACATCTGAGTTTAGCTTGGGTTTTCTGCAGATGATCACACTGAACAAGTTTCTTTCTATTCCTAGTTTGCTGGGTATTTTTAATAATGAAAGACTGTTGGGACTTTTTAAAAATGCTTTTTCTTTATCTACTGAGATGACCATGAGCTTTTGTTTTTTATTCTATTGATATTGTATATATTAATTGATTTTCAGATGTTAAACCAACCCTGCATTCCTGGATTAATCCCACTTGGTCACAGTATATAGTAATTTTTATGTCACTGGATTTGGTCTGCTGGCATTTTTTTTTTTTTTTTTGAGGACTGTGGTCCATATTCATATGAGATATTATTAGCCTGTAGTTTTCTTTTCTTATGATGTCTTTATCTAGTTTTGTATTAGGATAATACTGGCCTCAAAGAATAGGTTGAAAAGTTTTCTCTCTCTTCCATTTTTTGGAAGAGTTTCTAAAGAACTGGTTAATTCTTAAACTGGTAAAATTCTCCAGTGAAGCCATTTCAAACTAGGGTTTTCTTTGTCAATGGTTTCTCTTTTTTCTCCTTTTTCTTTTTTTTAAAGATTTTTTAAGTAATCTCTACACCCAAAAGAGTCCCATTCATCCATTTAGCCAGCCAGGAACCCCTGTCAGTAGTTTCTCTTTCTCCCCCCCTCCTTTTTTTTTTTTTTTTTACTATTTCCTTTCTGGAATTTTTTTTTTTTAATATTTTATTTATTTGACAGAGAAGAGTGGGCACACACAAGCAAGGGAAAAGGCAGAGGGAGAGGGAGAAGCAGGCTCTTCTCTGAGCATGGAGCCCAATGCAGGGCTTTATCCCAAGACCCCAGATATTGACCTGAGCCGAAGGCAGATTTTTAACTGACTGAACCACCCAAGCAACCCAGTAGTTTCTTATTAGTAATTTAATCCCTATTCTTGGATACAGTTTATTTATTTCTTCTTGAGTCCATTTTAGTAGTTTATGTATCTCTAAGAATATGCCCATTTCGGGCAGAGGACATGAACAGACATTTCTGCAAAGAAGACATCCAGATGGCCAACAGACACATGAAAAAGTGCTCCACATCACTCGGCATCAGGGAAATACAAATCAAAACCACAATGAGATACCACCTCACACCAGGCACAATGGCTAAAATTAACAAGTCAAGAAATGACAGATGCTGGCGAGGATGCGGAGAGAGGGGAGCCCTCCTACACTGCTGGTGGGAATGCAAGCTGGTGCAACCACTCTGGAAAACAGTGTGGAGGTTCCTCAAAAAACTGAAAATAGAGCTACCCTATGACCCAGCAATTGCACTACTGGGTATATATCCTAAAGATACAAATGTGGTGCTCCGAAGGAGCACGTGCACCCGAATGTTTATAGCGGCAATGTCCACAATAGCCAAACTGTGGAAAGAACCTAGATGTCCATCAACAGATGAATGGATAAAGAAGATGTGGTATATATACACAATGGAATACTATGCAGCCATCAAAAGAAAAGAAATCTTGCCATTTGCGACAATGTGGATGGAACTAGAGGGTATTATGCTTAGCGAAATAAGTCAATTGGAGAAAGACAACTATCATATGATCTCTTTGATATGAGGAAATGGAGATGCAATGTGGGGGGGTTGAGAGGAGCTAGGAAAAGAAAAAATGAAAAGATGGGATTGGGAGGGAGACAAACCATAAAAGACTCAATCTCAAAAAACAGACTGAGGGTTGCTGGGGGGAGGGGGGACAGGAGAGGGTGGTGGGGATATGGACATTGGGGAGGGTATGGGCTATGATGAGTGCTGTGAAATGTGTAAACCTAGCGATTCACAGACCTGTACCCCTGGGGATAAAAATACATTATATGTTTATTAAAATTAAAAAAATAAAAATAAAAAAATAAAAAAATAAAGAATATGCCCATTTCATCAAAGTTGTCTAATTCATCAGCACACAACTGTTCAGTGTTCCTTTAAAATCCTTTATTTTGTATTGTAAGATCAGCAGAAATGTCCTTTCATTTCTGATTCTAGTGATTTTTTTTTTCTTGGTCAATCTAGCTAAAGGTTTGTTAATTTTATCTTTTCAAAGAACCAGTTTTTGGTTTTATTGATTTTTCTCTATTCTTCTACTTTCTATTTAATTTTCATTTCATAACCTTAATTATTTCCTTCCCCCTCTTTATTTTAGGTTTAATTTGCTTTTTTTTTCTATTATCTTTAGGCAGATCATTATTCATTTGAGATCTTCTTTAAAAAAAAAAAAAGGTATTCATAGCAATAAAATTTCCTCTAAGTACAGCTTAAGCTGCATCTCAGATTTTGTTATATTGTGTCTTCATCTTCATTCATCTCCCAGTATAAATTCCACTTTTGATTTCTTCTTTGACCCATTTATTATTTAGGAGTGTACTGTTTAATTTCCACATATTTGAGTTTCGCAAATTCTTTTGTTATTAACATCTAATTTCATTTCACTGCAGTTACAGAATATACTTTGTATTATTGTTAGCCTATTAAATTTATGAAGGTTTTGTATTTTAATGGCTTAGCATAAAGTCTACCCTAGAGGAGAATGTTCCACATATGCTTAAGAATGTATTTTCTAATGTTAACTGGAGTGTTCCATAGCTGTTAGATTTAGTTGGTTTATGGCACTGTTCAAATTTTCTGTTCCCTTGTTTATCTTCTGCCTATTCTATCCATTATTGAAAGTTGGGTATTAAGTCTTCAACCATTACTGTTTAAGTGTCTATGTCTCCCTTCATTTCTGGCAGATTTTGTTTCATGTATTTGAGAGCTTTGTTGTTAAATGCACCTATATTTTTATAATTGTTACATGTTAATCGATTAACTTTTTATCATTATCATTATAAAATGTCCTTCTTTGTCTCTAGGAGCAAATTTTGTCCTAAAACCCGTTATGTCTAGTATCAAAAAGCCACTCCACCTCTCTTTCAGTTACTATTTGCATTATATGTTTTTTTTCCTTTAACTTTCAATCTATTTCTACCTTTTGATTTTTTTAATCCACTTTTATAATTTTCAACTTTTGATTGGAATGTTTCATCCACTCACATTTTTTAAATCCAATCTCATTAATTATTGCCAGCGATTTACATATGCCATTTTACTTATTTCTTTATGTGTTATGCCCTTTTTTGCTCTATTTCTCCTTTATTCTATCATTGCATTAAATGAATGTTTTATACTGTAGCACTTTAATGATTTTCACTATTTTTTAAGTGATTTGCTTAGTGGCTACTCTAGGACTTCCCATATACGTCTTACCAGAAATAGCTTCAAATTTATACTAACTTAATTCCAAAGAGCTATAGGAACATTACTCCTATAGAGCACTACTCCTTTTCTTCCCTTTTTGTGGTATTGCTGTATACAAATTCATTTATAAACATTACAAACCCCAAGATACACTGTTAACAATTACTACTTTACATAATTTTATGTCTTTTAGAGCAGCTAAGAGGACAGCAATTTTTATAAGTTTTTTTAATATAAATTCTTATCACTTCTGGCTTTCTTCATTTGTTCCTGTGGATTCAAATTATCATCTGGAGTCATTTCTTTAGCCCAGTGAAGTTTTGCTCCCATCCACCTCCTGTGTGCTGTTATGAAAAATATATATTACATTTCTATACATTATAGGCCAACAATACATTAGTTTTATACACTTACTTTTTATATCAGTCAACAAAACAAAGAAGAAAAAAATGACTGCCTTATAATTACCTTTACTGTTCTTCTTTGATTTTGTTGGTGTGGATTCAAATTACTGTCTAGATCACTTGTCAGCCTAAAGAATTTCCTTTAGTAATTCTTGTAATATGAGTCTGCCAGCAACAATTCTCTCAGCTTCTGCTATTTGCAAATGTCTTTATTTCACCTTATTTTTGAATGATAGCTGGGCTGCATATAGGATTCCTGACTGATACTTTTTTCTTTCTTTGAGCATTTTGAACACGTTGTCCCACTGCCTCCTGATTGCCACTGTTTCTGTTGAGAAGTCAGCTGTTAATCTTACTGGGGTTCCCTTATAAGTGACAAGTTGTTTTTTTCTCTCACTGGTTTCAAGATTTTCTCATTGTCTTGATCTTCCAGATTTTTAATATGATTCATCTATTTGTGGACCTCTTGCATGGTTATTTGGAACTCAATGAGCTTCCTGGAGGAGTAATGTTGTTGAGTAAATTTGTTAACTTTTCACCCATTATTGCTTCAAATACTTTTTCTGCTCCTTTCCTTCTCTCCTCTCCTTCTGGTTCTCCCATCATGCACATACTGGTGTGCATAAGTCCCCCACATTTTTGTGAGGTTCTGTTCATTCTTCTTCCTTCTTTTTTCTCCGTTCTTTGGATTGCAAAATCTCTACTGATTTATCTTCAAATCTGCTAACTTTTGCTACTGTCAGTTCAATTCTACTGCTGAGCCCTACTAGTAAATTTTTTATTTCAAGTATATTGGTTTAATTCCAGAAGTTCCAGCTGGTTCTTTTTCTTTATAATTTCTATTTCTTTATTGATATTGTCTATTTGATACAACATCATCGTCATACCTTCCTTACTTCTCTAATCATGGTTTCCTTTAGTTCTCTGAACATAGTTACAATGGTTACTTCAAAGTCTTTGTTAAATCTGACATCTGATCACTCTCAAAGGCAGTTTCTATTGCCTGCTTTTCCCCCCCTTGTATATGGATTATACTTTCCTCTTCCTCTACACGTCTTGTATTTTTTGTTGGAAATTGGACATTTTAGAAAACATATTAGAACAACTATGAGTACTGATCCACCTCCTCTCTCCTGGGGCTTGTTACTGGTATTTGCCTGTTTTCGTGTTTGTTTCCTGATTGACTGGATTATTTTACTAAAATTTGCATCCCCCTTTCTCCCATAATTTGAATTAATCAACTGAAGAAATGTGTTCAGCCCTGAATGCCACATTTGAAGAATACTAACAAACCAAAGCACACACAGAAGCAGCTTCCAGGATGGGGAGGGTTTCAAAATGTCACAGAACAAGGCTAAGGAAACTGATTATATCTGCAATTGATCAGAGTAATAGGATAGAAAGAACACAGAGCTGCGGATTTCAAAGTTCTGAAGTGCTATTCTGGCATAGCTGACAAGCAGAGAAAAAGAGAACTTAGGCAAACAAGTTGGAATTACACGGAATTTTTTAAACAAGCAATTCAACAATGGCATATGCTACCTTATACAATAATGAGGTTTCCATTTTTAAACAGAAGTTCTCTATTGTCACAACTGTTAAGTATGGTATTTCTTGTTTGGGAGGGTAGGTTTGGGTAGATAATCCCATTTTCTGTGATAATCAAGAAACCTGGCCTTGAATGTAGCCATTCTGATATAATGCAAAACACTTACATGTACATAAATATATATTACAAATTAACTATTATTCACTTCTTGAAAACAAATTATAAGGAAATATTTAAGAAACAATTATGAAAAATTCTTAAACATGTCCCTAGCAGAGTTCCTCTGAGATTGCTATTTAAAGTATTTTCCTGATTAGTCACATATCTGGTAGATTACCATATAAACTACTGGGAGAATTACTTTAAATTTCTACATTCTCTCATGTACTTGCTTTAAAATATTAGAATAAAGTAATTAAATTTACAAGAGTTACTCAGTTCTTACAAAAGTTTTTTTTAATGAAATAGTTTGTAACTGAGATCCATAACTCACCAGAAGAAATCTTACCAGCACCTTTATAGTCAATAGAAAATGCAGATGTAACTCCATTGGCCGACCCCAGTTCACACATGGAAATCTGATAAGGGGGCCTCAGCTTGATTTCCATCTGCATGTCAGACAGATTTATCTTTGTTGAAAGAGACCTGGGATTATTATATCGCTGCTTGGTCCTCTGAATGAAGTTATCTATGCAAAATAAAAATAAATTTCCTTGCAGTCATTTGTTAATTAATTTGAGAGTGTGATGTTTATAGAATAAATTCTGCAGATCAACAGTTTAATTTTTTGTCCAAAAACTACTAAATCTGGGGCACCTGGGTGGCTCAGTTGGTTAAGCAACTGCCTTCAGCTTAGGTCACAATCCTGGACTCCCAGGATCGAATCCCATATGGGGCTCCCATCTCCACGGGCAGTCTGCTTCTCCCTCTGACATTCTCACCTCTCATGTTCTCTCTCACTGTCTCTCTCTCTCAAATAAATAAATAAAATCTTAAAAAAAAAAAACCAACTACTCAATTTGTCATGGAATATTCAAATATTGTTTGTGTTTAATAGTTTATATATCATGGAGTCATCAGTGTTTCACTCCAGAAATTATATTCTAGAAATAATTATAAATAAAACAAGGATTTAACACTTCATGACTGTGAGACTTTCTACTATAATATTCCCTTCAAGGAATTACTTTAAATTAAAAAACAAACCAAAAAAAAAACAGCTTTAATTTTAAACCAAAGTCTTAATTTTTATACAGTTTCATCGCTCATAAAATATTAAGTCTGTCAGTGTTTACCAATTGTAATTACATAAGAACATATGCTGTAAGTTGCATATTCTTATCAACCTGTTATATTTATTGCTTTCACCATTAGAATGTATGTTTTAAACAATGAATTTAGTGAAATCAATAAAAGACATTTTCTAAATATCTTCCGATTTTACTTTCATTATTTACAACTCAGTTTTACTTTTTTCTCCTCATACACCAGGAGTCAAGCAAACTAATGCCCAGAGGCCAAAGTGAGCCTGCTGACTGCTTATGTAAATAAAGTTTTATTGGCATATAACTATACTCACTCATTTATGTATTGCCTATGGCTGCTTTCAAGCCACAGTGGCAGGGCTGAGTAGTTGTGACAGAGACCATATGGTCCTTAAAGCTTAAAATTTGTACTATCTGGTACTTTCCAGCAAATGTTTGCCAACCTCCGTTCTACATTAAGCAGACTATAAAAGATTATCACATAAACACAGAACTCTGAATCTCTGGCTTATAAATTTCTCATTGAGAGATTGTCCTCTCAGATTAATTCTTTGTGCCAATAATCACAATCCCTTCCACAGCCCAAACACAATTTTTTTCAAATGGGCCAAAAGAAGTTGCCATAATTTATTGACCATTTGTCAAGTTATTCTATCAAAAGCAAGGTAGCAGAATTTTCCGAGTTTTTCCCCTGGTCCCCAGTATTATATGAAAAATCATTTACGACTGGATAGAGACAGGATAGTGAAAAGGAAAAAAATCAGGCCCTTACCAAATTCAATGAAACAGTATGGTCTGACAGCAGTATTTGTCTTCATCATGTTATAAGTAGTAATGAACTCCTTCTGAAGCTCATCCAGGAAAGAGAAGGCCAGAACATTTGGGTAATTTTCAGTGCACAACATCATGTAGCTCACTCCCAAAGAGCTAATAAAACTATAGTGTAAAAAACATGCGTGTTAAAATTTCAAATTAAATCAAGGTAATTTGTTGCTTCAAAAGACTGGTTCTATACACCATAAATTGCTGCTACAGTGGCAATGAAGATATTAACATTTATTATATATTCCAGCAAAAAAAATAAGGAAACCAAAATATAATACTACTTTCAGTTGCCGTTAAAAACAGCAGATAAAAAATTAGAATGTACCTACAGAAGGACACACACTACCATTCTAACACTTCAGTTATTTATCACTTGGGGTAGAAAACCGGCAAAGAATATACAAACATACCCCTGGGGCAAATAATATATGTTAAAAATAATTAATAAATTTTTAAAAAGGAATACACAAATATATAAGGATTACAGAGAGCTTAACATTTAACTATTCAACCTAGTGGGACTTAATCCTGTTGAATCAAGAACTCTTGGGGCGCCTGAGTGGCTCAGTGGGTTAAAGCCTCTGCCTTCGGCTTAGGTGATGATCCCAGGGTCCTGGGATCGAGTCCCGCATCAGGCTCCCTGCTCGAGGGGAGCCTGCTTCCTCCTCTCTCTCTGCCTGCCTCTCTGCCTACTTGCTATCTCTGTCTGTCAAATAAATAAATAAAATCTTAAAAAAAAAAAAAGAAGAACTCTTTAGAGATTCTGGTTAAAGTTATGGACACCCTCCTCAGAAAACTGTCCAAACACACAACCTGCCACACAATTTCAGGTTGGTCACTGACCTCCTAATGTCATCCACTAATTCCAGAAATAAATCCTCTACTTCACAGAATAATGAAGTATGAACCACTGGTTAAATACGAGTAATTGAGGAGTTTATAAGAACAAGTAAGTGGAGTAGAAAGGAGAACTCTTGCTTACAACAGAATGCTGAGTTCCAACCGGTAAATGTGTAGGTAGTGCTTAACTGGAAAAATCAGCATTTTTGCAACCAACACGGTAAAGACTGGACCAAGCAAGGACAATCAATGAATGGTAAATCCAGGTGGAAATTTTGGTGAGGAGCAGGAAATTTTGCATGGTTTTAAAAATGTCTTCCCATGGATTACTTATTTGTTGCAAGGGGAAAATATTTATTATACAGCAGAAACTAGATAACATCTTGACTACTGAGTACTCTAACACTACTAATGAGGGGTAGATGGGATTCCTGTGCCTTCAGTTGTGATATCCTCAGAAAGACATATCAGCTATATAGTATTCTAGCCAAGAATGCATAATCTGATTCTAATCCTGAAAGAATATCAAAATGATCAACATTCTCTTTTTAAAAAGGGGGGCTATATTTAAAAATCTCAATGTTGTAAAGAAGAAATAAAGGTTGTAAAATGTTTCTGATCAAAGGAAGCTAAAGAGACAAAACTAAATGCAATACGTAAACCTGATCTGGATCCTGAGCCAGAGAAGGGGAAAATGCTATTAAAGGATATCTCTAGGTCAACTAACAAAAATGGAAAACAGGCAGTAGATTCAAGTAGGATATCAATATTACTAGAGCTGGTATCTGTTCCATTGTTAAGAGAATACCCTTAATTTTAGAAAATACACCTCAAAGTAGTAAGGAATAAAGGGGCATGGTATTTTAAAGCTTCTCTCAAATGATTCAGACAAAAATAAATCAGATAGGCAGGAAGATAAAAACGATAAACTAAATGAGGTAAAATGTTAACAAAAGGTGACTCTGGAAATAGGTATTATGTATTATCATTCTTATTTATATAATTTTTCTCTAAGTTTGAAATTATTTCTAAATAACAAGTTAAAAATTTTTTTAAACTTCTAATTAAGCACTGAACTGTTCAAATTAGCCATGTTCTCTTGAAAAAAAAAATTCTAAAGTGTATAACACCTTAAAATAAGCAGGGAATGGGACACAAATTAACCCTTCTTAGTGAATCCTCTAAACATTCTTTTATAGAACTGTCAATGTAGATCATCTAGATCAGGGGCAGCAAACAGAGCACAAAAGTTATTATCTCCCACTCCTGTGAAAGACACTGCTAATCTAGCACAGCAATCTTTACTGAACAAACCCAGAACAAACCCAAACTGGATACCCCTCCCTTCTTTTTTCTCTAATAATGTAGAAGTAGAATTTATTATTTTAAATTTAATATGTAGAATATATTCACATGGTTCAAATTTTTAAAACAATGAAAAAATCACTACCTCCACCCAAAGATACTCAATTCTCTGTCTCTCAAGCAACTCATGTTGTTATTTTTTCCTAAATGATCTCCACATCCAACGTGACAACCCCAAGATTAAGAGCCAGATACTCGACTGACCAAGCCAGCCAGGCACCCCAACTCATGTTATTATTAAATTCTTTTGTATCCTTCAGTGAGAGTTCATGGATGCCTCCCTTCCTCCTTTCTTTTTTCTCTCTCTCTTTCTTTCTTAAAAGACCATCCAATGCAGCCAAATGATATGGGGTTGGCACATATTGATCACCTATTATTAATGGTGTGGAATATACTACCGGAAAAATTGTGCTGGTTTTACGGCTTCTGTAATAACCTGGAATTCTTTCTGAAGTTCACTTAATACAGTCATTTGATGCAATGTTTTTCAAACTGCAACTTGTGACCTATTAGGTCATAAAATTAGTATAAACTACATAAAGCATTTTCTTAAAAACTGAAATAGAACATAAAATATTGGAATGTATATTGTTTCATAAAACTTTTTAGTTTCCTAGTTGTATATAATGTTTACAAACTAAAATGTATCTCTTGGGAAGCCTCGGTGGCTCAGTCGGGGTCCTGGGATCGAGTCCCATGTCAGGCTCCTTGCTTAGCGGGGAGCCTGCTTCTACCTCTGCCTGCAGCTCCCCCTGCTTGTTCTCTCTCTCTCTCTGACAAATAAATAAAATCTTTTTAAAAAATTTAAAAAAATAAAATATATCTCTTCTTATGAATCATAGTCAAAAAAGTTTAGCCATACATATTGCATTTTTCTATGAAATTAATAACTAAATCAAAGGGCAAAGTATGTTTGTTTTTCCCAAGCAATTTTCTCTTTCCAAAAAATCTTCACTATCATTACAAAAATTCTTTGACATGTCATTAGCATTCAAACATACCCCCCAGTAACCTGGGGGATAAAACACAATTGGTGATTGCTTACCTCACACTCAAACACCCAAGTAGCTACCTAGGAATTGTTCTATTATCCTCCAAAAATATGACTGAAGCTTTTGAACTCGGACAAGTTTTTGTGTTATTTGTATTTCCATATTAATATAAAGTGAACCACAGACACATACGCAACAGTTTATCCCAGTTTCTCTTGCTTGCACTTAGTTAACTAGAGAATTATTTGTGAAATAAAGGGAAGCCTGTGTTTTTAAGATTATATGTCAGCATTTTCAGAGTCTTTCTTTCAAAGCCTTTAGTTTACTATAATTATGTGATATTCTCTGAAAAGGCCATAAAGTAGTCTATAATATTATGGCTTTTCATAGTGAATTTAGTCTTATGCTCTTGTCTTTCTTTGAAATGCAAAGCCAGTTTTCAACAGTACATACAAGCCTTCTATTATCAAAAAACTTCTGGCTTTCAACTATCACAGGGACAAACTCAAAGAATCCCATCCTTTCACGGAGAATTCCTCATATGAAATAGTCTAAAGTCACTACAGGCATGCCGGTTTGTGCATGCATTAGCCTGTCCATTAGATTCATTTAGCTCACCTTTCACAGACAATCTGGCTGTTGTCCTTTTGCCTTGAGGAGGAGAAGGAGTAATAACAGCAGGTACACTTTACTGACCATTTAGTCTGAATGAAACCCTCTGCCAAGTGCTTTGTGTATGTATTTTATTTAATTTCATTCTCACAATAAAGGGGCACTACTATCTCCATTTTACAGATGACAGAAGGGAGGCTCAGGGATGTTTAGTAGCTTACCAGGGCCCAAACACTATTAAGAAGCAGAGCAGGGTCAAACTTAGTTCTAACTTCAAAGCCCACATTCTTTTCCAACATAACACTCAACTTCCCCATGTTCTAGATAAACCAATTATGTGCTAATTCATCAACATTTTCCCCCCAATTTTTCAAGCCACAAATCAGTCTCTATATTTTCCCTCTAATTAAGAGTAATGAAACCTCAGGATTTGGGACCTTGTCTCAGGATATTCAAGAAGCTCTGCCAACTCCTCTACTTCTTGTGCAACTATACTCCTCCCTCTCTGCATTCTAGCCACACTAGTGTTATTTCAGATCCATAGGATACCAATGTACTCCCAGTCCTCCAACTTCCAATCTGAGAAACTTCACAAATTCAGTCTTCCTCACTTGCAATGCTCCAACCCAAACCCATCTCTACCATGCTCTAATTCTGATCTGGCTAATCCTATTCATCCTTCTTGGAGTTAAAGTTCCTCCCAGAGCACACAATCTAAATTGATCCCACTCCGGGGCACCTGGGTGGCTCAGTCCACTGAGCATCAGACTCATGACTTTGGCTCAGGTCATGATCTCAAGGGTTGCAGAATTGAGCCCTGCGTCAGGCTCTATGACCAGTGGGGAGTCTGCTTGAGATTCAATCCTTCTCCCTTTGCCCCACCCCCTACTTGCTCATTCTCTCTCTCTCTCTCTCTAAAATAAATAAATAAATCGTAAAAGAAATAAAATAAAAATTTATCCCACCCTTATGATTGTTATATCATAGTGGTTGCTATTTTTCTTCATTAAATTAAGCCAATTTGTAATTATATATTTATGTTTATTTGTTCTAATGTCTTTCACTATCTCCATTTCACTATCTCCACTATCTCTTTCACTATGCTCCATTGGAGCATAGATAATTTCTATACAGCTCACCACTGTATTCTTAGCAACTAGAATATTTGGTGTCTAGTATATAATAAATGCTCAATAAATTAGTGAATAAGTGAGTATAAAGATTACATCATTCATTCACCTATTTATATACTAATTTGTTGAGTATATTGTGTACATATAATTGTACAGCCCAGCAGTATCTACACAAAAGTACCTACATAAAGCAGAAGCTCAATAAATACTTGACTAAATTTTACAGAACAGAATACAACTTTACCTCCTCTTCCAGAAGGCTTTAGGGTTGAAGTCAGTGAGTTTTCAACATTCCCCTACCTTAAAGACAGAGATGATCTCAGATACCATGCAGAATTACTCAGCTACAGATTGCTATACATATATGTTAGATATGTCTATTGTCCTTTTATCACGGACAACAGTAATCCTCACACATCTTTTCTCATAGGACACAACTTAATTTCATGTGGTTCATAATTATTGCTTTAGTCATCATTGTTTCCTAAGCTCTGACATAAGTTTATATATTAAACATTTATGACAATTTAAGGAAAGTATCCTTCAACTTATGAAACAGATAAATTCCTTAAATAACAGTTGACCCTTGAACAATGCTGTGGTTAGGGATGTGAGTATCCCGCACAGTCAAAAATCAGCGTAACTTTTGACTTCCCAAAAACTTGACTAATAGCCTACTGTTGACTGAAAGCCTTACCAATAACACAATCAACAATTATTTTATATATTATATACTGTATTCATACAACAAAGTAAGCTAGGGAAAAGAAAATGTTATTTAAAAAATCATAAGGAGAAAATACATTTATAATACTATACTGTATTTACTGAAAAGAATTATCTTATAAATGGACCCATGCAGTTCAAACCCATGTTGTTCAAGGATTCAAGTATAAGATGAGAAGAAATCACAAAACTAGATTATGCACCCCCCAAACACCCACTAAGCAACAAGCCAAACTGAAAATGAAGACGTAACTCCATGCTACTCTGAACACTGCCATACCCCCAAAACAACCATCCCTCATTTAGCAGTTAGTATCTTCTGTGCAAGGCATTGTGCCAGCCTAAGCTCCATAGAATGGGCTCCATTAGCCAAATTCAAGTATTCAGCCACTACAATCTGATGAAGTTCATCATTTTCCCAACACATGTGGGGGGTGGGGGGGATTAAACGAATTTTCTCAATTTTATTTTTCTACTTTTCTAAAAATATTTTTTTAAAGATTTATTTATTTGAGAGAGAGAGGGAGTAAGGGTGTGCATGGAGGAGCAGGGGGAAGGGCAGAGGAAGAGAATCTCAAGCAGACTCCCTGCTGAGCAGAGAGCCTGATGTGGGGCTCAATCCCATAACCTGTGAGATCATGACCTGAGCCGAAACCAAGAGCTGGACACTTAAACCAACTGAGCTACCCAGGCACCCCAGAGTTTTCTTAATTTTAAAACACTATTCTAATTTTTTTTCTCAAACTCTACGGTATTCCTCTACCTATTCAACTAGATTCCACTGTGAGGTACCATCTGATTGAGCATATAACTACACACCTAGCTACTCTGTTTTGGTTCTCAGTGGTATTCTGCAAAGAACACCTGAATTTTTACAGAAATTTTAAATCCACAAAGTTAAGAGATGAGGAATCATTTATAAGCCAGAACAGATCAAGTATCTATCTCAGTGACTTAACTATAGAGAAAGGATACAAAAATTTAAAAAATAAATGCAAAATAAGAAAAATATAAATGATAAAACAAAAAACAAGTTCTATAGGCAATCTGTGTAAGGAGTGAGATCATGAGAGAAATGAAACAGTAGTAGCAAGGAAGAAGGTGACTCAAAAGAAGGAGGCTCTAAGCCAGGCTTCGACAAGGCAGACAGGCAGCCTGGTGCCAGTTCCAGACTGTGCTATGATGCTACGCCTGCAAATCTGTGAGTTTTATCTGGCAAGCACATGGGTAGCTAGAAAAATAGGTGTCACAAGAGAACTTTAAATAACTCAGGTAACATATAAACTCCCAATTTTATGATGACTTTATAATTCAGTCTACATGTATTGTCAAACAACATGAAAACCTCAATAAAATAGGAAACAATCAACAAGTCCTCTAATCAATGATAGTAAACATATAAAGTCCAGGTTCTTGTCAGGAACTAGAACTGAAACTTCTCTTGTTCAAACCTTTTTAAAAACTTCGTTACAAAAATAACATGCATAGAGGCTTTTCTATGTGTGGTTCCGAAGGCCATGTAATCTATTTATTCCTTTAGACATTTCTAAATTATATTCTTAGATCAGGCTAGATCAAACCACTGCTGATTCATTGTACTCCTAAACCTGTCTCATAAAATTGCTTTTTTGTATCATGTCATTTGCTTATACTAGGGAATATTATAAGAAAAATCATAAAAAGCTCATTGTTATGGGTGTTGGAAGAATGCTACCCAAACGCTGTCCCTCTTTAAGTATATCAGGTCTCAAGAACATGAAGAGCAAAGTTTGTATCCAATGGACACTGAATCCTGTAAATGATTCATTATCTTCCTTTGTTTTGGCCATGAAGATGCTCAGAGCAATATTTCCAAATCCTTTTCCAACAAATGAATGTGGACTATGTAGTCTGCATCTCCAGAAGGAAATGTTACTTCAGTTTATTATTCTCCTATCTCTATCTCTACTTTCATTTGATTCTCCTTCTTTTTTTTTTTTAATTGTTTCACATCCTTTGTGGAATAAGACGGGGTACAAAGAAATAATACATAATCTAGAATTAAAGCCAATTAAACAGAATTGGAGGAGTGTTAAAATCTTACCACATGATACTCTTAAGAAAAAAAGAGAGAGGAAGAAAAATGTTTGCAAAAAAATTTGTTCTTTCAAGTCCAGAATATCTGTCAGAATTAATACATGTTTAAATAATCTTCTGTAATGTTGACATAAAGGTCTACAGTACCATACAATAGCAACTGATACTCAGAATAATGACCAAGGGTTCTAAAAGTGCCTATTAAATGGAATATTAAATTTACAAGTTTTTCTCCATAAAACAGAAATAGGTTAGACATTATTTTAGATATATTTTAACCATCATCACCCCTACATTTCCCAGTTAAACCCTTTAAAAGCCCAGTTTAAGATAAAAGCTCATTATCTTACCATTACCTAGCTGATCTAAGTAATTATGGAGATTTCTCTAAGGTTCTATTTGGGTCTCTCAGAAACTCAGTGGGCATTTCTACTCTCACAGTTTCAACTTCTATGTGAATGATTCCAAAATCTCTAACCCATCTCAACTGGGCTGCCTAGTCACAAGCTCAAGTAAAATACTCAAAATAGTGCTTAGTTACCTATCTCTTCTTCCTCACTCCCATAAGCAACCCTTCCTGAAAAGCTCATTCTGTCCAATTCCAAGGCTGCAGTCATCTTCGGTATTCCATCTCTTCATCTCTGGCATTCCATCTTACCAGACTTAACCATTCCTTCTTTTGAAGTGTCTTTGTGACCGGCATTTTCTTTTGCATCTTATTAGGTCAGGCCCTAATTATAAGTTAATCTCTCTCAGACTTTCCATTTCATCTTACATTTCACTGCCTCAGCATTGTTTTTTAGCAAGTCACTTCTCTCAACAGTAACAGCTTCCTATAACCTATTACATCATAGTGACATCCCTAAGTCTGAACTTGCAGAGAAACCCAGGATCAGGCCCCACACTATTTATCTCACATTTCCATAACTATCCCAAAATCACCATTCACTATACCAGGCCAAACAGGTGAATACACACCCCCAGGCCAAGTCATTCTTTAATAATTCTGCCTCTCCTCTCTACAACTGGAATGCTCTCTTTTCTGTCTTAGCCAAATTGTACTAATTCTTCAGGACATGGCTCATGTGTCATCCCAATAATGAAGCGCTTCTCCTAATTATATCCCTTCTGAATCTTGTCATCTGATATCCTTCTGTATGCAAAATCTATGTCAAACTGCTCAAGAGTTAATTGTCCTGTTTTATGCATATGCTCTCCAAGGGGGTGGTCTTATCTTTTCCCATAGTTTTAATTATAAACTATAAAGCTGACCCCCAAATCTGTATCTCAGTATTGGTCCTTTTTCACTAGGCTCCAGACTTACACATCCAGCTGCCCACCTGACAGTGCCTCCTAAATGTCTAATGGGCATCTCAGACTTAACATGTTCAAACAGAACTCTTGATTTTTATCAATGAAACACACATTTCCAACCTTACTCATTTCAACCCCATTAGCCAAGTAATTATGGACATTCTCTAGGCCAAAAATCTAGAGGTAACTCGATTATTCTCTTTCCCTCACATGCCACTACTATCCATTAGGAAGATTTGTTGGTGTTACTCCCCAAATCCAAACACCTCTCATCATTCTCACTTTCATTCAAGTTCTAAGCATCACCTCTACCTGAACTTCTTTAAGAGTCTACTAAATGATCTCTCTGCTTCTACTCTTTTTCCCATAGGGCCCATTCTTCACACAGCAGCCAGGATGATCTGCTCAAAGCCAAAATCAGACTACGTAACTCTCCAGCTTAAAACTCTCCAATGGTTTCCTGTACATTAGACTCAACCCACTCCCTATCACAGCCTAGAAGGCTTTACATAACCTGTACCATTCTTAGCTTTCTGACCTCACCTTCTGCCACTCTATTAATCATCCAAAATGCTCCAGCATCTCTGGTTTTCTTTCCATCCCTTGATCAGTGTCAAAGGTCTTCTGCACTGGCTGTTACTCTGCCTTGCTCTTCATCCACAGCATCCTTCACCTGACTACCTTTCCCCCCATCTTTTAGGGTCTCTGCTCAAATATCACCCTTTCAGAGAGTCCCTGAACTATTATAAAGTCACTCTATCCCATCACCCATTTATTGTATTTATTACTTTATATACAATAAATAGAGATGTGCTAGCCTCTCTCACTATAATGTAAACTTAAATTCTTTGAGGGCAGGTATCATGTACAATTTTTCTATTTCCCAAGACAGTTTGCCTGGGTATGTAAGAACACCAATAACTACCTAGTGACCAACTTAAAAGATAAAATGCCTGTGATCTCCAAAACTATAAAAATTTCTAAAGCAGATATAAACACAGAGAAACTGCAAAAAGGGCGATGACAGGATGACTACTGTTTAGTTTAAGTTCAGAACCATATGATTCTCGACTTGAACACTTTTCTAAACTAAGTAATCACTACATTTTACAGCAACCACTTAAATTTCATGCAACTGGCAACCACTATGCAAATGATTCTAATGGAGCAAAATGAAGTCTTACTTAATGTTATAATGTCCAGTTTTCAGTGTACATCTATCAGGAAGCTGAGCAAGTTTCTTCGAGAGCATTTTAAAATACTTTCTGCACTCCTGCACACCTGTGCCTTGTTCATAGTCAGTAGAAGCAGAAAGTGGCAGCCCATCTCTGACACGAATGACTGATGCAGATAAAATCATGGACATTTCAACCAGCAGAGGAGACCTAAAACAAAACAAATAATTTGGGTTAGATAAAAAAATGAACGCCCAACCTGATAAATGGTGCAAAAATGTTCAACTCACTAATAATCAAAGATTCACTAATTAAAACAATGACATACTACACTTTGCTTAACAAATTGGCCTTTAAAAAATAATAACTGTTGGGGCACCTGGGTGGCTCAGTCGGTTGAGTTACCTGCTCTTGATTTCAACTTAGGTCATGATCTTAGGGTCCTGGATATCAGCCCCACGTCAGCCTCTGCATTCAGGGTGGGGTTTGCTTGTCCCTTTCCTTCCCCTTCTGCCTCTCCTCCAGTGTGCCCACACCTCTCTCTCTCTAAAGTAAATATTTTTTTAAATGTTTAAAAATAATACTTGCTTTTTTCTGGCATTTTTGTAAGTATTTGCAGAAGTAAATATTGGAATAAACACCATTCTCAAAACAATTTGGCAATATTCAACAGAGTTTAAAAATATTGATGCCCTTCAACCACAATAGCAATATAAATATATAACCCTACCCTAAGGGAAGTAATCAGATTCAGACAAAATTTTAAACAGAAAGGCATTCTTTCACAGAAATATCCAAAAACGATTTAGACATCCAACAACAGGAAAATGGTTAAATAAATTATAGTACACTATGATGGAATATAATGAAGAACAGTTATGTTTATGAATAATGTAGTAAAATGCTTACATATAAATCAGAAAAAAAGCAGGATAAAAACTGCAAATGTTTACTATAAAGACAAAGAGAAGAAGGGGGGGATAAATGGAGAAATAGATATCAGAAGGAAATATGCCAAAATTATAATAATGCTTATCTCCAGAAAATAGTATTAGGGATGATTATTATTTTTTAATTTCCGAAATTTTCATAATATTCCACAGTGGGCATATATTACTTTTGTAATCAGAAAAAAAATTTTATTGGGGTGCCCATGGCGCTCAGTTAGTTGGGGATCCAACTCTTGATTTCACCTCAGGTCATGATCTCAGGGTCTTGAAATTGAGCCCCGTGTCAGGCTCCCCACTGAGCAGGGAGGCTGCTTGGGATTCTCTCTCTGCCTCTCTCCCCACTGATGCACACTCTCTAAAATAAATAAATACATCTTTAAAAAACAAAAAAATTTACTTTTAATAAGTCTTTATTTATTTGACAGAGATCACAAGTAGGCAGAGAAGCAGGCAGAGAGAGAGGAGGAAGCAGGCTACCTGCTGAGCAGAGATCCCGATGCGGGGCTTGATCCCAGGACCCTGAGATCATGACCTGAGCCGAAGGCAGAGGCTTTAACCCACTGAGCCACCCAGGCGCCCCTACTTTTAATAAGTCTTAAAGCTAAAGGAATACTGGTTTTAGTACTGTTCCCAATTTCTTTACCAGAAAATAAGCCATAATGCTGCTTTTATTATATTCTGATCATGCTTCACAAAAATAGATAAAAGGACTTCATAGGCTGGGTCTGAAAGAAATCAGGTAATCAGAAACTTTGCTAAAAACCATACAATGTTGCTCAAATTTTAGCTTGTATAAAAACCATAGGAAGTTTGGTTAGAAACGCAGATTTCTGAACCTCCCCCTCCCCCAAATTCTGATCCACTGACTATGAGGTAGAGCTTGAGATGCTTCCATTTTTAACAAATTCCCAGTAATTACTATGCATAGTGTCTACGGACACTTTGAAAAACACTAACTTAAAACATGTTCACGGTCTGAAATTAAGTGATAACTCTTTCTTGCCAGGTCTTAGAGAAGAATGTCACTAAATACTGCCTCACTAGCAGTAGGGGAAATGGTGAAAATAGAAAATTTTGAAAACAATTTCATAGGCTTTTTTCAAGATACTGTATCTCAAAGACTAAATCTTCACCTGTCCTGTTCAGATAGCTCAATATTATCGCATTCCAAATGTGAAAAACTGAGTCTATTATATATCAAAAAATGCCAAAGAAAACCAACTGGTACCAACTTTGGAAATTAGTACTATAGTTCGTTGTTTTTATTGCCGTGTAAAGTTGCAATCTGACTGTCTACTCATGATGGTAACTGACATGAAAAATTAACCCAAACAACAAAGTTAATGCATTAAATATACTCTCCCTTTTCATTTTTTCATGAGGAAATTAAAGGAATGGTTAGGTATTAACAGGTCAATACTATTTTTCTCCTCCGTTCATTTAAAAAAGGGGAAAAAAAAAACCCAGGAATTAAATTATTCTTTACCATAATGGGATCTTCTAAAGAAAACCAACATGACATATTCAAATCACTTTTTTTTTCTATTCAATCAGATTCTTTTCTCTTCCAAAAGCAATAGCAAGAGAAAGCTGGGAATCTTCAAGGGACAACATCTAAACAACAAACCCCTTTTAAAAACTATTACTATGTTTTATTTAATTATTAAACCATAATTATGAGATTTAGCCTAAGTATAAGAAAGTAGGAAAATGTCTTTGAACCCTTAGGCATTCATTATTTAAACATAAAATTTTTTCTTCCGGAAGTTTACTGCAACGCAATGACTACTCTGGGAATTACCATGAGGGTAGGGTTGTGACTTACAGTTTCCAAGCACCCACATTCTTAGTATTTAGAAGTAGGCTGCATTCTTTCATGCCTGATCTTTCTAGGGTAGCAACAGAAATATTAGGAATAATCTTTATTACAGAGTGCCAATGTTCATGTAATCTTCAGTTACTCTTTTTTTATGAATTAAAAACTGAAAAATATGATTCATATTTCCTATAACATATACGGAGAAACAAATCCCAAACTGTAAGTTCCATTCATTTAACAAACATTTACTGAGTAGGTACTATATGCCAGGGACTATGGGAGACATCAGGATTACACAGTTCCTACCCTCAAGAACCATCAATCCAGAATTAAAGAAATTCAGATGAAAAGAGCAAACACAAGTTGTGTCACCCACCACTTAACTGGAAAACTATAGTTAGACAAACTCGCATTTCAGATATTCCTAATACATTTAGGCTTGTAACCAAAAGCACAACAAATCACTGACAGTCCCTGTCAAGATTCTTAAAAAGTTGTCAGAAAATCGCCTCTGTCAGTAGATAAAACTCCTCTGAGAAAAAGTTAAATTTCCTCCTCCCAGAGTCATTGGACCTAATATCCAAACCAGTGAGCTAGCCAACAACACTGTCATGACTGCCCAGTGAACACTGCCAGGCTTGACTAAGTTGCAGATGGACTTCAATCGCTTTAGGATAAGCAATCTCTCCTCTACCAACTACTACCTCCCCTCTTTTCTGTTTCTACCTTGGATTCTTAATGCAGTTTCTTAAACACACACACACACACATACACACACACACTCTTTTTCTCTCTCTCTCTTTCACTCACTCCAATATCATTTGGACTATGCCAGTAGAAAAAGGCATCTGTCCCCACAAAGGCCAAGCTAGGGTTAGAATACCCTTAGAGTCTAGGCACGGTGGTGGTTGGGAAAACCAAGAAAGACCCGATGGGAACTGAGGAAATCAAGAGGTTAACATTTGCATGGGAAGATTCAGGAGCAATAGTATTTTTATCAGGGCCACAGATACATTTTTAGGCCATGATCCATTTTCCCTCACCTTTAACACTGAAAAAAAAAAAATTTATGTCTTTCGACGGCAGAAAACTCACAGGGAATCTGAGTACTGACCTGTATATCCTTTCCTCACTAGCAACTGCTAAAGGAAAAAGCCCAAATTAAAATATGGGTAAGTCTGGGAAAACATTTATGTAGAGACTGAGGAAAATAAATTCCCACTATGCCAATGGTTTAGCAACTATTTAGTCCCAGGATAACGGGATGCTGACCTGTGCTTCGTAACCTTGTGAGGTACTGATTGTGGGCCCCAGGAAGGCACTTTCTCAAAAAGTAATTAATAAAACCCAACACTTAAGTACACTTTATATCTACTTTCCAGCAAGATGTTTTCATAAAAGATAAAGACACTTCATATTGGGTTAACCACTCATATCTTATCTTAGTTATTTCCCAAACTTGAATCATCCAAGTACCATTTTCAGAATTCTTTTTTTTTTTAAGATTTTATTTATTTGAGAGAAAACAAGGAAGGGGAGCGAGAGAGACAATCTCAAGCAGACTCCATGCTGAGCTTAGAGCCTGATGCAGGGCTCAATCTCCTGACCCTGAGATCATAACCTGAGCCAAAATCAAGAGTCAGCTGTTTAACCCAATTCAGCCACCCAGATGCCCCCATTTTCAGAAGTCTTACCATATCTACATCTCACCTGTACTATTATTTACCTAATATAGGTCTTTCAATTGACATTTTTTTTGCCCTATCCTTAGCAATAATATCTGTGAAATCAGTTTTTTTTAAGATTTTTATTTATTTATTCATTTGAGAGAAAGCACGTGAGCAAGAGAGAGAAGAAGCAAAGGGAGTGGCAGAGGGAGAGGGAGAAGGCGGTTCCCCCTGAGCAGGGAGCCTACACGGGGCTCAATCCCAGGACCCTGAGATCATGACCCAGGCAGAAAGCAGACACTTAACTGACTGAGCCACCCAGGCACCCCATGTGAAATCAGTTTTGAGATGCTAGAAGTTTTTCTCCTAATTAGAGATTTTTTATGTTGTTGTTTCATCCAAATATATGTGTGAAAATTCTTTGAAAATTATTTTTTAAAATGTTCACCTACACATCACTCAAATTATCTTGCATGGGAAACACTACAGTGGTACACACTTGATTGAAAATGCTAGCTGAGATCTGTAGGAATTAGAAACGGGGTTACTAGAGGAGAAGGCTATATTAATTGTGATGTATAGGGTGGGAGCAAGATTGAGAGAAAAAGGAAGGACTTTGCACAGTCATATGTTAACAGAAAGACACTTGAAAAACAGTTTAAGACACCTGAAAAACAGTTTAAGACACTTGAAAAACAGTTTGAAGAGGAAAAGGGGAAGGGTACCAAAGAAAATCAGAATTTATTTTGCAGCTTTGCCTATGCCCCCCACCTTACCAACAGCCTTCAATACTCCTATTACAAGTTGCTTGTACTACACAGTATGTGTAAGACCTCAGGCTCCAGAGTAATTATACACACAACTAGGAACAGGGCTCCCAACACATGCACAAATGTGTCAATCCCCAACAGTTAGGTAGCACCTCACAGTTTACAAACAGTGAGGTAGGTATTAACTCCATTTTAATGATGAGGAAATTGAAGGTCCTTTCCTCAATGTCATACTGCAAATACACAGCAGAACCGGTGCTTAAACCTAAGTTTCTTGTACCATACCACCGCTGTGCTAAAACCAACAATGGATAAGAACCCACTGATAGAGAAACTATTTATCTACTAATTTTGAAATAATAAAAGACCACCTTACATTTTAAGAGACAGTATAATAGTTAACAGGATGGACTCTGGAACAAATGCCTGTGTTCAAAAACTGGCTAACTGTAAACTTGAGCACCTGTAAATTGTGGTCACTAACAGGTATGTATCTCATAGGACTGTTTTAACAATACTAATAGTGGGGCACCTGGTGGCTCAGTGGGTTAAACCTCTGCCTTCAGCTCAGGTCATGATCTCAAAGTCCTAGGATTGATTCCCACATCAGGCTCTCCGCTCAGCAGGGAGCCTGCTTCCACCTCTCTCTCTGCCTGCCTCTCTGCCTACTTGTGATCTCGCTCTCTGGCAAATAAATAAGTAAAATCTTTAAAAATAAATAAATAAGTAAATAAAAATACTGATAGTATCTACCTGATAGGGATACATAAAGAACCTGAAACATCACCTTGAAGACCAAAAATACAATATTGTTTATTATTATTATTATTATTATTATTAATTGGCTGCCCTCTATTTTCTAGGCACTTTATACACTACTTCATTTAAGCCTTCTGATAACCAGTGAGAGAGGTATTATCAGTTCTATTTTACCCTTGAGGACATTCAAGCTCAGAAAAGCAATTTATTCAATTTCTAAGTTCATCAGTGACAGATTTAAATACAGGCCTAATTCTAACCACCCAATAAGACACTGCCTCACAACATTTCCAAGCTTCCTACTCAAGTATACAGAAAGTCACATGCACCCCTTTGATAAGACCTGTGCTTCTTTTAAACATAAATATAAAATATAGATTTTTAAAAATCAGTTCATACACCAAAAAAAAAAAAAAATCACTAAACTGATCTCATGATTCTCAACATAGGAAATGCCCAGATGTCCCACTAATTTACCGCATGGTCACATGTCAAATTCAAATACTGAACTACCTTCAATAATGGAAAGTATAGGTACTATTTCAAGTACTGCCTAACTCCTTATAATATCAGCATGTGAGCAAGTTCAGAGTTTAGAAACATGACTGTTCCACCTGTTAACTGGGATCACAACATCTCGCGTCTGGTGGCTGACACTCTAGCCCTGGACTTTGCCTTGGCTGTACACGTATAGGAGAGACTGGTTCTCAAGCTCTCCAACAGCCCCAGCGGATGATCCAGGAAACTAAGGCGGAGAAAAGTCCAAAGCTGCTTTCGCTGGCAGAGAGATTCAAGTCTTCTGTAGCTCGGCCTCCTATTCCGGAGCCCTCTTCCACCTGTCGAGCCAATTGCTCAGGTCTCCTTTAAGCCATATCGCTCTCAAAGTGTCATTAACAGGGCCTTAAAAGGTTTCTGATGGCGAACGCGGCCAAATCTCTGGGTTCAATGCCCATTAAATCCCCACAAAACGCAAAGTAAGCCACTAGTTCAAATCCCACCCTGCCTTTAAAAAAACAGTAAATGCCACGTCAAGCTCTCTGGGCCACCTCAATAGTCTAGGTGGATTACCGTGTTTCTAACAACTGGGCTCCAGGGAATGCCCCCCGCTGCTGGCAGCCCACAGAGACTGCCCCTTCCCCGGACCCCTCTGCTTGGGCTGCCCCATACCCAAGACAGGTCAACCACGGGGCAACCGCCGCTCGCGCGCACCCACAGTACCCCTCAAGCCGAAGGGGACCAAGCCCCCGCAATCCCACCTCTCCAGAGCTCGGCGGCTCCAACCACCGGGCTCCCGCCCCCAGGGCACGCGCTGGGTTCCTGCCCAGTGGGAGGTCTGCAGTCGCGAGGGCAAGGGCCGTGACGGCTGGCAGGGAGAGCGATGGGAACGCCTGCTAGGGGTTCGAACGACCCTAGGAGGGGAAGAATAAGAACTGCGAGAGGTCAGGTCGTACCTGTCGAGCCGGGACCCGCCGCTCCGAGTGACGCGATCCGCAGTGCATTGTGGGGCCAGGGAGTGGCCTTTCGGGGCAGCCCCGCGTCCAACGTGGCTGGCGCCAGACAGAATCAAGCTCCGCCCCCGTCCTTCGGCTCCCCCGGACCAATCAAGTTCTGTGGGAAGGACACGCTGACCCGCCCCCTCCTGGGGCCCGATGTAGTCCCGCCCCCATCCAAGAAAGATTGGCAGCTTTTCACGCACCTGCGCCGAGATGTTACCAAGTCCTCTGGTGACAGTGACTGATAATGTTGTCTCTCACAAATAAAGCTAATCTCTCCTGCCTGCCGCCTCTATCCAGAGGCACTTTGTCTCTCACGCGGCCCTACAGCAAACACTTATCCGAGCAGCAGGGGGAAAAGCCCCCTCTGAGTGAGCAAGAAAAAGACTTGCCCCATCTATCACCGCACAAGGGGAAGCACCTAACCTTGGCAGAGAAATGCCAGATGCAGATCCTGAGGCCCTTTCCAACCTTTGCAGGGGTCGTGTATTGTTAAATAAGCACTTAATGACTGTTTACCACGTGCAAAGCACGGTGTTAGGCATTGGGTTACAGGAACGAACTTAACACTGGATGAAATCTAAAGGGCAATAGAAGCAAGAGACGGTAAAGCATAAATCATTACGTAATTATCAATTGTCGTTAGTACTATGAAGGAAAATTAGTAGGTATGATGATGGATTAATTCTGGACTATCAGGGAAGATGTCTTTGAAGAAGTGCTTTTTAAATTCCAAGCATGTGAAAGAGCCTTAAAAAATGTTTCGAGCCAAGAGAACATTAAGTGTTAGATTGTTGGGGGCATGAAAGAACTTGGCGGGTTCTAGGAAATGAAAGGAAGTCAGTGTGGTTGAAATGTAGGGAGCAAGCCTGGGCAGAGATGACATGGAGGCCAGACCATGCAGGATCTTACTGGCCACATAATAGATTTCAGACTATATTTTGGAATGCATCCTAAGGTTAATGGGCAGCTAATAGAGAATGTTAAATAGAATCTGATTTACATATTTAAAAGCTCACTCAGGCTATTTGTGGGAAGTAGTTTGGAAGAGGGCAGGAAGGGTTGCTGAAAGGCCAGGTTGGAGGCAGTTACATTAGTCAAGGGCAGAGATGATGGTGGCTTGAACTGGGATAAGGGTAGTAGAGACAGTGAGAGTTGGATAATTTCAGGACATGCATAAATGAGAGATGGAATCCAAGGGGCTTAATAATGTATTGGTTTTCTGGGAAGAGTTAAGAAAAGAGGAGCATTAAGAATGACTCCTTAAGAAACTAGATGGATTAAGAAACCATTTACTGATTCAGGGAACATAAAAAGAGGAGCAAATGGTTTTGGATACGAGTTTGAATGCTTATAAAAAAAGTGTACGTCTGGAGAGCAGAAGAAATGTCTGGACTAATTATATAAATTTGGTGGTAATTGAAGTGCGTTAACCCAGCAGTTCCATTCCTAGGCATATATGCAACAGAAATGTATTCATGTGTTCACCAAAAGACATATATAAGAATGTTAATAAGATGAATAAATTTTAGAATATTCACATAGTGGAATAGCATACAGGAAAGAGAATGAACAATTTACTGGTACACGCAAACACGGATGAATTTCACAGTTGTAAAATTGAGTGAACTAAGCCAGACACAAAAATTGTATATTATATTATTTTACTTTTATAATATTCAAAAATAGGCAAAAATAATACATGGTAATAGAAGTTGGGATATTGGCTATCCTTAAGTGGTATTAATGTTTAAAAAGGGCCACTAGGGGGCTCCTGGAGTTCTAATACTGTTGTTCTTGATCAGGGTGTTGATTACACCAATATATTCAATTAATGAAAATTCATCAAGCTGTACACTTAAGATTTATGCAATTTTCCAGTATGCATTTTATTGTTCAATAGAAAGTTTGCATTTTAAAAATGTTATGCATGATCCAGCCATGAACAAGTTACTGGTACCAGACTAACCTTCCTATAACAAACAATAGAAAACTAGACCAAATCTATAAAAGAAGTGTTTTCAGACGTTGGACAATAGGTACACTGGGAAAAAGGAAAACAAATAAGATGAACCCAAAGTTTCCCCAGATTTCTTTCTGGATGTATTTACTTAAGCACAGGATAGGAAAAAACCAAACAGATTATATTACTCCTGCTAAATGAGGAGAGAAAAATTGGAATTAGGAGACATTGAGACAAATGAAATTTGCAGGGCAGAATACCAGAGAAAGAGCTTCAGAAATATGCATAAGGGTCTCCATGAATCTTCGGTGTAAGTTTAAGGATAAACTTCATGAGGCTAGTTAAATTACAACTACTGGGGGAACTGTAAGCTGAACAACTACTAAAGCTTGAATAAAGTTCGGAAACATTCAAGTTCTGACCAATTGGAATGAAGACACCTTATAAACACCTGGGGTGTTTGGTAGGGAGAACTCAAAAAGGCCACGCTTTAAAAATAAGGCTTAACTAACCCACGAGTAAAGCCTGTTCTATCCACTGAGAAAAGCTTATTTGTAAGTAATTAACAGCTTGCTTGAATGAAACTTAACAATCTTTAAATAAAGATGATATCCAGGCACCAAACCAGGAATACCCATAATGTCCATTACCCAACTTTAAAAAAAGTTACTGTATATGTGAAGAAGTAGGAAAATGTGAACCATGAACAGGAGAGAAATCAGTCAATAGAAGCAGACCCAGAAATGGCAAAGATGATGAAATTAACAGATGGGAACTTTATTTTTTCAAATATTTATTTATTTATTTATTTTACAGAGAGAGACAGAGAACATGGCAGGGAGGAGCAGAGAGAGAAGGAGAGAGAGAACCCCAAGGTGACTCCACAGAAAGCAGAGTCCCACATGAAGCTTCATGCAGGACTCAACATGGGGCTCAACCCATGACCTGGAGATCGCAACCTGAGCAGAAGTCAAGAGTCGGACATTCAATCAACTGAGGCACCAGGGACCCCAGCAGATAGTAACTTTAAAGCAGTTATAATAAATGTAAAGAAAAACATTAATGTAATTAAAGAAATTATAAAAAGAAACTATAAAAAGAACCAGATAAAACTTCTAAAGTAGTAAAATATAATATCCCAAATGAAAATTTCATTGGATGGGTTTAAATGCACCCTAGACACTGCAGAAGAAAAGATCTGTGAATGAAGAAACCATACCAAAAAATGAACTATGGGAAACCTGGGTGGTTCAGTTGTTAAGCATCTAACTTCAGTTTAGGTCATGAACTCGGGGTCCTGGAATTAAACCCTGCTTAGGGCTACCCACTCAGTAGGGAGTCTGCTTGCCCCTCTGCCTCTGCTCTTCCCCCTGCTCCTGTGCAAGCTCTCTCTCAAATAAATAAATAAAATCTTAAAAAAGAAGAAGAAGAACAAACTACACTACACCAAAGTGCAGGAAGAGTAAAGTTAAAAATAAAATGAACAGAGCCTTGGTAATCGATCTGACAATATCTAACACATGCATGTAACCAAAAGATCCAGGAAGACAGGAGAGGAGATTAAAAAATATATATATATGAAGAAATAATAGTCGAAAGGTTTCTAAGTTTAATAAAAAGTATAAACAGATAGGTCAAAGAAAGAAAACCAACCCAAAAAAAGGATATACACGAAGAAATCCTTACTGAGGCATACCCCACTCAAACTGCTAAAAATACAAGAAATGGTCAGAGAAAAAGCCAGAGTATTCAGCGAACAAAGATACGTATTACTACTGACTTAATATCAGAACGAATGTAAGCCAGAATATGATAGAATACAATCTTTAAAGTCCTAAAAGAAAAAGCTCTGGAACTTTATACCAGCAAAAATTCTTCCAAAAAATGAAAGTGAAATAAAAGCATTTTCAGACAAACAAAAGATGAGAGAATTTGTTACTAGCATATCTGTATTATAATAAATACTAAGGAAAGTTCTTCAGATTAAACAAAAATGATTCTAGATGGAAATATGAATTCACACAAAAGAAACAAAAACTGTCAGAAATGGCGAATATGTAAGAATTTTTTTACAATTTTCTCTAAAATATAAATAACCATTTACATCAAAACCAGTAACAATGTTTTGTGAGGTTTAAAGAAAATGAAGAAGTAAAATATACATTAAAAATATAAGGAAAGGGTGATAAATTTATAACTAGAGATAAACTGTTATAAGATTCATATACCAAGCTTGAAGTGGTATAATTTGAAGATAGAATGTGATAAGTTAAAGATATGTATGGTAAGACAAATGACTAAAAGTGAAAAAAAGGCATTTAAAATCTAATTAGCCAATAGAAGAATTAAAATCAGAACACTATAAAATACTCAATCCAAAAAGAAAAAAGGAACAAAGAACAGAGAGACAAATTAAAACCGAATATCCTGCATGACAGATATACACAAAACATATTATTGATAATTACATTAAATGCAAATTGTCTAAATTCTGCTTTAAAAGGTAAATTGTCTTACTGGATTTGAAAAATTACTCAAGACCCAACTATAGGCTATCTATAAGAAGTTCACTTTAAATAAATGACATTGGTAAGCTAAAAGTGAAAAGATGAAAAAAGAAAACCCAATCACTAACCCAAAAAAAGGGGAAGTAGTTGTATTAATATCAGACAAAGTGAACTTCAGAACAGGGAATATTATCAAGGCTAAAGAAGGATATTTCATAATGACAAAAAAGCTATTTCATCAAAACAGGCATATATTCTTTTTTTTTTCTTTCTTTTTCTTTTTTTTTGACAGAGAGAAAGATCACAAGTAGGCAGAGAGGCAGGCAGAAAGAGAAGGAGAAACAGGCTCCCTGTTGAGCAGAGAGCTGAATGCAGGGCTCCATCTGAGGACCCTGAGACTGTAACCTGAGCCCAGGGCAAAGGCTTAACCCACTGAGCCACCCAGGTGTCCCTGAAAACAGGCATATATTCTAAAAGAAATGTATCTAATAACAGAGTTTCCAACTACACAAAGCAAAAATAGATAGAACTGAAAGGAGAAATAGACAAATCCACTATTCTAGTTGGAGATTTCAACACTTTCTCTCAGGAAGTGATAGAACAAGTAGACAAAAAGTCAGTAAGGTAATTGAAGACATGAACTAGCAACCATCTTGACACAACTGACATTTATAGACCATTCCACCAAACAGCAGCAGAATACACATTCTTTCCTAGTGTACATGCAATATTCATCAAGACAGACCATATGTTGGCCCATAAAAAATAGTTTTTAAAAAACTATTATGTAAAACAAAAGAAACCAGACACTAAAAAGTACTTTCTGTATTTTTCCATTTAAATGAAGTTCTAAACAAATCTGTAACGAAAAGAAAATCATAAAATGGTTGCCTCTAGTGGTTAGGTTGACTAGAAAGGGGCATGAAGGAATTTCTGGAATTGGTGATAATGTTCTGTATCTTGATAAGGGTTTGGGTTGCACAGGTGTGTGCATTTTTCAAAACTCATTAAATGGTACACTTGAGATTTTTGCATTTCATTGTATGTAAATTTTACCTCAAAAGTGACAAATAGCATATAAATATTGAAGTCTAATTAGCAATTCTGAAACTACTTTCTGTATTTTCTAGACTTAAGCAAATGAGTAACTACACAGAGGATAATGGAAGCCAGTTTCTCCTGACAGGGAAGGTAGTTAAAAATAAAGGAGTTATCTAAAAATAAGGGAGTTACTTTTTAAAAAAGGGAGTTACTTGAAAATAAGAAAGTTACCTAAAAATAACGAACATAATGCCATTTCCACTGAAAGAAACCAGAGATCTTGGTAGGGGGAGTTGACCTCTGGCCTGGGACATTGAAAGAATAATATGAGCGTGGACCATCTTGTGTCAGAAAGCAAAGAAGTACCAAAGAGTGACAGGACATAGGAGCCAGCTTGAAGGAATTCCCATGGATTCAATCTGGGACAATATGAACATCAAATCAAACAATGATTGTAATGTTTTATAACCCATTGACTAGAATAAAAGTAGTGACTGAAACAAATAATCCATAGTCCATACACATAAATTTAAATAATAAGTAAATAAATTTAAAAATAAGGTAGGAGAGTTCTTCCTTATAGTAGAATGCCAACTAGTAAATACAAAAGGAATGATGGAATTAGAAAACCATTAATAGATGCCAATGCCAACATCAGTAGTCAAGAGCTTAATGAGGAAGAGGATTTTTTAAAATAATTAAAAAAAATTTTTTATAAACATATGGTGTATTATTAGCCCCAGGGGTACAGGTCTGTGAATCACCAGGTTTACACACTTCACAGCACTCACCATAGCACATACCCTCCCCAAGGTCCATAACCCCACCACGCTCTCCCTCCCCCGCTCCCCCTGGCAACCCTCAGTTTGTTTTTTGAGATTAAGAGTCTCTTATGATTTGTCTGCCTCTCAATCCCATCTTGTTTCATTTATTCTTTTCCTACCTCCCAGACCCCCCATGTTGCATCTCCACTTCTTCATATCAGGGAGATCATGTGATAGTTGTCTTTCTCCAATTGACTTATTTCCGTAAGCATAATACCCTCTAGTTCCATCCATGTTGTCACAAATGACAAGATTTCATTTCTTTTGATGGCTGCATAGGATTCCATTGTGTGTGTGTGTGTGTGTGTGTGTGTGTGTGTGTGTGTGTGTGTATGTGTATATATACACACACACAATATATAACACACCTTCTTTATCCATTCATCTGTTGATGGACATCTAGGTTCTTTCCATAGTTTGGCTATTGTGGACATTGCTGCTATAAACATTCGGGTGCACGTGCCCCTTTGGATCACTACATTAGTATCTTTAGGGTAAATACCCAGTAGTGCAATTGCTGGGTCATAGGGTAGCTCTATTTTCAACTTTCTGAGGAACCTCCATGCTGTTTTCCAGAGTGGTTGCACCAGCTTGCATTCCCACCAACAGCGTAGGAGGGTTCCCCTTTCTCCACATCCTCTCCAGCATCTGTCATTTCCTGACTTGTTCATTTTAGCCATTGTGCCTGGTGTGAGGTGGTATCTCATTGTGGTTTTGATTTGTATTTCCCTGATGCCGAGTGATGTGGAGCACTTTTTCATGTGTCTGTTGGCCATTTTGGACGTCTTCTTTGCAGAAATGTCTGTTCATGTCCTCTGCCCATTTCTTGATTGGGTTATTTGTTCTTTGGGTGTTGAGTTTGATAAGCTCTTTATAGATTTTGGATACTAGCCCTTTATCTGATATGTTGTTTGCAAATATCTTCTCCCATTCTGTCAGTTATCTTTTGGTTTTGTTAACTGTTTCCTTTGCTATGCAAAAGCTTTTGATCTTGATGAAGTCCCAATAGTTCATTTTTGCCCTTGCTTCCCTCGCCTTTGTCAATGTTCCTAGGAAGAAATTGCTGTGGCTGAGGTTGAAGAGGTTGCTGCCTGTGTTCTTCTCAAGGATTTTGATGGATTCCTTTCTCACATTGAGGTCCTTCATCCATTTTGAGTCTATTTTTGCGTGTGGTGTAAGGAAATGGTCCGGTTTCATTTTTCTGCATGTGGCTGTCCAATTTTCCCAACACCATTTGTTGAAGAGGCTGTCTTTTTTCCATTGGACATTCTTGAGGAAGAGGATATTTATCTAGTCTCAAAACATCTCCCTAAATTGCCTCTTAAACAAAGGAAACACCAGGAACTTTACAGTGAAGAAGATTGGCAGACAATGGTCATGACAATGCTAATGCAATAAACTAAAAGTCAATAAAAATCTAACCAAAGGACCTGGGAGGACCACAAAGGGTGACAAACTGAGCTGGAGAGAAACAAAAAATCATACAAAAGGAGGTGATGTTTGAAGAGACTTACAGGAAGAATAAGTTTATCAGGCAAACTGTGGTAGGGCATGGAAAAGGGAATCTGTATTTATAAAGATATAAATGTAAGGGCCTATTTAGCCAGAGGGATTTCATCTCGGTTAAACAGTGTTTTTGTTGTTTATGCAGTAAAATTTAAACTGACCCTGCCCCGCCCCCCCAGGGGAACTTACTTAAAAGCAAGTCCAGGAAACTAGTAAAATATGCTTGACCAGTCCCTGATAACAGAGCCCAAATACAAGGGTGGGTCAGGTCAGGTGGAGATAACAGCCCGAATGCAGGGATGAGTCGGGTCAGGTGGAGACATCCAATCAGTGGAGCGTGCATACTGTCTCCCTAGCTACCAAGGAATGTGGGCCCTGCCTTTTGGGCACCTTTTGGGCACCAATTCTGACCAAGGTGATAGGCTAGTTCAAATAGCCGCTATGGGGTGAATTGTAATTCAATTGGCCACCCGTGTGTGACCTAGCATGACTGTGCAGCTTTCTCTGTGTGTTACAATCTCATTGGCCACCTCTGTGTGGCCAGGCTCAACCACATGGCCTTTGCTCTATAAAAGTTAGTCTGTGAGGCTGGGAGGGGTCACTCTCTCTGTAAGAGGTGGCCCCGAACGGTCAGTTTGATTCTCAATGCTTGGCGTGAAATAAAGCTTTGCCTGACCTTTGCTTTGTATCAGTCTCGCTCCTTTGATCACGGACCTAACAAGAAACAGCATTATGAAGATATGGAACAGTATTAACGATTCAGGGAACTGCAAGTTGTCTACTAGTGCTAAAGTGTGGATGGAAATGAAGTGCCAAGAAGGCCAGACTCCAAAGAGCTGAAATGCCAAACTACCAAGTCTGACTTTTATCATGCAGGCAATAGGAGGGTAGGGAAGGATTTTAGATAGAGGAATAGTAAATACACATATTCAAGGAAGAAAGAAAGAAAGAAAGAGAGAGAGAGAGAGAGAGAGAAAGAAACCTTAGTGTTTTTAAAACAAATGTGTTCTTGGGGTGCCTGGGTGGCTCCATTGGTTAAGCACCTACCTTCTGTTCAGGTCATGGTCCCAGAGTCCTGGGATGGAGCCCCATGTTGGGATCCCTGTTCAGCAGGGTGCCTGTGTCTCCTCCCTCTGCCATGCCCTCCACCTCTGCTTGTGCTCTTTGGCTCTCTCTCTCTGTCAAATACATAAATAAAATCTTTTTAAAATAAAATAAAATAAATGTATTCTCTAATTATAAAAAAATTCAACAATAAAATAGCTGTAAGAAAATAAAGATGGATTTGGCTTTGGGATAAAGAAGCATTTCTGTGCACAAAAGTAATGAGGAAACCACAAAGAGAAAGATTAGTAGACCACACTAAAATATGAAGTGTCTGTACATGAAATAAATAAATGAAAAGTTAGACAACAAACTGACATATACACCACATGACAAAGAATGCCAACATATCAGAAAGAGAATTAGGAACATACCCATTGCAAATAGGCAAGGGCACTTAAAAGATAATTCACAAAGAACTATCAGTGGCCAACAAACATTTAAATGGTGATTAAATCCTACTTTTCTAGGAGGAGCTATATTTCAGAGTAAGCAAATAGTTCCAGTCAACGAGAAAAACTCTACTTAATGGAATAATGAAAATTGATATAACAGAAGGGATGAGAGAATTATAAAATTATTTTCAACTCAAATGAAAATACAAATTTAGGCAGAAACTAACTTGGTGGTAAAGTCAGTAGGCGAATGGTGGATGGACAGAGGACTCTTCTGATACCAACACATGCCACACAGATGACTGTTCAGTTGCAAAGGGGAAAACCCACCTGTAGGATGAAGGTGAAATGTTGCTACCACTCTCCTCCAGGGGGCAATCTCAACTTCCCTGACTGACTAAGAGGTTATGGCTCTGCCCCCTGATATGATGCAGTAAGAAGTACACATCACCTGTGATAGATTCTTTCCAGAAGATGTTTAGCTTGAATCTATCGTATCTTTAGAGCTAACTCCCCATCTACAAAAAACACATAACATTTTAATTTTTTAGACATATATCAAGTAAAAAAAGGAAAAGTCATCACCTCACCTTTTTAAATTAATCTTCCTCATTATTTTAGTGGGTATCTTCCACATGAACTTTTTTTAAATGAGATCATATTCTAGATATTGTTCTGCAACTTGTCTTTATGACAGTATTTCATGGACAATCCTTCTTCATACCCGATCTGTCAGTATCTGTGGATTTGCTTCATTCCTTTTCACAGTGGCAGATGGTAATATGGTTGTATGGTAAATTATTGAATCACTTTCTGTTAATGGATGATCAGGTTCCCCTTTCATGCCATTACAAACATTGCTGTCACAAACACCATCATATGTACATCTTTGTACAGTGTGTGTATTTAAGGAGGACAGATCCTTCAAAGTAGAATTTCCCAGTCCAAGGGCATGCAGGTTTAAAATTTTTAAAGCTATTACCAGATTGCTCTAAAAAAATCTTTTGCTATCTTATACCACCACCAACATGTGCATTTCCCCACACCCTCAACCAAAGCTGGATTCATATCATCAGACTGTTTAATTTTTTTCCCAATTTGAATAGTGGGGGAAAAAAGGTTATCTCATTGTGAAGCTTGCAATGCTGGTATGATTAGTGAGGATGGCAACTGTTCTATATATTCCTTGGACAAACGTGTTTCATCTTTTATAAACTGCCCATTCATCTGTCTCTTTGCTGAAACAATGTATAAGTAACTATTATTTTGATGAAACCCTAGATATAAGATAGCTTCTTCAAATATTACAAACTCTGTTAACCGAGGATAAAATGTTTCCTAGACTCTTGTTTTTAATGTTTGCCCGTTTGGATCCAAAAGTCCAAAAAATATTTCTGATGTTCTCCCTTTAAAAAAAAATAGACTCTTGTGCCATACTTTCCAGATAGTTATGTTCTCATAATCTTCCAGGTGGAGAACTTAGAGCCCAAACGTGTTCTACTTATTTAGAGTCACAAAGTGATTCCATGGCAGACATGCATCTCAAATCCATCATTCCATCTTATTTTTCAATTATGTGCCCCACATTTCCCTTCTCCAATTCACTCCCTTACCAGTCTCATTTACTGGAATAAAGAGCCAGTTAGTATTCATAGGTTTTATTCAACACATAAATATGTGAGTTCATGAAAGAATGCAACGATCATATATAAGCTATAAATTATTTTTTGTTCCTGTTTACAAATAATGTTTTAATTACTGTATACTTCTTAGCTATAGGAAAAATGACTTAGAAATAATTTTCTCTCCAACCAAAATTCCATAAGATATATGCTTTAGTATGGTGGTGCTTGCACAGAGAAACCTCAATGTGACATTGACAAAAATATATATACAAGGTAAGCTGCAAGGAAAGGACTTTAAACTTTTATTACAGGAGAGGGTTTTAGGTGGGGGAAGTTCTCCAAATCCAAAATACAGTTTCCTTAACTGCTATAAATACATCCGTCATTTCTTCACAGCCCCCATACAGCAATGACCTTGTAGGATAGATGGAGTGAAGAGGCAAGCCTATTTCAGAAATGAGGAGTTGACTGTGTGGCATAACAATACCTCTTCTTTAACCATTTCCTGGGGACTAGGAAATGTTGCTATTAACGCTGATAAAAATGATTTAAAATAACTATTACCATTTGTTTCTTATGTGCTAATTACTTTGCACTCGTCTCATTTAGTTTTTCTAGCAACTCTGCACCTTAACTATTATAATGATTATTATGTTATAGGACTAAGCCTCAGAAAACTTGGCCATGTTCCCACAGTTAGTGAATATAAGAGCCAGTATTCAAACCCAGGCCTGCTGACTCACATGCTGGTTCTTCTCACCGTGAAACTTAGCTGCCACTGGCCATTGGTGGTTCTGTAGGGCGCTGGCCGACTGGCTGTTTTAGGCTTGCCCTCTCAGGACATCTCCCATGTCACAGGGATCCAGCCTCGTCTGGGTTTTCCTCTCAGCTGTGCAAGTTCAGGAAGCCAACATTATGCATTGGTTCACGCTGCAGTGGAGTGAAGTACTGAGCCATGAGCATTGTGAGCGAGAAGATCCAGCAAGACACTAGAAGAATATGAATAGGGACAAAATCCACAGGTCCAAGGAGGGAGGAGGAGAGAAAAACCAGGGAGGCCACCGAGACTGGAGAGAGGGATCCAAAAGCAAGACAAGAGGAGATGTCCTGTCCGTGCCAAAGATCAGAGCGGTCTTTGAGAACCACATAATGGTGTGGTCAAAGTTCTCACTGGCTGGACAAAGGGCAGCCAGGGGCAGAAAGGCCTGTAGGAGCTTTGGCTTCTCTGATTTGGGGAGAAGCCAGACGGTGCAAATCTGGTAGCTAGCTGTGAGTGAAGAGGTAAGCTGTGGGACTGCAGGAGCAGAGGGCAGGTACAGGTTTCTGAGGTGCGTCAGTGGACCCAGCGAGGCAGCCATATTGGAAACTAAGTTGTAGGTTACTTTGCCCGGCATACCCAACCTACCTTTCCAGGCTAAGTTTCTGACTCATATTCCTGGAAGGATTAGTCTTTCAATGACACGATCCATTCCCACTTAGCCACAGCCTATGGAACCATCCGACCAGCAACCAATCTGACTCTCCTGAATTTGATCTACGAAACACAGTGAGTTGGTCAGATGCCATGTGCAGGGAGCTGCAAGGCCACATAGAGGGCAGGACGGCAAAACTATGAACTGCCACATGTGGCCCAAATTATAGGGGAGAAAATATTTAGAATATAGCAAGGAAAGCCCAAGAGAAATGAACAAGACTGTGTATTCCCAGTCTAGAGATGGAGGCAGGGAATTCATTTTATGGTTTCCAATGAGGATAGGCGATTTCCCATAATTGAATCTCTATGAGTTCCCCTTGATTAAAAACAACAACCACCTCTTTTTTTATGAGTTTCTTAGAGCAGATTTCTTATGAATAATTTCTGACTCAGACATTGATTTATGAATAAGAATAACATTGTGGTACAGCATAGGGAATACCATCAGTGGTATTGCAATAGTATTGTATGGTGACAGATGGTAGCTACACTTGTGGGGAGCATAGCATAGCATAAACCAATCAAATAGCTATGTTGTACACCTGAAAATAATGTAACACTGTGTGTCAGATTTTCTTAATGAAGAAAATAACTACACACACACACACACACACACTGCATGCATGGAGGACAAAATTCTATTTTTTTAAAATTAGAGACTTATTTATTTATTTTAATGAGAGAAAGCACAAGCAGGGGGAGGGACAGGGGGAGAGGGAGAATCCTCAAGCAGACTCGCTACTGAGCACGGAGCCCAAGGCAGGGCTCAATACCAGGACCCTGAGGTTATGACCTGAGCTGAAATCAAGTTGGTCACTTAACCAACTGAGCCACCCAGGCACCCGGACATAATTCTTTTTTTTTTTTTTTTAAAGGAATGCCATTGCCTTCATGAACAATGGGACAATCCTTTCTGACAAGAATATATATGTTCACATACATGGAAAATGGAATTAGTAATCAGAACATGGCTGGAGCCCGGAGTGTTGTTTCATCTCATAAGGAGTGTGGCTTGGACTGAGGCAGCAGGTGGAGAACGCTCCCTCCTGGAGAAGCAGGGGGGATATGAGCAATCTTTGAGCACATATGAAGGGACCCTTGGATGATACACAGAATTATATCATTTAATTCTCACAACCTTATTATTTAGTTATAGAATCTGAAGCTCCCAGAGGTTAACTAAACTGCTCAAGGTCACAAAACTAAAAGGAAATACAGTTGGGAATCAAAGTCAGGCCACTTTTCATTGTAGGTACCCTGTCTTCTAAAGACTAAAATATCAGCAGCCACCCATCACAATCCTATCCTCCTTGGGCAGTGTACTGGTTAATATTATGTGTCAACTTGGTTTGGCCACAGTGTTTGGTGGTGGGTCCAACACTACTCTGGATGTTTCTGAATTGGTGTTTTTTAGATGAGATTTCATTTAAATCTGTGGACTTGGGGCATCTGGGTGGCTCAGTCAGTTACGCATCTGCCTTCAGCTCATGTCCTGATCTCAGGGTCCTGGGATCAAGCCCCAGGTCAGGATCCCTGCTCAGCAGGGAATCTGCTTCTCTCTCTCCTTCTACTCCTCCTCCCTGCCCCCACCCCGTGCTCCTGCATTCTCTCTTGTTTACTCTCTCTCGCAAATAAAGCAATAAAATCTTTAAAAATAAATAAATAAATATGTGGACTTTGAGAAAAGCAGCTTGTCCTGCATAATGTGAGACTCATCCAGATAGTACAAGGTCTAAATAGAGCAAATACACACACACACACACACACACCCCCCATTGGTTCCGCATCTCTAATCACCCATGACTAATACAGGCGGTGACACATAGCTAATATTAGATTCTCTTTTTACTCTGGATAAGCCATTACTTCTAACATCTTGGGTGCCTAGGAAAGCACACAAAACAGAATATGGTATAAAAACCCCACTCTCTTGTATATTAAATCCCATTAGATTCCATTTTAGAGAGTGACTTTCCTGACCTTGTCTTCAGATTCCAGCTTAGCTCAGTGTTTCAAATAGTGGGAATATATAAATTCACCAGGATATTACTTGTCACTCTTTAATACTAGCAATAATAAGTACTGATTCTGGACCTATATTCTTTGGCGCAATCACAAATCTCTGTGACCTCTATCCACACACAAGTGTCATTGACACCTGCAAGTGCCAGAGAGATGTTAATTTGAAAACTTTTATTGGCCGTAATTTGTTTGAAGATGGTGAACTGAATCACAAATCAAGCTCAAGTTGTGCTTCAATACTCTCCATTAGTATACAGAATTGTTGGAAAGGTACAGGGACAGCGAGTCAAAACTGAAACCTTAGATCATTCAGTCAATGACACACGTTCTATTTTGAAACACTTTCCTCATTTCAGGCAACCAATAACTGTTTTGGTGGGGAGAGTGAAGAGCAGATGGACAGTGTTTATTAAAATTGTATTATGAAACTTTGTGCCAAATAGCACTGACATCATTTAGACTATAAGAATGTGCATATTTTGATAAAATAAAAATCATCATAATAAAAAGTTACAGTTAAAAATTATACAAGTCGGGGCGCCTGGGTGGCTCAGTGGGTTAAAGCCTCTGCCTTCAGCTCAGGTCATGGTCCCAGGGTCCTGGGATCGAGCCCTGCATCGGGCTCTCTGCTCAGCAGGGAGCCTGCTTCCCTTCCTCTCTCTCTGCCTGCCTCTCTGCCTACTTGCGATCTCTGTGTCTGTCAAATAAATAAATAAAATCTTTAAAAAAATTATACAAGTCCTGTTAAATTATATATTTTTAAAATGAATTATATTTTTAAATTACATAAAAATATATTCCATATGTTTTGAAATAAAAGGCATACTTAAAAATAACCCACGGATTAAAGGAAAAGTTATAACAGAAATTATAATTGTTAAAATTGTACAACAATGAAAATACTATATATGACAACAAAAGTGATATAAATAGAAATAGAAGCAATAACTGTGCCCTGCTTACGGTATAAACAAAAAGGGCGAGAAATCCATGAGCATGGTGTTCAAATCAAGAAGCTAGAAAAAGAGTCATAGAATGAACACACAAAAAAAGAAGCAAGAAAATGTGAAGTTAAACCAGAAATGACTGAAAATAGAAAAAGAATGACTAACAAAACCAAAGCAGATTCTTTGAAAGGCTAATAAAAAGACAAACCCCTGGCAGTCCCAATCAAAGGGGGAAACAGCAAGAAAACGCACAAGTAAATAATAGCTTTAATGAAAAAGGGGTTATGGCTGTAAACCCAGCAAAGATTTCAAAACATATTGGAGAATAATATAAATTAATATCATGCCAATGATTCTGAAAGCAGAGTTGAAATGGAAAGCTTTGAGAAAGGTTTACAGAGTTGTCTAGAGAAGGAATAGAAAACCTAGATGAACCAATAGTTAATGAAGAAACCGACTCAATGGTCAAAAATTGCCCCCCATCAAAAGGTGTCAGGCTCAGGGTTTTTTTTTTTTTTTAATCTTTCTAGTTTGAAATAATGTTAGACTTAAAGAAAAGTTGCAAAAATAGTGCAGAGTTCCTGTTTAATTCCCCCACTGTTAGCAGTTTACATCATTACAGTACAAGAATCAAAACCCAGAAATTAGAATTGGTGTTATAACTAAAATCTGCAGACTTGAAGAATTTTACTAGTTCTCCCACAAATGTCTTTGGGGTTCAGTCCAGAACCTCCCCTTTCCCCAAGGCATTTATTTATCATAACTCCTTATCCTTCAATTTGTGACATTTCCTCCATCTTGTTTTTCATGAACTCAATGCTTTTGAAAAGTACTGGTAACTTTTTTTATGAAATGTCCCTAAATTTGATTTTGACTGATATTTTCTTGATTAGCTTGAGCTTATCAACTTCTGGCAAGAATATCCCAGAAGTCGGGGCGCATGGGTGCCTCAGTCGTTAGGAGTCTGCCTTAGGCTCAGGTCATGATCTCAGGGTCCTGGGATTGAGCCCCACATCGGGCTCCCTGCTCAGTAGGGAGCCTGCTTCTCCCTCTCCCACTCTCCCTGCCTGTGTTCCCTCTCTTGCTGTGTCTCTCTCTGTCAAATAAATAAAATCTTAAAAAAAAAAAAAAAGAATATCCCAGAAGTTGTGTTGTATCTTTCTCCATGCACCATCACACTGAGGGGTATGTGATAGGGACATACTTTATTACTGGTGACGTACTACTTAACTGCTGCTGGGACAGCTCTAGCCCTTACAGCCTGCTTCGTTGCTACAGGATGTGGTGCTTGTCACTTTCCTTTGCTCCGGGAAAAAGGGAACCTTGTGGTTGAAGGCATGCACATCTCTAGGATCTCCCAGGGCCATGCTTCCTTCTTGTCCTAACCTTCTTTCCATGTGTGAAGTCCATGCCTAAGCCCCAGTTTCCTCTCCAGCATCAGACTCATGACTGTCTTGCCTTAATGAACCCCTGAGCATCCCTACTGCCCTTAAAGACAGCTCTAGTTTCTACTGGGCCTGACCCTATGCAGAACTGATGCTGAGTTGGCCTTTGGAAAGACGTCTTCTTGACCCTTGTCTTTTTTTCTTGGAAAAGCCACTGTGAAAAGTGCCTTATCTTTTTTCCCAATTTTTTTTCTGCAGTAGCCTGCCCATTCTGTGCCATCAGCTGGTTGGGGGGAGGTCTTGCTTACAAGAGTCTCTGTTCTTACCCAAGCAGCTTGGCTCTTCCCTCTGGCTTGGGAAATCCCTAATTCTGCCTGTTCTCCTTGCTCTCCTCTATTAGATCTTTTAGAGGCCTCTCTCTTCCACTGGGGAAAAATACTTAACCTGGCTCTTTACTGGGGACAACAGCTCAGAGACCAGTGTTCCCACTGTCCCAGGCAGCACCCTCTGGCCTCCATAAGGACAAACAGCCCCTGGGAAACTGCCCTGTCCCCACTGGGCACACTCTGGCCAGTGAGACCTGAGAAGCCAAAGTGTCTCACCAAAGGGCAGACCTAAGACTGGTTCCATGGCTTCATTTCAAATTTGAGCCCCAAATCACCAGCAAGCCACTCTTAAGACATGGTAACTAACATTCCTTGTGGTGGAGGACATTTCTGGGTCACTGGAACCTTGAGACTGCATAGACATCCATTTTACTTTGGGGAGTTTCCCAGGTCACGGTATCCTAGGGGCATATCTTGATTGCAGCTGAGGAGCTCAGCCTTGGTTATCTCCTGGGATTCTCTGACCCTCGAAGGAATTCCTAAATCAATCTTCCACATCACTTTCCTAATGTGGAAATCAGCATAGAGGAGGAGCCCACCTTCTTAAGCAGGCTCAAAGGATCAATGCCTGAGATTGTTGGGACAGCAGAGGCCAACCAACAGGGAGTCCGTGGAGATGAGCTCTGTGGGACAATATTCCATGGGACTGGGTTAAAGTGATGTATATTGGGTGTCAGATGACAGGGAAGGGCCCAGTGACGGAAAGTAAGGTCTTGGTGGTGAAGGTTTCAGATCGGAGTGTGGTCTGGGGGACAGAAGAAAAGGCAACTGTTAGTGGTAAAGGCTGTCCATTAGGGGTGTTAAGTCTAAATTTTTTTCTAGGTATTTCTCCTCAGGCAAGGGAAATAAAAGAAAAAAATAAGCTATTGGGACAACACCAAAATGAAAAGCCCTTGCCCAGTGAAGGAACTCATCAACAAAATAAATAGGCAACCCACTGAATGGGAGAAGATTTTCACAAATGATATATCAAACAAGGGGTTTTAATACCCAAAATAGTTAAAGAACTTCTATAACTCAACACCCAAAACACAAATAATCCAATTAAAAACTGGGCAGAGAACTTGAATAGACGTTTTTTTCCAAAAAAGATGTACAGTTGGCCAACAGACACATGAAAAGATGCTCAATATCCCTAATTATCAGGAAAATGCAAATCAAAACCACAATGAGATCTCACCTCCCACCAGTCAGGATGGCTGGTATCAAAAAGACAAGAAATAACAGGAGCTGGCAAGGATGTGGAGGAAAAGGAACCCTCGTGCACTGTTGGTGGGAATGTAAATTGGGGTAGAAACAGTATAAAGTTTCCTCAAAAAATTAAACATATGATCCATATGGTCCAGGAACTGACTGCTGGGTATTTTCCCAAAGAAAATGAAAACATTAATTTGAAAAGATCCATGCCCCTCTATGTTTACTGCAGCATTAGTTACAATAGCCCAAGTGCCCATCGACAGATGAATAAGAGAAGGTGTCACACACACACACACACACACAGTAATATTACTCAACTATAAAAAGGAATGACATCTAGCTATTTGCAACGAGGATGGAGCTAGAGGGTAATATGCTAAGTACAATAAGTCAGACAAAGAAAGACAAATACTACATCATTTCCCTTACGTGAAGAATCTAAACAAAACAAAACAAAACAAATGAATAAATAAACAAAAAGCAGAAACAGACCCATAAATGCAGAGAATGAAAGATGGTTGCCAGAGGAAAGGGTGGGGGGGATTGGGTAAAACAGGTGCAAGGGAGAGGGAGATACAGGCTTCCAGTTCTGAAATGAACAGGTCAGAGGATTGAAAAGCAGAGCCTTAGGAATAGAGTCAGTGGTATTATAATAGCGTCATACGGTGACAGAAGTTAGCTACGCTGCAGTGAGCAGAGTCTAACATACCGAGTTGTCCCATCACTATGCTGCACACCGGAAACTAATGTAACATTGTGTGTCAACTATACTTCAATTAGAAAAAAAAAAAGTATGTGGCTTAATGGAATTAAGTGATTTGGTGGTAGAGAGATGTCCAGTGGTGAGGGTGAACAAAATGGGGTCACTGGTGACAAAGAGAACATTGGTGAGAGGTGGGTCTGGCAGGAGAGAGGATCTTAGTGGCCAAGATGAGAAAGCTGGGGACAGAGGTGAAAAATACAATGAGCCCAATGGCGAGGAGAGCTTTGAGGCAGAGGAAATAGGGATGGGCACCAAGCTGATGACAAGCCAGTGTTTGGAGGGGTTCCTGTAGAGGGCTGCTAACTGCTCTCCCAGAGGGTCCATTGAGAGCCTGGGTGCCAGAAATAGAGAGAGGACAGTCACGACAACTGTGGAAGCCGAGGAGGATCAGAGGGAGCACGGCCTTCCAAGCACTCAGCCACTGACAGGTGGCTGTACTCAGCAGAAAATTTACCTGGCTGGCTGCAAGACCCGGAGGAGAGAGCTACACCAGAAGCAGGACAGGAAGGAGCACCAGGCAGGGGAAGGAGCCCCAGAAGCCATCAGCTCCTCACTTCCAAGCATCCACTCTGAGAAATTTGCTCGTGTACCGAAGAGAACATGCTCAAGAATGTTCACGTCAGCATTGCTTGTCATAGCAAAAATGAACTTTAGTCATGCAACAAAACAGGTGGCAATGGAATTTAAATGAATCAGAATCACACATATTAACCAGAAAAAAAAAAAAACTCCAAAAAAAAGTTAAATAAAAAAGTAAGTTCCAGGGGTGCCTGGGTGGCTCAGTGGGTTGGGCCTCTGCCTTCAGCTCGGGTCATGATCTTGGGGTCCTGGGATCGAGCCCCACATGGGGCTCTCTGCTCAGCGGGGAGCCTGTTTCCCCCTCTCTCTCTGCCTGCTGCTCTGTCTACTTGTGATCTTTCTCTCTCTGTCAAATAAATAAATAAAAATCTTTAAAAAAAAGTAAGTTACAAAATGTTACTAAGAGTATGATATCATTTATATAAAGTTTCCAATCTGCAAAATAACATTACTGTTTTGAATGCATATAGGATGAGTAAAAGCATAAAGACTTACATGGGAATGACAAACAAAATTCAAGATAATGGTGATTTTAGGGGTGGAAGGATAGTTGGGAATTGGATCCGGAAGGTGCCTTCAACTCTGTTTGTAAGATCTAAAGTGGAGGAATAGACACAGTGATTCTCTTTATATTCCTTTAGTGTCTTTTTATGTATCTGAAATAAATTATTTTTTAAAGAAGAAATTCAGAGGCATACAGTTTATTATTCCCTCTACTTTTCTAGAATTTGAAGGTTTTTTCCCAAATTAATAAAATACATTTCAATAATACTCTACACACAACTCCTCCTCTTCTGTCGCCTGTGTTTTACCACTTAAATGAATTAAGGGGAAGATGAAATGAGGTAGTGATATTATTTGGAAGGTGGTGAGCCAAGGCCTCCTTTACCGAGACTCGGAACTTGAAATAAATTAGGTCTGGTTCAGTCTGGAGTATTAATAGGATTTAATTATTCATAAGCTAAGTGTCAAAAGGGTCCCCAATCCTTAAAAGAACTAATCACATTTCAAAGGGCACTGAAAACCATATAAATGTAATAAAGTTGCACAGTCTAATCATTAGCTTGTTACCTGAAAGACTGTGGAGGAAGTGGCTTACTTATGTACACCCTAGAAACCAGCCCAGACTTTTGCATCAGACTTTGTAACAATGTCACTTAATATCCATGGAAAGGAAGCAAAGATTTTAAACACACACACACACACACACACACACACACCCCAACCCATATCTTATAAGGATACATACATATTTAACAACACATATCAGATACATTGGTGGATGATTATTAGGGTAAATGGGTAAAAATAAAATAAAATTATATAAAACTAGAAAGGGGCCTTATATGGACTGATAATGATAATTTGCTATGAATCAAGGAGCAAGACTAACCCAACTCTCAGCATGTAAGATTAAAAATAAATAAATAAAAACCAACAAACAAAAAACCCACCTGCTCCCTTGACCTTGAGGTGCTTATGAATTAGAAGGGGAAAAATTGTAATATAAGTGTGATGGCTTCTAAAATGCTAAGAACTTCTGGATTCTTAGCAAGAGAGACAGTACGATAATCTCTCTAATGAATCAGTAATTTGGTTACCAAACAATTGTTTTTTTTTCCAAAAGGGGCAAAAGACTACCATCCTGTGTTCGGAGGAAGGCATTTCATAAAGTATGCCCTTTTCCAAGTACTCAACTCTTTTGAATTGTTGCACTTGGCTTCAAGTGAAGGATTGATGAGTGCAGTTTGCAAGGAGAAGCCCATAGAGAGAAAAGAGAGCTCTGGCGAAGGATGGCTCGTCCCTGGCGTGGGTAAGCAGGAGCCCTCTCCCTTGTGGGACTGAAAAGAACATAAAGGCAAATATCCAAGTGATGCCACATGCAACATGGAAAGATACAGGCTTCCTGAACATCTGATCCTACTTATGCTCCTAAAAGCAGAACCAAATATATACCAAAATGACTCCCAGCTAACACGATGTGACACCAGCTCTGTGATGGGAGAATTTGGGGGGTTCTGCGTTAAAATGCAGTTTGTTTTAGGCAAGACAGCCAGAGTCGGCTTAAAATAATTAAGGTTTTTATTTTTCATTCATGTCACAGTCTGGTGTCAGGCTGCTCCCTTGGCAGCTCCTCTCCAAAGAGGGACCCAGGAATCTTCATCTAGAACACATGGCAAGTCGGGAAGAGAGAGCTGAAGGATCACACAGGACGTTTAAGAGCCAAACTGAAGGCGGCTTACTTCGCTCCCCTATATTACACGGATAAAAACCAAAGACACCCACACCTGCAAGGGAGGCTGGAAACGTAGTCATCCCGGAGGCCCAAGAAGAGCAAACAGGGCAAGGAATGCACTGTGCCATCTCTACCAGTATCGGGTAGAGATGGTATTGGGAAAATTATTGACAAAATAAAAAATCGCTAACTTGTGATGCGTGGGACAATAGTCAGTATGTGGCCACTTACAGAAGCAACTAATCCTGACTTTTCACACACAATTGCTGATCTCAACAGCAAATCTAAGTCTAAAAAGAGCAAAAGTCCAGCCCTATTTCTCCCTAGTTGTGTAAAGCTCAGTAAAATTGTAGAATTTATGCTGACAATTCGGATCTGCAAGTGATAAATAAATCTTTCATCCCTTTAAGGTCTATTTCTTTATGTCTCTCAAAGTGTCGTTTTTGAACCCAAGGTAAATTCACATGATTGAAAAAGAAACTCAAATTCAACCATTTACTTGGATGTGAGTTCCAAAAAGAGGAAAGAAAGGGAACAAATTAGTGGTGCAAAAGAGCAAAACTAAAAAAAAAAAAAAAGAAAGAAAAAAAAATATCTGGCTCTGCCTGGCTTCCCTCTGGGCTCCACAAAACTCAGAGGAAAAAAAAAAAAAACTAACCAGTATTAAGAATTCAAAATGCCCAGAAACCCAAAAGAAGGCTTCTCTCAACATTTTCTACAAATGCCCTGGGAGTTGGGGAGGTGCCCTCCTTGCCTTCCTCACTCACAACAACTGGCTGACCTGTGGCGAGAGGGCCTGGCAACTGAGAATGGCTGTTCTTAACTACTTTTTGGCGGTGCGGGTCTCTTACCACTACCCCCCCCCCCCCAGCCTTACGACCACCTCTGTTAGCCCACTATCACTAACCTGCACTTCCTGAATCTGCTGTAGGCCATGTACCGTGCTCTGTGCTAACACAAACTTTCTATGTTTTTGCTTAAAACAACCCAGGTCTGTACTATGGTGAGCACTGTGAATTGTGTAAGACTGATGAATCACACACCTGTACCCCTGAAACAAATAATACAGTATATGTTAATTAAACAACAACAACAACAACAACCACCACCACCAACCCAGGATCGAGAAATCATCATGATGTCTTTTGTGCAGAAGAAGAAACTAAGGTACAGAGAGGTCGGGTGACTTGTCCAACGCCACACAAGATCATAGCAGCCTTGAGCAAGGACTGTGACCCAGGCCCTAGCTGAACCGTGGAGCAGCTTTTCCTCACTAGTCCCCTGATAATACATAACAGGAATTCTTGACATGAATACTGGTTAACACCAAACAGAGGGAAAAAATGAAAATCACCCGTCATTCTAGAGGTTACAACAAGAGGTAACCATTATTAATTTATTGCTGTGTTTCCTTTAACCTTTTTTTTCTGCCCACACACTTGGGTCAAAATAGAGGTGACATTATTTATTTAACTGCCTTGTTGAGGTAAAATTCACATACTACGTAAGTGGCTCATTTAAAGTATATGGATTCAATTCAATTAGTCCTGCAAAGAGGTGTGCCACTGTCACTCCTATCTAATTTTAGATTATTTTCATCGCTCCAAAAAGAAGCTCCATATCCACTCCCCTACACTCTTACTTCCCAGCTCTGGGGAACCACTAATGTACTTTCTGTCCCTGTAGATTTGCCTACCCTGGACACTTCATATAAATAGAATCATACAATATGTGGTCTTTTGTGATGGCTGGCTACTATCACTTAGCATGAAGCTTTCAGAGTTGATCCATGTTGTAGCACTTATCAGAACTTTATTCCATTGAATTTTATACCATGATATGTGTATACCACATTTTCTCTATCGATTCATCTGTTGAGGGACATTTGGGCTCTTTGCACTTTTTAGCTATTACATATGGCTGTTTTAAAGATTGACATAGAAGTTTCTGTGTGGATATACATTTTCATTTTTCCTAGGAGTGAAATTAACCGTATGCTTAATTTTTTGAGGACTTTCCAAACTGTTTTCCAAAGCAGGTGCACCATGTCACCTTCCCACCACAGTGAACAAGGGTTTCCCTTGCTCTGCAGCCTTGCCAACACTAGCTGTCTTGCCTTTTTGGCTAGAGCTGTCCTAGTGGGTGTGAAGTTGTATCTCACTGTGCTTTCAATTTGCACTTCCCTAATGACTAGTAATGATGAGCATCTTTCATGTGCTTCTTGGCCATTTGTATATCTTTGGAGAAATGTCGACTTAAATCTTTTGTCCCTTTGAAAAATTGGCTGACTTCTCTTTTTATTGTTATTAATTCCTTGCCTATTTTGGTTACAAATCCCTTATAAGATATCTGATTTGTTGGGGTGCCTGAGTGGCTCAGTGGGTTAAAGCCTCTGCCTTCGGCTCAGGTCATGATCCCAGTGTCCTGGGATCGAGCCCCGCATGGGGCTCTCTGCTCCGCGGGGAGCCTGCTTCCTCCTCTCTCTCTGCCTTCCTCTCTGCCTACTTGTGATCTCTGTCTGTCAAATAAATAAATAAAATCTTTAAAAAAAAATAAGATATCTGATTTGCAAATATTTTCTCCCACTCTGCAGGTTGCCTTTTTACTTTCTTCTTCTTCTTTTTTTCTTAAAGATTTAATCAATTAATTTATGACAGAGAGAGAGAGAGAGCAAGCATGAACAGGGGAAGGAGCAGAGGGAGAAGGACAAGAGGACACAGAGCTCAACGCGGGGCCTGATGTGGGGCAAATCTCATGACCCTGAGATCATGACCTGAGCTGAAACCAAGAGTCTGTCACTCAACCAATTGAACCACCTAGGTGCCCCATCTTTTCACTTTCTCAACAATGTCCTTTGAAGAACAAGTTTTCAATTTCGATGAAATCCAATTTATCTATTTTTCCTTTGTTGCTTTTGATTTTCATGTCATAAAAAGAAGGTCAAGGCTTTTTAAGATTTATTTATTTATTCTAGAGAGAGAGAAAAAGAGAGGGGAGGGGCAGGGGGAGAGGGAGAGAGAGAATCCTAAGCAGATTCCGAGCCAAGCGTGAAACCCACTCAGCACTTGATCCCAGGATCCCGAAATCACAACCTGAGCCAAAGCCAAGAGCCTGATGCTCAACTGACTGAGTTACCCAGGCGCCTTGGTCAATGCTTATTTTTAATAAAAAATACTTTCCAAAAATAGGAATTATATTACATAAAACATTTTTTCTCCATACATTTTTTTCACAAATTTCATCATAAGCCTTCCATCTGTAATTTACCTAAAATTTTCTGCAAAATTTTACTTTAAGCTCCTACTATCTAGTTTTATCAAGCCTTTAGAAAAATACTAGAATTGAAAATGCTGAAAAAACATTGCCCCCCCCCCAAAAAAAAATCCCACACTAGCAAACCCTTGGTCCAAAAATTTAGTAACACATTGATTTTTTAAATAATATAATCAAATCAGGAAAATACAGAAAGTAGAGAAAAGGGATAAAAGTGCCCTCACTCAGGGCGCCTGGGTGGCTCAGTGGGTTAAGCCTCTGCCTTCAGCTCAGGTCATGATCCCAGGGTCCTGGGATCGAGCCCCACATCTGGCTCTCTGCTCAGCGGGGAGCCTGCTTCCTCCTCTCTCTGCCTGCTTCTTTGCCTACTTGTTATCTCTGTCTGTCCAATAAGCAAATAAAATCTTAAAAAAAAAAAAAGTGCCCTCACTCTGATCACCCTAGTAGCCCCATCATTATCATCTTTGTGTACTTAGTTCTGGTACTTTTTTTTTTAGCATATCTTTGAAGAATTGCAATCATATAGTATATATAAATTTGTGTTCTGTGTTAAATACAGCATGCCATAAGATTCTTTCCATGTTTCTCCCTAGTTTTCATAACTAGCATTTTTACCAGCTGTAGAATATGCCAGATGAATGTACTATAGCTTACATAACTATTCTTTTATTAAATACTTGGCATCTTTCCAGGAAAATCTCCTTCTTCTTGTTTTTGTTGTTGTTGTTTTTAAAGATTGTATGTATGTACGTATGTATGTATTTATTTATTTGACAGAGAGAGATCACAAGTAGACAGAGAGGCAGGCAGAGAGAGCGGGTGGGGAAGCAGGCTCCCTGCTGAGCAGAAAACCCGATTCCGGGCTCGATCCCAGGACTCTGGGATCATGACCAGAGCCGAAGGCAGAGGCTTAACCCATTGAGCCACCCAGGTGCACCTCCTTTTTTTTTTTTTTTAATCTATTATGAGTAATGCACAGATCAATATTTTCTTTGCTTATAGTTGTTCCCATGCTTAGGATTATTTCCTTGGGATACATTCCTGGAACTAGAACTGCTAGATTGAGAGTTACAATTTTGTGTATCTCTCAATATATATTGCCAGATTACTTTCCAAAAGGTTTGATTCACTTCAAAAGGCTGTTGATGGTGATTAATGATCATGTTTTGGGTACCATCATTTAAAAAAATACTTCATAATTTAGGTGAAAATAAAAGCTCCTTTTTAAATTTACATTTTATTTTTTTAGTACTTAAATTCAACATCCTCCATAGGTGTGACTTTCTAGTTTTATTTCCTCTAACTATTATTGTGAGAAACATGGTCAGATCTATCATATATTAAATATGTAGCTATCTAGAGCTACAGATATGTGAATTTGAATATATAGTTCCAGGGATCTATTACTTTCAAATTTTATTTCAATAGTAAATTTATGTTTATGACTTTGTCATAGAGATACAACTCCAGTAAATTTCTTCTGTAATTGCTGAACCAGGGTCCATACATAAGTAAAGTTTTGGGGGGTTTTTTCCTAGGCAGAAAGGCAAGTGAGGTGAATAGATAGATTAATAAAAAAATGCATTTAGATAAGGTCTTATTATGACTTGATATTGCTCATGTTAAAATTTTATAGCCAAGTTCCCATCATTTTGTAGACATCTTTCAGTATGTAATTATTTTAAATATAGCCTATTATTTTAATTATCTCTAATTAAAAGCACTTTCACATATCAATGTGTATTCTAGTAAAAAGGAACTTTGAATTCTTTCCGTTTTATTATACAGTCCCCTATTTCTCTCTTTAAAGTAATTTTATATGTAGGCAGTAAGTCCCAGGGAATTCCTTTAGATAAGCTATGAATTTTAAAACTAATCCACATTTTTATTTTATTGTGCTACAAAAATTATGTTAAAGGACTTCTCACCAAGTGTTTTTGTACCTTCACTAAGTACTTCTCTTTTATCTGATTATTCACATGCTGCTTTCAATGAATACTAACTACTTCTATTTGGGATTTTATTTCACAGTGAGAAGGTAGATTCACCATGTCCTAATTATCATTATTATTCCATCACCCAGGTAGTCTTAAGAGACCACAAGAATGTGTCCTGTTATTTGCAGTTATGATTCCAATCATCGCCATTGGAATTAATACACAATTAGGTCCAGTCATGAATATCCTGACTCAGATGCCTCTTCTGAAAAACTGGAGTTAAGGCTTTGGGGGCAATTTCAAAATGTATTTTTTGTTCAAAGCTTTTTAAAAGACCCCATCAGAAGTTTACAAAATAACATCCATTTACTTACCACCTAGCTTTGGGTTTTTCCAAAATTTAGGAAGCTCTAAGGGTGGGAATTAATTTGAGTCAAATGAAGGAAAGTCCAACTTACTTAATTTGAAGGTCTTTGCTCCATTTCTCCTTCTCCATTATTATGTTTGTCCCTCCCTGTTGTTGGTTTCTTCTTTCTTTCCTTAATACTATTTTACTGTAATCTCATCAAGGTCTGCATTCCCAGGTTACTCCCTCCTTCTGGGTGCCCTTCTTTTTGTCATCTCCTGCCCTTTCTTTGAACACCACCAAATATATAACTGTATTTCTAGTTAAAGGGACTTCACTTTTTAAAATAATTTCTGTGTTTTTTTCTTACTGTTTCTTAAGACATTTTCCTAATATTTGTCTTAATTTTTGTAAGTCATCAAAGTATAATACATGCCTATTACAACAACTGCAAAAACACAAAAAAGTAAGAAATGCAAACTTCGTGTTATTCCTACTTCCAAGGGTAACTGCTATTTATTGCTGTATCTTCTTCAAGTCTTTATTTTTTTTAAAAGATTTTATTTATTTATTTGACAGATAGAGACACAGTGAGAGAGGGAAAACAAGCAGGGGAAAGAGGGAGAGGGAGAAGCAGGCTTCCCGCTGAGCAGGGAGCCCCACATGGGACTTGATCCCAGGACCCCAGGATCATGACCTGAGCTGAAGGCAGGCGCCCAATGACTGAGCTACCCAGGTGCCCAAGTCTTTTTTTTTTTTTTTTTTAACTAAAAAACAAAACAAAACACAACTGAACAAATCAGCATCAGGATCTTATTAGATACATTTTTTTTTAAAGATTTAAAAAATTTATATGAGAGAGACAGAGAAAGAGAGGGAGCATACAAGCACACGAGTTGCGGAGGGGGCAGAGGGAGGCTCCCCACTGAGCAGGGAGTCTAATGTGGGACTTGATCCCAGGACCCCGAGAACACTTAATCAACTGAGCCACCCGAGTGCCCCTTTATTAGATACATTCGATTTTTGTATTTATCTTTTCTTACTTTACATTTCATTATGAGCACCTTACCTTTAATTTATCTAAAATTTGTAATACCTCATTGAAAAGAAATTGGAATATCTAGGAAAGCAGGATAAAGGAAATGAAAATCACCCATAATTTTATCATTCAGAGATAATCACTTTTAATATTTTGACCTATTTATTTCTGGTCTTCTTTCCTATGTGTATTCCTGTGCATATTATTATAAAAACTAGATAATACTCTAAATATAGTTTGTAGAATATTGAATTCTGTATGAAAATTTCCAAAATACTCTACAAACATTCATCAGGCACTTACCACATCCTGTGTGTTGGGGCAATATGGAAAAGTGGACAGGGGTGCCTGGGTGGCTCAGTGGGTTAAAGCCTCTGCCTTCGGCTCGGGTCGTGATCCCAGGGTCCTGGGATCGAGCCCCGCATCGGGCTCTTGCTCCGCGGAGGGCCTGCTTCCTCCTCTCTCTCTCTGCCTGCCTCTCTGCCTACTTGTGATCTCTGTCAAATAAATAAAAATCTTAAAAAAAAAAAAGAAAAGAAAAGTGGACAGAAAATATCTTTGCCTTCCCAGACCTTACATTCTAGTGAGGAAGAAAGACAATAAGAAACAAATAATAATAGACATGACATTCCAAGAGACATGGGCTAGGGAAATAAAGGAAAGCAAGGTAATGGGTGGAGGTGATGGGGAAGGGAGCTGGCCCCTTTTCATGGGGAGGTGAGAGAGGAAGGTTCCCTGAGGAGATGACAGTTGAGCAGATCCAAGAAAGAAAGAAAGAAACAAACAAGTATTATTTTTCTGGATTTGGTGTTATTTCTGGTATATTTCAGGTTAAGTGTTTCACTTGTGATTTCTTTTCATCCTGAATAAATATTTGCCTTTGTCCCTAATTTTGTATTCTTTTCCTTAAAGAGGGTCCCTAAACTGTATAGGCTTCAGTCTCCACCTATGGTGAACTCAGGGCTTGAGGCACTCTCTGTAAGGGAGGCTGAGAGATGTACCTCTTAACAATGGTTTTGGGCATCCGTTCTTCATGGGTTAGTGGCGTGGTCACTGGCTTGGTAGATCAGAAGCCCAGCCCGGCAGGGGAAGAGCCTGGACGCAGGTTCACATCATAGAACCCTGGGCAGGTTTAGGATTAGGGGCCCCAAGTACACCCAAAAGTGAGGCTGCAAACAAGAGGACAAGTGGAATACACGCAGAGCTAAAGGTGTACTCCCAGGTTCCACGGCTCCCTCCTGCGTTGGAACAGCCCCCAGCCCGCCCTGGCTGATGCAACCTGGTTTACTCCAGCCCATCCTCTGAGTTACTGCTATCAGCAATTGACCTTCCTCAGACATCTCTTTCCTTTCCCAGCATGTCAAAGACTTCTGAAACCCCACGTCTGCTTGCATTCAGATAAGCCCCCCATGCTTTCACGTGTTAGTTTACTTCTTGATAGAAGAATTTGAAACCCAGACCAATTTCTTTCCATGCTGTGGAAAGTGGAAGGTTTGAAAGCAGTCAGATGATGACAGGAATTAAAGTCTTAGTCTGCTGAGGCTTTAACATCCTGTTAGAGGAGACATTTGCTTGGCAGACTCCCAGCCTTGTTGCCAGGCTGATCATCCAGTGATGTGGCTGCATTTGAAGTGTCATGTTCTGCCTGTCCTGCTCCCTCCCTAGTCTGCACAGATACAGTGGTGGTGTTACCGTTACTTGCTCGGCTGCCTTTGAGTCGTGGAGCCAGGATATTTTAGCTGCATGGACCCTGCATTGCACTGATAACGTGGACAGATTTACATATATCGCTTTGTACTGAATGTTTTTTAGAAACAACTTTTAGGAGATTTAAAGGTAGCGGTAGATCACAAGCAACTTAATTACTTAATCATAATGAAAACTTTACAACTTTGGAGAATAACATTGGAAAAACGTCCTTCCTTTGATTTTTTCCAAACTCCCCTAGCCTTGCTTCCATAGGTGTACGTAAGCTCAGGGGTGCACACCGGTGAGGCCTGCAGGACTCAACCCACCGGTTCTGAACTTCAGCTGCACATTAGAACAACCTGGAGATCTTTCAACACGTGTCAGTGCCAGGGACCCATTCCCAGAGATTCTGATTCAGTGGTTTTGGGGTGGGACCCTGGCCCTGATAGTTTTTCAAGGTCCCCAAGTGGTTAATCATGGAGCCAGGATTGGGCACCACTGTACCTGGGGAAAAAATGGGCACGAATGTCAATCTATCCTTTTCCCAAGGAGTGACGAGGCAGAAAATTCTGGTGATTGCAGGAAATTCACCCTTTGGGGTTACTGATTTCCAATGACAAAAGGCTGATGGCATCTCTTCCTTCCTTTTCCTCATTGTGAGGGACTTGGAGCTCGAGGGGGGAAGGCATCTGGGACCCATGGGGCATAGTCTTCAGCTCAGGCTGTGGGGTGCTCTCATGGAAAGAATGCCTTTCCTCTAAGCTGAAATACTTGGACTAGGAGATGTGGCTGGAGAGCATGAAGACATTCCTGGAAATGTTTTCTGACTTTACAATCGGAAGTGATCTCAGTGAAAAGAAAAGGAACACACGGGGAAGAATCCAGTGGGGGTTGCGCTGGGAGGCTGGCTTATATCAGAAAGCAACAGGGAACAAGGAGGGCATATAAGGAGATCCAGAGGGGGTTCCTGGGAAGTCCAGCGGACTGAGGCTTGCAACAAAGAGCTACGGACAAGACAAAAGGGCTGCTGTAATGAAGTTAAGAGTGAGGGGTTGGGGAAAGGAGACCTGGGCTCACTGCTCAGAGCCAACTGCCTCATGTTGATGGAACAAGTAAAAGAATGAACCCCACAATGATTATTTCTGTTTACTCCATCAAAGAGAACCATTACTGTACTGAAAAGGATAGGATGATCTTGGATGACAAGGAACTGAGATCCAAGACAAAAAGTTTAACTGAAAAAAAAAATGCAAAAACAGTCAGGGAAATTACGAAAATAAAAAAGTAATTAGAATGGGATTTTATTTTATTTTATTTTTTGAAGATTTTATTTATTTATTTGTCAGAGAGATAGAGAGAGTACAGGCAGGCAAAGTGGCAGAGGGAGAAGCAGGCTCCCTGTGGAGCAAGGAGCCCGATGTGGGACTTGATCCCAGGGCGCTGGGATCATGACCTGAGCCGAAGACAGCCGCTTAACCGACCGAGTGACCCAGGCATCCCTAGAATGGGACTTTAAAAAAAAATGAAATGAAAATGGACAAATTAATGGAACAGGCATGATGGATGGCATTCAAATAGATTTTGAAATTTACTATGAGGTGAAGTGGCATTTCAGTGGGGACAAGACAAACTCTTCAAAATGGTGTTGGGGGCAAGTGGCTAGCCATTTTGAAAAAAACTGAAATTGAAATAAATTTGAGAGGTACTTTAAAATACCAGGAAGAACACAAATGAATTTATACAGTTGACCCCTGAACAATACAGGTTTGAACTGTGCAAATCCACTTAAACGTGGGCTTTTTTGATAGACTGTACTGTAAATGTGTTTTCTCTTCCTTATGATTTTTAAATGACACTTTTTCTCTAGCTTTATTATAGGAATACAGTATATAATGTATATAACCTACCAGATATTTGTTAGTTGACTTTATATGTTTTCAGTAAAGCTTCCGGTCAACAGTAGGCTATTAGCAGTTAAGTTTTGGGGGAGGAAAAAGTTACATGTTGTGTTTTGGTTGCATGGGGAAGTTGGTGCCCCTAATCTCCATGTTACTCAAGGGTCAAATGTATGTGACCTTGGTGGAAAAGAATTTTCTGGATCTGTGTATCTACATATGCATACATATACATACACACACATAAAAAGCATACTGTATGTTTGTGAGCCTCAAAAAGAAAACAAAACAAATTCTTGGCCGGATACTCATCAAACTTGACAGCAATTATTTCTGGGGCATGAAACCAGAGGACAATAAAGACAGTTTCTCAGGCAATTATCATATGATCTCATTGATATGATGAATTTGAGAAATAAGACAGAGGATCATAGGGGAAGGGAGGGAAAAATGAAACAAGATGAAACCAGAGAGGGAGACAAAGCATAAGAGACTCTTAATCTCAGGAAACAAACTAAGGATTGCTGGAGGGTAGGGTGGTGGGAGGGATGGGGTGGTTGGGTTATGGACACTGAGGAGGGTCTGTGCTATGGTGAGCGCTGTGTATTGTGTAAGACTGATGATTCACAGGCCTGTACCCCAGAAACAAAGAATGTATTATATGTTAATAGAAAAGTATTTACTAATAGTGCTATTAGATTTGAATAACCTATAAATCATTAAAAAAAATAAAAACATTTCTCTCTCTCCCTCTCTCTCAATCTCTCTATATATACAATTACATATATGTATATAATTTTTAAAAATATTTTATTTATTTGACAGACAGATCACAAGTAGGCAGAGAGGCAGGCAGAGAGAGGGGGAAGCAGGCTCCCTGCGGAGCAGAGAGCCCGATGCGGGGCTCGATCCCAGGACTCTGGGATCATGACCTGAGCCGAAGGCAGAGGCTTTAACCCACTGAGCCACCCGGGCGCCCCTATATGTATATAATTTGATTAACTTAGTGTACATATATAAATATATATACTTCTATACATAAATATACATATATGTATACATACATATCTAAAAATATATGCACACTAAGTTAATAACTAAATACATATTTTGTGTATAATATAAATATATATATAATATAAATATATATATATTTAAGTATTAGGTGTTAGTTGATTTTGTTTTGCAGAGAAGATATATAAAACAAAGACAAATTTGTAAAAAATCAACTTTGGTTGAGAGTTTGAAGAAAAGCACTTGCTTGCTCTAAGTATAATTTCAAATTTTTTGGCCCGGACGAATCTCTCCATTGGGGTCTGAAAGAATGTGAGACGTGGTGACGTCTCGGTCCAGGAAAGGGAAGTGGTACTGAGCAGCATTATGCTGGTTAGTTCAGCAATGACTCCTGGGTGTTGGAAAGGAGGCAACTGAAAGTTCTGTTGGTTATGGGGGAGAGAAAGGGCTCCTGAGTTGCATGCGAGCTCAGCCACCCACTTGGACAAGTTGCCTAACCTCATCTGAACTCCCGGAGCCTCGGCCTCTCCATCACAACACCATGGAGGGGTATGAGCCCTGGATGAAACGGGGCCGCTAAAGATGCTTCCAAGAGGCAGGGGTTGTGCACAGGTGAAGGCTTATTCTTCTTTCACGGGGTTATTAGATTGAGCACAGGAATGTGGTAGCCATAGTATATCCAGACCTGAACAAGATACCTGACGTCACTTTTCACTGTATTTTTCAGGAAAGGCTGGAAGATAGGAGCTGGAGGCTGGGACAACTGACTGGGTTAGGAACTTGCTGATGACTCTTGCCTACGGATGCGGAACTACTGGATTGACAGAAGTTTCTATTGGCCTGTGACAAAGTTCCAGGCTATCCTCTGTCTTTCATATTTTAATTCTTATCAAATTTGCAAGTGACATGAAGTTAAAGATAGAAAGCTTGTCAGAGACAAAAACAGAATCTAAAACATCCTGGCAGGCTAAAACAAAGATGGATTTTTGAGATAAATGTAACTAGAATAATTTTGTCTTACAATTATATCAAAAATATAATTTGCAAAGATCTTGAAAAATTCTAATCCCCAGAGCTAGTCAGAGTTAAAAAAAAATCAAAAACCCCAGGTAATCTCGTATACTCTTGGTAAGAATATAAATAGGCACACCACGGAAGGAAAATTGACAGTATATATCACAGGTGTTAAAGATAAGTATATTCTTTGACCCAGAAAGTCACTTCTGAAAATGTGTAAAATAACAAAACCAGAGATGTCCATCCCAGCATTATGTATGACAGAGAATAACTATAAATAACATATACATCTAGTGACACAGATTTGTAAGGAAAGGCTGAAATGATATGTAGTGGCAGTTCTCAACTGGGGGGTGATTTTGCCCAAGTCTGGAGTCTCTTGGTTATCACGACCTGTTGGGAAGGGGAGTGCTACTGGCATTTAGGGGAAAGAGGCCAGAGATACAGCTAAGAATTCTCCAATGCACAGGAAAGCTCCCCACAACAAAGAATTATGTTTGAAAATGTCAATAGGGCCAAGAAATAATGTTGAGACCCTTTAATAATGTTGAGACCTCTGTAAGTACAGCCAACTGTTTTCTCACAAAGGTGCAAAAGCAATGCAGTAGAGGATAGTCTACAAAAACTGGGCCAAGAAATAATGTTGAGACCCTTTACTAAGTTGAGGAAGAATACCTAAGGATACAGAAAAATTTGTACACACTCTGTAAAATGATTTTCAAGTCATAAAATACTAAGAGATTTCATTTGTGTGTGATTAAAAAAAACCTGTAAGACCAGGGTGCCTGGGTGGCTCAGTCAGTTGAGCATCCTACTCCTGATTTCCACTTGGGTTGTGATCTTGGTGTGGTGGGATCCAGCCCCGTGTGGGGCTGTGCTAGGAGCTGAGTCTGCGTGTCCCTCTTCCTCTGCCCCTCCTCCAACCTGTGCGCGCGCGTTCTCTCTCTCTCAAATAAACAAACGAATAAAATCTTTATTAAAAAATTAAGAAAGTACACCAACCTATTGAATAACTGATGAGTAGCAAGGCTATGAGTGATTTTTCTTTTGCATGCTTTTCTACATTTTTCCAAGTTTCTTACAACACAGGTGTTACCTTGAAAATCAGCGAAGAAAAAAATCTAATGAAAATGAACTATCAAGGGTTGGTCTTTCTGTAAATAGTACGAAAAGTTTTGATGGCTTTTGTTGAGAGCAAGCTGGTAAGCTTGGACTAGATTAGCCAAGATACATCTTATAGGATCTGGAATGAGGGATTCATGGTCTTTTCCCACTATGCTGGTCAGTTCTCAGCTGGATTCTTGTGTTCAGAACTGGGCACTACATTTTATCAGAAATGTAGGAGTTGTGTATTTACACAGTGCCTATTTATGCAGAAAAAATTGGAAGTGGGTGTGTTTTCCTACTAATTGATTTAGTAGAAGTCATGATCTCCGTCTGATCCAATAAACTGAAAATTCTCTTCAGGTAACTATAGGATGACTCCCTAGGTAAATGCCCAGTCTTTCAGAGCCGCCTTCTCCTACAAGGTGCAGACAAACTTTCACTTTGCCCTTGAGACAGCCAAGTAGGGACCTAGACCCACAGTGTGTCCTGCAGATCCTTGTGTGCCCTGGTAGTCAACACTGCACCGGGAGTGGTAGTTGCTGAGGGCCAACTGGGCCTGCTCTGGGGTACTCTGGGGCTGTCTGCTACTGAGCCACTCTGGGGCTCATGAGCCGTCTTTCCTTCTCTAGTCCTGGCTGGGTACCACCTAATACCTGCTGGTGGCGTACCCCCCCAACCCCCGAGGCTGGCTTGTGATGTCACTGAGGTGACACCCTCTAGCAAACTCAGCCAGACTCTGCTAACTTCTGCAGTCCTCTGTGGGAGCACAGGGGAACTCTGGGTCCTGGCCACGCAGGACACACAGCTGCCTAGAGACAGTTAAACTCGGGCCCTCCCTGCTAAACTGGATTGCTGAGTTTATGTATTGAGGGCAGGCTTTTTTTTTTTTCCATGTGTAATTTCTGTGTGTGTGGCTGTGGGGGGAAGGGGGCGGGTAAGAGAAGCACTTTTTATTTTGATGTAATTTCAAACTTATAAAAAGTCATGTATACCCTTTGCCTAAGATTCACCAGTTATTTATATTTTGTGCCTTTGGCTTTATCTTTCTCTGTGTGTTTGTATATACGTATGTATGTATGTGTACACAGACACATTTCTGTACATATACACACATATATGTATACATATATACTTTTTTCCCGAATCACCGGAAAGGAAAAAATCCCAGAAAAAGTTCTGATATAGACAAGATTCTCTAAAACTTATACGGAAGGGGCACCTGGGTGGATCAGTCAGTTAAGCGTCTGACTCTAGGTTTTGGCTCAGTTCACGATCTCATGGGTTGTGGGATGGAGCCGTCACGGGCTCCACGCTCAGTGGGGAGTCTGCTTGAAGATCTGCTCCCTCTGCCCCTCCCTCCATGCATGCTTACTATCTAAAATAGATACAAAAATCTTAAAAATAAAATAAATACATTTTATGTGGAAAAAGAACTGCAACAGCTAAAACAATTTTGAAAAAGGGAGAAATCAGTCTACTTGATATTGAGACTTATTATATAACTAGTACATTATATAAGCATAATCTTATATAACTATAAATATCATATATGATATATACTATATATCATATATAATCAACAGAACAGAGAATTCAGAAGTAGACCTCTGTAAGTACAGCCAACTGTTTTCTCACAAAGGTGCAAAAGCAATGCAGTAGAGGATAGTCTACAAAAACTGGTGCTGAAATAATTGGACACCACAGGCCTAATCTAAGTCTCACACCTTGTACAGAAATTAACTCAGAATGGATCATATATTTAAATGTAAAACTTGAGGAAAAAACATAGAAGGAAAACTTTAGGACCTAGGGCTTGGTGATGAGTTCTTAGATATGACACCAAAAGCATGATCCACAAAATAAGTTAAATTAATTTTGTTAAAATTAAAAACTTTTGCTCTCTGAAAGACACTGTTAAGATTAAAAAACACACTACAGATAAGAGAAAATATTTACAAGCCTCATACCTGGCAAAGGATTAGTATCTAGAATATATAAAGAACTTCCAAATTCAACAGTAAAAAAATAACAGTCCAATTAGAAAATGGGCAAAAGACAAGAGGCATCTCACTGAAGAGGATGTACAGATGGCAAATAAACACATTAAAAAATAGTCAACATTGTTAATCATTAGGGAAATGTACAGTGAGACCATGATGACATATTACTATACACCTATTAGAACAGCTAAAATTTTTTAAAATGACAAATGTTGGACAGGATAAGGAGAAATTGTATCTCTCATACATTGCTGGTAAGAAAGTAAATGGTACAACTACTCTGGAAATTTTGGCAATTTCTTTAAAAGCTAAACATACCCTTAACCTATGACCCAGCAATCATATTCCTGGTATTTACCCCAGAGAGATGAAAATTTACCTCTAGACAAAAGGCAGCTTCATTTGTAATGGTCCCAAACTGGGAACAACAAAAATATTCCCTATTAGGTAAATAGTTAAACTGTGGTACATCCCTCCATACCACGGAATACTGCTCAGCAATAAAAAGAAACAAGATACTGATACATACAATCTGGATGGGTCTCGAGGACATTATGCAGAGTGAAAAGAGTCCACCTTACTAGATTACTTATTGTTGGATTCCATTTATATAACATTCCCCAAAGGAGCAAAGGCTAGAGATGGAAAACAAGTTAGTGGTTGCCAGTGTTTGTGAGGAGGAGGGGAGAACACGAGTAAACATAAAGGAACGCAGCAAAAATCTCTATAGTGGTGGGATAGTTTTGCATTTTGATTGCAGTGTTGGTTTTACAAATTACACACACGATTAATGGCACAGACATGTGGAATTTCAAGGGACCCTGAATAGCTAAAATCATCTTGAAAAAGAATGGAGTTGGAGGAATTTCCCTTCCTAATTTCAAAGCTTGCTACAAATCTACAGTAATCCAAACTGTGGTACTGGCATAAAGACAGACGTCTAGAAAAATGCAATAGAAGAGGAAGCCCAGAAATAAAACCTCACATATATGGTCTAATGATTTTTGACTAGGGTGCCAAGATTCAGTTAGGAAATGACGGTCTTTTCTACAAATGGTGGTTGGGAAAATGGATAGCCGTACGTGAAACAATGAAGCTGGTCCCTTACTTTACATTTAACTCAAAACATGAGACCTAAAACTATAAAACTCTTAGAGGGAAACATAGGAGAAAAGCTTTGGACACTGGATTTGGTAATGATTTCTTGGATACTAAACCAAAAGCACAGACAACAAAAGAAAAAATAGATAAACTGGACTTTATCAAAATTAAAAACTTGTGTGCATCAAAGGGCATTATTAAGAAAGTGAAAAGATAAACCACAGAATGGCAGAAAATATTTGCATATCAGATCAGATAAGGGATTCATATCTAGAAAATATACAGAACTTCTGTAAGAAAGCAATGATAAAAAAACAAACAACACATGTGGCAAATGGGCAAAAGACGTTTTTCCAAAGATCTATAAATAGCCAAAAGCACTGAAAAGATGGTCAACAGGGAAATGCAAATCAAAACCACAATGAGATGCCACACACACACACACACACATACACACACACACACACATCACTTCTTAAACCCAGAGCATCACCTCCTTAAGTTTCTGGAAGCCAAGCAGTTCTAGAAAGGGAGGCAGTAGTATGGGGAAGATGAGAAGTGTAGGGGGCCAGCTCTGAAAGCTCCAGTTAGGCAGTGATGGGGAATCACTGGTGTGGGCAAGAGGCATGGGGGATGCAGAGGAAGGCGGGAAGCTAAGGCAAACCAGCAGGGAGGGGAAACAGAAGCAGTAACCCAAAGGATAGAAATTGAGGTGAAGGTTATATGAAAGCCCAGAAAGAAGATTGGGAATCAGTTCTCCCCTAACCCACAGACACTTCCTGCAGAGAAATCTGCCTGCAAATGCAGGGTCCGGGGGAACCGAGGCAGGTGAGATGACATCAGGTCCTCGAGGAGTAAGGAGGGGTCTGCACTGAAGATCAATGAACTTCACATGAAACAGGCGTGGGCATGAGGAACGGGACTAAATAGATGCCACGGTACTGACACCGTCTGCGCAGAGCTCCGGAATGGGGGAATGGAAGTGAAGGGTGGGAGAGAGTGTATAGATGAGGGTGGGGTGGGGAGTGGAGGTAGGGCGCGCTGTCCATAGAGGCCACTGCCCAGAGCTCGGGTGAACTTGCTCAGGTCATGCTCAAGTCATGGTAAGCAATAGACATTCTGACAATGCCTTATAAGGATCAAATCCTGCAGAAGAGGATGCCATTTCCCAGTGCTTTCAAGCCCACACCAAGAAGCCAGGCCAGACAAACCTGACCTTGAGGCTCAGAATAGACAAAAAGAAAGCCCCACACCTTGAAGGTGGGCACCAGTTGTCCTCAGTCGGGAAGTGGCTTTTGTCAGGTATTGTCTAAAGATGCAGTTTAAAACTTTTTTTTTTTTGAAGACACAAGCAAATACGTTCCCCCCACAAAGCCTCCAAGTCAGCATTAGGGAAAAAGCATGTCTGTGCACACATATGCTCTCGGGAGCCCCTTGTAGGAATGGGTGCACACTACACAGTGTCAGGATTACGTGCCTCCTTGTATGGCCGCCTACAGTACCCAGCAGGAGCACAGGACATGTGTTTAAATGCATGCTTCTTTCTTTCATGCCCATTCACCTGAGGCAAGACCAGGGCCACTGCTGAGAAAGTGTGTGCTTAGGAGAAAAGAAGCAAGGCTGAAGCGGCAGGGGGTGGACTGGGAAGCTGGGAACCTCCAATTTCACCTGATGGAGCCATGGCACCTGTCAGCACAGCCATGAGGAGCTCTGCGGCTCTGTGCTATTGGTCCCTTCTCAGCGGACCCATTAGCAGGAAGGCTGGAGGCCACCGGGAGGGGGCCAGGCTAGGAAACAGGGCTGTTCCTGAAGGCCAAGTTGCCAACAGAAACACGCAAGTGAGAAGCTAAGCACTGCAGCTTGGGCAACCCATCTTCTGAACTGCCCAAATCCAAGGCTTGGATGGCAGCTTGTAAGTCAAGTCAAGGCAGAGGGAGCAGGGGCCGTTCTACCCCCTGTGTCTATAAGACACAGGACAGAGTTCTCCAGCTCCAAGAGCTCCAAGGGCTGGTGTTAAGTCACCCAGCGATGCAGAAAGCACGACTGGTATAAAAGCCAGTCGGGAGAGAGATGGAATGGAGGAAGGAAGCAGAGTGAGACACTGGGATAGACCAGGCGCCTTGGTGGCGTCCCTCCACAGAGAACATGGGAGTAATGTCTGGAGGTTACTGTGGCAGGGTTAGGGGGGGCTGACCCAGGACCTGCATGCCTATGGAGAATATGCCACCCCCATCTGCCCCTTCCAGTGTGCAAAGCAAGCAGCAGCACAAAGAACCCTCTCCTACTCCATTCTTAGAAGCCTGTTTGAGCCTGGGCTTGACCACTGCACTCAACTCTGGATTGGAGACTCAGTTTTTTGTGAAGGGAGAGCAGAGAGGACTGGAGAGAGGAAAAGAGAAGAAAAGAAATGGTTGAAGAAAGAGAAACATATAAATGAAGTCCAGGAAAACACACCCAAGCTGAAATTGAAATGATCCAGAAAAAGCTGGTACTTAGTGATGGTTAGCTTCAGCAGCCCATTTTCCTTGATTATCTTAACATACTTCCTCCCCAAACCAGTCATTTCTACCGGGATATGCTGTGGTCCGATCTCCCTGTCCTGGTTTCCAGTGGTTGAGAGGGGCGGTGTCCCATGCCATCCTCCTTGCGCCCACTCTCCGCCCTCACGTGTCTCTCCCGGGCAGATGGGACACTGGCGTGCGGCCAGCTCCCCGCCTCCCAGGGAGGACAAGGCATGAGGGACAACATGAGTATCCACCTCTTCATCTCTGTTAGTACAGGCTCTGCGGAAACAACCCATACCGCCAAACAATCGGTTTAATTTTATTTCAAAAATTGTACAAAATGGCCATAAGCGGCTATAAAAAATTTTGTCTTTTGAACACGTGGAAATTCAGAAAGAACAACAAAACAGGTATCATTCACAGTGTAATGGAAAAGCTTTCTCTGAGGCAGAAATTACAACTCTTCCTTCTTCTTCCCTAGTCTCTCATGGTCTCCTTCCCGGAGCGTTCGAATAAAATTGGTAAACCCCAATTCCTGTAGGGAAGGGGAAGAGAAAGAGAAAAAAGCCTTTATCCCCTGATGCAGATGTGCACCCTCTCCCCCTCTCCCCTTTTCCTGACCCTCCAGGTGCTCACTCCTCTGGACACAGATTAGTGGCCAGTAGAGGCAGCTGGCCATGTCGGGAGGGCTTGCCTGGCTACAGAGGAGTCCTTGCCACCCCACCCCTGGAACCCACCCAGGCTCTGGGAGCTGGACTCCAGGACAGTCTCTGGGGGCACTCTCCCAGCCAGGCCCATAGCCCTTGCCTTCCCAGCGGCGTGCACATGGCTGACTTCTGCGGTGTCTGGGAAGTCTCCCTTTGCTGCCCATCTCAGTGGCTGTCTCCCTGCCCAACAGAAAGAGCTCAGGGCAGATGCCTCTCCCCAGCTTACCGTCCGATCGCTGTCATATTTCTCTGCAAACTTCCCATAGTGGTAGTAGTGGAATGTGGGGTAGGCCTTGACGGCTTCCTGCTGACACAGGTCCTGGTTCTTCTCTTTGACGCAGTCCACAGCAGCACAGGCAATCTGCGGGCCCGGAGAAACGCTGGGTCAGCGCAGGCGGCCTCCCGTTTGAGACCCGAGGCCTGGACCCTCTGCACATGGACCGCACTTTAGGCCCACGCCGTGTGCTTTCTCTGATTTCTCTCAATAGCAACGGAGAGCTGAACCAGAGCCTCCCCAGCTCAGAGCTCCATTGAGACCACCGCAGCTTGCTTCCAGTTCTCAAGGCAGGTGGGTAAGGTTAGGGGACTCAGCTTGCAGGGGCCTCAGACCACCCTCTAAAATCAAGAGCATAATGGCCATCAAGGAAATGATGACCTGAGAGCATTTGTAAACACTGCAGGTTTTGTGATGCTTTCTGTGAGGCATGGTGGGACTCATTCATTTATCAACTGACACTTCCCGAACGTCTGTTTGGGGAGGCAGTAGAGTACCAAGGTTAAGAACAAGTGCTTTGAAGGCGAGTTTCTGAAGTGCAAATCTGGGCTTGGCAGCATTGGAAGACTTTTGGAAAATGACCTAGTCTCTTGGTACCTAGTTTCTTCATCTGTAAAATGGGGGTAATAACAATACCTAAGTGATCAGGCTATTATGAGGACTGAGCAAGAGAATCCAGAGAAGGTGACACGTCACAGGACCCGGCACGTGGTTAGTAGTCAGTAAGTGTTCACTGCTCTCTTAATCACTCCTACGGCCCCCAGACACGAGCTCTGCCCCTAGTAGGGGCTCAGCGTCTGGTCAGAGCAGTCAGAGAGAAACAATTCCAAGGCACGAAAGGAGGTATGAGATGATGGAGGAAGTCCAGGGTGCCCAGGGGACGGGCACAGAGGTGCTCTGCACGTTTGCCATCTGAGCAGTGGCCTGAAGGAGGAGAAAGAAGTTCCAGCTGGGGAGCACATTCCAGGGACCGAAGAGCTCAGCATGACCAAAGAAAATGGAATTTTCAGTCAGAAGGGGGTTCCCAAATTGGCCACTGGCCTCTTCCTGCCTGTCTAACAAATTCCACAGACTGGTAATTTTCCCTTATTTTTTACTTTCTTTTAAAGTAGGAGGGTATAAAGCAGACCTGGGGAACCTTCTGTCTGTTGAGGGTCAGAAAGCAGGGAAGGAGGAGAGAAAGTCGCTTTACGGCAACACACCAAACGCAAGCATTGCCGAAGCAGGGCAGGCAGCTTCTGGTAAGGGTGAGCACGTACCCAAGGGCTGCTATGTGCTAGCGGTACACGGGTGACCTTGAAGAAGTCCGGCCATTTAGTGACCGCCACTCTTACCGAAGGAAAGCAGTTAATAGATACATAACAAGTGAGATCATTTTAGAGCCTGGTGAATGCTCTGAAAAAATGAAAAGAGGGTGATTCAAGACAGTAGCCAGAGGGGCTGCTTTATGGCCAAGGAGGCCTTTCCCAGGAGGCAGGATTTGATCCCCAACCCGAGTCAGGACCAGGCAGCAGGCGCCAAGAAGGCCCAAGCAGGAAGCACCCGCCCAGGGGGACCCACCCGCACCAGGACTGGAGGGGATTGAGCACGCAGCCTCTGGGAACCAGAGCCCATTAAGGCATTCCGACTGAACTCTCACCATGCTTGAAATTTCAAGTGATTGCACAGTCACAGCTCTCGCGGTTCTATGGCTACGGGTTCTTCCCATGGGGATGGAGGCCCCCCTTTCCAAGTAGATGAACCCTGCAGGCCACCGACGGTCCTGGTGGCTGCTCACTGACCTGGTGCCCAGGTGAGCAGGAACCCCGCTCTGCAGGCAGTGGGGCGACGGAGTGCGGAGCGAGGGGCAGCCTCCCTTCCTGTCACCAGTGGGCCACCAGCGCCACCCCCCGCCCCCCGCTCTGCAGCTTCCCTCCCACCTCAGCTACAGAACGTCTGTACGATAAGACTTCTTAAAGCCGAGTTTGCAAACTCGCCGCACACGATCCGTATCTGGCTCTCAGTCCTGTTCTATTTGGCCCACATAGAATTTAACAACAACAAAAAAAATAAACCTGAATTAGCTGCCAACCTAGAAAAAGAGCCAGAAGATTTTATATAAAAGTTTGGCTCTCCAGCTTCTGTGTGAAAGCCAGATTGGACGGCATTCGCCCTGCATTCCCGCAGGCAGCCACTGGCTGGAGCGGAGGGCAGCTGTCTCTGTCGGGCAGGTTCAACGAGCTGCTGGCTGGCGTCTGCCCCGAGCCCGATTCGCCGGGCCGGCAGACGGGCCCCTGCAGGCTTCTGAGAACCCCAGCTCACCCTCTAAAGTGCTCTCTGAATTATTTAGAAACACGAGGCAGATGCTCCTCCGGCTGTCCTCAGCGTTCCAGCTCTTGGGGCCCAGCCTGGGGGAGGTGGCGCACCCTAGGCAGCCATCTACATCCGCCCCCGGTGAGGGGCCAAGGCTCTCCGCTAGGCTGAGGAAGTGTTTGATGAGGGTTGCTCCGGGTGGCTGCTCTCCCTGCATCTGCTTTAAATTATGAATTTAATTTGTATACATGCCCCAAAGCTGTGGGAAATACAGTGTACAGTTTTATAAATCGACTAAATTAAAAATGTGTACTTATTTCGAATCCCCTAAACTAGCTGCCAGCCACATACACATGGAGTGCTACTCCTGGCCGCAAAGGCTCCTCCACACTCCATTTCTACGGGAGGAGAGGAGTCGAGCATGGCTCTTTCTCACGGAAGCAGCTTAGACTCTGGAAAGGAGATAGCAAATAAACCTCTTCTCACCTATCCCAATTTCTCCTGTCTGGATGCCTGCACCGCCCCCCCCCCAACACCCACTCTAGGTTTACACGGACTGAACTGTCACTGAAGGTACACGATCATTTCTAGATTTGTTCTGCCATAGTGGGTATCCTGCCATGACCCCTTGGCCAAACACTTGCCCCTGGCACCCATAATTCTTGGTTGCAGGGAGCCCCAAGGAAGGCCGGTGCTGGCCGGAACTTGAGGACAGGTCCCCCGGCTTCCTTGACCTTTGGGTGAGGCGATTCTGTCCCTGGTGAGGCCTCCAGGGCTGAACCCAATTACGCATGCACTAATCTGTTCATTAATACACCTGTTCTGGCTCCTGTCCTGACTGTCCCCTCTTCCTCCATCCCTGAGGCTGTGGCCTGAGACCATTTCCCAAATAAATCCCCTACACACGAGACCCAGAACCTGATTCTGCTTCTGGGAGACCTCTGACAATGCCTGTTTATCTGGTTCTGAGCTGCCCCTTCCCAGCTGAGCAACTTTGGGAGGGCTTTGAACCTCTGGAAGATTCAATCTCTTCTTGTGTAAAATGGGAGACAGAGAATACTTAGTTATTCTTAGTATTAGTTATAATACTTATGCTACTGTGACTACTACAAGGACATGACATAACCCTCTTAAGCATCAGTGAAAGAGGAGTTTTCTGAAAATATGAAATGCTACTGTGTGGTCATTCAGTCAACATTTACAGAGGTTTCAGGCGTCAAGGCTGGAGGGAATTCAAGGACCAATGAGGTCTCTACCCTCAGGGAGCTTTCCTTTCTGATGGACAGCCTTGTCAACGCAAGGGAGTACACACACTGTGGCCAAAGTTACAGCAGCCCCCTCTGCCTCAGGGCGCCTGTCCTGGGATGACCTTCCCACTTCGCTGGCCAGCCTGACACAGGCTGGGGACACCTGGATCTGCCATGAGAGATGAGCCCCACCTTGCCGGCCCAGTGGAACCCTGACCCTGCCTGCATCGGCCGGCCTTCCACCTCAGGCCCGTGTCCTCTGTGGCCCCTTCTCTACGGCCTTCGGTGCCAACATGAGCAGCATACAGCCCTCTCTCCAGCCAGTGTGTCAACCGCTCAAGTTCCCTAGTAAGCTCCTGGGAGGGGGGGAGGCTCCCCACCTAAGATATGAGCTGCCTCATGCGGCTTTATTGATTCAGTAAAATAAATCTCTGCAGGAGCTAATATTGACTCTGGCTATGAAAATGGAAGTGAACAACCAACAGCATATTGATTGGGGAAGGAACAGGGACTGGCTTCTGGGTGTGCTGGGGGGTGGAATACAATTCTAGCTAAGAGGTAGCAGCACAGGGTGTCCGGAAGAAGTGGAAGTCAAGAGACTCTGTTCTGGTTGTCAGCGACCAGTGGCTGGCTGTCCCTGGGCAAGGGACACAGCTCCTCTCTGGGCCATGACCCCCATGAGCAGGAGAGGGCTGGATGGGCCACTGGACCCCAAACACTGGCCACTAGCCAGTACGAGAGGCAGCTCTTAAAAATTACAAATTCCTGGGGTGGCTAGGTGGCTCAGTCGGTTAAGCATCCAACTCTTGACTTTGGCTCAGGTCATGATCTTGGGGTCGTGAGACTGAGCCCCATGTTGGGCTCTGCACTGAGTGTGGAGTTTGCTTAGGATTCTCCCCTGCCCCTCTAAAAAAAAAAAAGGAAGGAAGGAAGGAAGGAAGGGAGGGAGGAAAGGAGAGGAAGAGAGAGAGACAGAGAGAAAGATAGATAAATATTACAAATTTCTAGAACCATCCCTAGACCTCTAATGGGACAGTTCTAGGATGGCACCCAGCAGCTGTGACATGGGTAACTTTAGTCCCCCGGGCCGAGAGCGAATGCTCCCCTGGTGTTACCGAGAGCCATGTCCAGGAACCCCAGGCCTGCCAACTGCCTGGCAGAGAGGACACGAGATTAAATGTGTTCCTGGAAACGAGTGAGGGTGATCTCTGGCTTGGGATAAAGGGAGCTGGAAGGAGAGAAGAAAGGAAATAACAGACAGGGAATGACCCCAGGAAAAGGCCAGTAACATTACTGTCCCAAGCTGAGACAAGTAAGCAAAGGCATTTCAGTGTCTTGGAGAAGGAGGAGTCCCTGTGCATCAGCAGAAGGGAGAGAGGAAGAGGAGGACTGGCTGTTGGCTGCTCACTGTGGGCACAGCCAGTCTGGCCCCACCTGAACTGAGGTGATCCCTTCACAGACCCTGGAGCCATAGAGACCTTAGCAGCCAGGGGATAGGGAGACCCCACACCTCAGTCACTTTCCTGTCTGTCCAGAGTTTTCCAGGTGAGGGGTGATAGGGGTCAATGTGGACTGACTGCCAGTCCCATGCTGGCTGCAGGGAGCAAAGGCTTCCCCATACCAACTAACACCCAGACTGTGAGGGAGTCGTGCCGGAACTGAACCTGGGTGGCAGAGGGGTCTGGATAGGGAGGGAAATGGAAGACAGGAAGCCCCTTCTTGCCATGCCCCTCTCGATACAGGCCAAGAGGCAGGCATAGGAGAAAAGATTTCTGGTCCTTATATTCCCTCCTGATGTGATGAAGGGAGCCTCAAGGCATAGCCAGACTTTGTGGGTGACAACAGGACATCCTGAGTCCAGGGAAGGGTCCAGGGATCTGAGTCCCGAGTTTGTCCCCCTCCCCACACATGTCCCTGTGCCCCAGCCTGGCCCCCTCTGACCTTCTGTCCCTGTACAGCGCTTGCATGCCGTCACTGTCACCCCACCCAGGGCCAACTCCAGCGTGTCCTGGCGTGTGTGTCCAGCCTGCTCTAGCTGCACCTAAGGACCCCAACCGGTGCACACGCATGCAACTTTGGGTTGGGTGTGTATCAGCACACTTCTGAGGCCTGGTGGGGGACAGGTTCCCACAACAGAGTCCCAGGCTGGGAAGAGTCTTCATGATCATCTACAGCAGGATGCCAACCTTGGTGAGAGGAGAACTCAAGGCCTGAAGAGTCGACAGGACTTCTCCAAGCCACATGGTTCAGCAGCAGTCAAGCTGCACCGTGCCTGAGCTCCAGGTCTGCCCCTGCCACGCCACCCTTGGGCCCTGGAGTCATACATTGCCCTCACCTGGTGGCAGCCCACGCTGCCCTGGCTGCTGGAGCTGCCTGGGGAGGTGCCTGGGGGTGCCCTCTCCCCATACTTTAATCCAATCTGCAGTTCTGGCTTGTTAATTTTATGCTTCATCAGTCAGCAGCTGCAGGAGCCTTTTACTTCGGCGGGACGAGGCTCTGCAGACAGCCTTGCCCTCCTCCACCTTGACTGCCTCCAGTTCACTTTTGTTGGATATTTTTTATTTGTATTTTCAATTACGTAAGTAATGCATGACTACAAATCCTACTGTAAAAAGATTCAAATGCTAAAAATAAGCAGGTGACCCCTTTCCCAACCCCTTCTTCCCAGGAAGGGCTGAAACAGTTCAGGGTATCCCTTTCAGCTAGCTGATTCTTCAGCAGAAACTCAGCCTGCCCGATCCTGCCTTATGAAAAGAATGTCCTGGTTCCCAGGAATTCCCTGATCTCAGCAGAGTCTATTCAGGAAAGGGAGCTGAAGTGGAAGGAAGGGAAGTAGAGGAACTGAGGGCTGAGCAAAGTCAGGGGCAGGACAAGAAATGAAGAAGGGTATCCTTACCTTTCGGTCCTCTTTGAAGACGTTGGCGGTAGCCGTAAAGTGTGGGATGACCTTCTTACAGTGCGGGCACCCTGTGGAGGAGGGGAAGGATCAAGTGTTGCGTGTGAGGAAGGCTGAAGGGCCAGGGGTCCTTCCTGGCACTGACAGAGAAGCCTTTCCAGGGACTTCCCTCCACCCAACCGCAGGTGAGGGTTCATCTGACTCCCACCCCTTACACACCAGACTGTCAGGGTCCACGTGTCAACCCAGCCACTCAAACACTGCCCTGTGTGTCTGCTGTCAGCACAAGGACTTTGGAGAGAGGTCTGCTCTTGCCAGGGACCTACCACCCCATCCTCCCGTCACACACCGGGGCTGAAGAGGCTGGGGGTGGGGGAGACAGTTGCTGCAGTCTTGCTCTGCAAGCTCCTTCCACAGAGGGCTGCCCTCGGAGCCAGCGTAGAGGGGGGAGCTCTGGGCTTGGAAAAGGAGAATGTATGCTCAGGATTCTCTGAGCCTGTCACAGCGTCCCCTTCTTCTTCCCTAGGGACCGCGGTACATACTGTCCACTTCACAGCTGAGGGAACGGGACTCGGAAAGGTGTGGGGAGGAACTACTCCACCTGAGCCCCCACTGCTCAATCCCCACCCCGGATCACATGGCCAAACCAAGCCCCTGGTCCTCCTGCTAGCCTTCCACCCTTCGCTCTACAGTCCACCTGAACCTGCGATTCAGGGACGGGAGATCCAAGGTCAGGCTGAAAGGAGGATAAGCTACAGTGATTCCCCAAAGCTTCTCAGGGCCCGGGTTCCTGACTGAGGGAAGAGGCTGATCACAATGGACAAGGACCCGTAACTCCAGAGGCCGTGGGTGTGACAGTGGTGCAAGTGTCACCTGACATGACAGACCCCCTTTCCTGGCAACCTCCCTCAATCCCAAAGCCCCCTTCCTGTAACCATTCCCCAGATGCTGTGCACAACTGCCAGGAGAGCAGAACTGCTCTGAGGGAGGAGTTCCCTGACACTGGTAATTAATTCTGATCAAAACACAGGTGGGAGAGGCCAAATGCCCCACAGGGAGAGCTGGCAAACAGTCGGGCCAGCCAAGGCGGGGAACAGAAATGGCTTTGCTCATCTGCTTTCTCTCTTTTTAAAATAAGATAATAATGACTGGCATTTCAAAGAGTTTTGTGAAACCAAATTAAGGCTAGACTACAACTTTAATATGAATTTAACACGTGAGCCAATTCCTGAGATGGGCAGGGGCCCCCCCATACGGGGGGAGCAGCCAGCTGCCCCCAGAGCAGTGTGGACAGTGATGGGGAGGGGCAGTCAGGGGATTGTGCCCACATCCACTGCAGGTGTGGGTAAGAGAACTGGGCTCCCTACGGGTTCTAGCAGCACCGAATGCGACAGTGCCTAGCACAGCCTCGCTTGTGGCAGATCTAACAGATGATTTGTTTCACTGGCTCAATGGCAATTATATATGAACACTTTACTAATTTGACCCAGCAGAGGGAAAAACAGCTCAGATTCATGAAAATGTTACACTCAAAAGGAACGATGGTTTATACATTCGAAAACATTCAGAGGGCACAGTGTGCTGGCTGACAAGGCCTGTCAGAGCACCAGCCCTGTGGCCCCTAGAGGTCCCTCGGGACTGGCACATGAATGCCCCACTAACAGCATTAGGCTGGCTGGAAATAAGTCGTCCCCTCCCCCCAAATCTGGTATCACTATTAATTTTTCCTTTTAAGCTCTTTGCTTACTGAAAGTATAAAGGCAACTGTCAGCTTAGAGCAAATTCCTATTACCATCAATTTAAAGTATCTAGGTCTCAGATTAATCACCTGGTGCATCTAATTTTATCATTATCCAAAAGAAAAAGCAAGGCAAATGGGTAACTGGAGGGGAGGTTGTTTTAGAAAGGGCATGAAGACGTTTCCCAGGGGTCTTAGGTGGGCCAGAAGAGACATGATTTTTTAATTGGGGCTCTTTAAAAAGGCACCACCTTTGTGTAGCAGGAAACCAAAGAAGACCTCCAGAGCGGGGAGTCAGAAACAAAGACCAAGGACAGGATAAAAAATTCCATAGCTAGAGACTCGGCAAGCCGGCCTAAGAAGGGTAGTCACCGGGACCAGACCACTGAGAGCAAAGTGTTGGAGGTGGGTGTGTGGAAATGTTGGAACAGGAGAGAACAGTGAAACAGCTGGCGGAAGATCTGTGTAGAAACTGGGGAAGCCAGAGGTAGGGGGAGGCGGGAGGCTGGGTACATGGGGGAGCTCTGAAGCAAGGGACATGGTGGGGAGGTGGGAAGTGGGGCAGGGAAGCAGGAGGTGGGAGGGAGACTGGGGAAGGCTATGGGGGTTGGTTTTTGCTTTCACTTTATACCTACCTTTAGCAGGGATGTGACCTTCCTGTAGTATTGGTTCTTTATATGTAAATAAGCATCAAGAGGTATTACATAATACATAAATATGTATTATTTTTGTAATTGAAAAAATTTTTGAAAGACTTGTCTTTGGATAGATTCACTTCCTTGATGAATACGTCTCAGGAATCTGGAGCAGAGTTCAGGGACAGGAACATGCAGTGTAGGAAAAGGGAACCTCTAGGTGTGAGGCCCTTTGGCAGAAGCTGAACCTCGGGGTGGAATGGCCCTGAATGGGGTTGTTTCTTGACAGAGTGGACTAGGAGGCCCTCGAGGCCAAGCAGGGACCACACCTCCTTCCCTTGTATCCTGGGCCCCAGATACCACCCAGCACCCAGTGGTTCTGTGAGGGGGCTCATCAGCAGCCCAGAGGGTAGAAGTCCTGGCCCCAGAGGTCTGGGGGAAGAGGGGAGCATTTCTGGGGGGAAAGTATTTAGTCTGGACATACAAAGGCCCACCTAGTAGCCGGTCAAGGAACTTGACTTGTGAGGCCAGGCCTTCACTGCTGCTGAGGAAGCTCCTCCTCTCAGAACGAGGTCTGGGACAGAAAGAGCCCCTGTCATACGTTGCTCTGAGGACTCGGGCCAGTCACATGCCCTCTGCAGTTCGTCCTGCACACCCCAATCTGCCCAGACAGAAGACAGCTTCTTAAACCCCACTCAGCCTTCTAGGCATGCCCTAAGGACAGATGAGGACAGCAAGAAGCTCAGCAAGAAAGAACCCAAAGTCCCACTCCCACTTGGAGAAGAAAAGGCAAAAACAGAGCGACATGCTGGCTGCCCGAGGGTGGAGGTCTGAGGCTGGGAAAGGTAGGCGGAGGCAGCCCCTCCCAGAAAGTGAGAGGGAGGAGAGGCATTAGGGATTACTGACACTGGAAAAGTGGGACAGGAGGGGAGCCAACAGGAGGGCTGGCTACAAGCAAGCGGGTTTATGACTAGATTGAGTTGCCTGGCTTCTCTGCGGCACGGAGCTTTATTATCCCCACTCCATTAAGCAGAGCTGTAACCTGGGGGAGAGAGACAAGGGCAGCGGAAGAGTGGGAAATTCAAGAGCCTTCCCTGTTAAGTATCAATTAACTTCAAAATTTTATGCACAAAATCCAAAGGTCACAAACACACGTGTTACTTCCTCAACTTAAACTCTGATGAAAACGGGGATCAAGGGGAAGCTAGCTCAGAAGAATGTCGTGTGCTTTTCCCACAGCCTCAAACCCGATGGCATCAAAGCCATGTGGGGAGGTCAGGGAGGGGGCCGGGCTGGGGATGCTCAGGAAGACAAGGAAAGCAGAGGCCAAAACGGGTCAGCTAAATTCCAAGGTTTGAAGGTGAAGTCAGTGCCTAGTGGGATGCCAGGGAGCCAAGGTGTGGAAGGAAGGGGCAGGTGGGAGGCAGGCAGCCTAGAAGATTCCAGGGACCGGAGGAGACTGAGCAATTTTATGGCAGTTCCTGCCACAAACAGAAGTGGATGCCTTTAGCATCAATGTGAGAAAGGCTCCCCACAAAGAGGGAGAGACCCTGACAGAACTGACAGAAGGAGGCCCTGGATTTTGAAGGATATCAACCTGGAATGAGACAGCCCAGAGGAGCCCAGAGTCCCCCTGTGGCTGCCCTGGTCCCTGGGAGGGATCTTCTTGGTCTGGTCGGGCCCGCCCCTCTGCCTCACACCATGGCGAGCAGCCCCAGCTACTTACAAGGGGCATAGAACATGACCAAGGTGTGCTTCTTCTTCTTCAGGGTCTCCCGGAAGTTGTCCCCGGCCAGATGCAACACGCTGGTCTGCTGCTCTTCCCAGGTGGGCTCTGGGGGTGGTGGGGCCTCAGGGCTGCAGGAATGGAGGCGGAGGGAGGGGAGACAGTCATAAGGAGAGGCTTGGGTGAGGGCAAACACTTCCACCCCCACCCAGAGGAGCACTCAAGAAGAAATCACTTCACATCCTTTCTTTCTAAAATGTAATTCACAAGCTGAGTTTAAATCGGACAACTCTGTACCATCTGCGAAGATACTCTGATTCCCTCTGAGGAGCCTATCAGGAAGCCATTTTGTGAAGGTGTGGGAGACCCGACCCCCTTTCGGGGCGGGACACCTCTCCAGGTACCAGCTATCCTCTTGCATGGGGATAGAAGCTCCTTTGTCCGGGCTCCTGTGTCCCCAGGCCATTCTGCTGGTGAGCACGTCACAGTCACCCACAGCACGCCCCTTGTGCACAGCCTGGAAACACCACCGGACTCACCAGTGCTCACCCTGCTCCTGGGTGACATGTCTCAGTCCTGCCTGAGGATGCTCAATCCTCAGCTCTGCCTGAGGATGCTTTCTGAGCTCCCAAAAGAACCGCTACTTGTGTCTAGACAAGGCCCCTATACTCTCTCTGAACTTTAGTTCCTTCATCAAGGAAACAGGAATAAAAACTCCAACCTGGGCGCGCTTGCATGGCTCAGTCGATTGAGCTTCTGACTCTGGGTTTCGGCTCAGGTCATGATCTCGCATGGGATCGAGCCCTGCATCATGCGGGGCTCCGTGCTCAGTGGGGAGTCTGCCTGGGATTCCCTCCCCCATCCCCACCCCGATGCGCACGTGTGCATGCTCTCTCTCTCAAATAAACAAATCTTAAAAAAAACAAAAACTAAAACCCTGACCTCATAGGATCTGAGCATGAAATGGGCAGCAGATAAAAAGGCACTTGGCGAGGCGCCTGGGTGGCTCAGTGGGTTAAAGCCTCTGCCTTTGGCTCAGGTCATGATCCCAGGGTCCTGGGATCGAGCCCCGCGTCGGGCTCTCTGCTCTGCGGGGAGCCTGCTTCCTCCTCTCTCTCTGCCTGCCTCTCTGCCTACTTGTGATCTCTGTCTGTCAAATAAATAAGTAAAATCTTTAAAAAAAAAAAAAAAAGCACTTGGCAAAGGCTGGGAGGGAATTACCACTTACGTAGTGATACGGTCAGTGACAGCTCCACATAGCAGCTGACATCAGTAATAAAAATAGCTTCCTCCCTCTGAGCACTGCCACACCACACACCGTGCTAAGCACAGGAGTCTAATTTAATTCTCTAGACAAGTCTTTGGGAAAGTGTTGTCTTCATTTTCCAGACGGGAAGCTGGGGCATAATGGGGTCAAGCAAATGGCCTGGGGTCACCATTGGAGTGCAGGGCTCCCAGACTCCAAAACCCCCGCTTTCCCTCAAGTGCTTTTCAGGTGCTCAGCAGCAGGGACAACGCACAAAAGGGACACAGATCCTCGGGGCTCCCTACCAGCGTCCAGGCCACTCTAGATTCCCTGGGCTCTCTAACCACAAGTGCAAACCCCAAGGACTTGCCTGAACCCCCACCTGGCTAATTCTCCCTGGGTACCAGCACTTGCCCCAGACGGAGGCTAGCAAGGCAGCTGTGAAGAGCAACCTGCTTCTGACACCGAGAGGTCCAAAAGGGTAAGTACCTTGACTCTTCTGGAAGTGAACCACTGAACCTGCTCTCAGTGATGAGCAGGACAAAGCGGGAGGAGCTGAGACCAGGAGCTTGCTAGCACCCTCACCTCCTCCCAGGAGCCTCTCCTGAATCTAGTGGTAACTTTGCTCCCATTCTATAAGCAGGTATTTCTTAAAACACTGTGGCTAAGGGTTCCAATTCCCAGCTCCCGAATCAAAGCCTCAGGGACAGGAGCCCCAGAATCTGTACTTTAAATGAGCACCTCAAAACCAGGTGACGCATGCATACACCCAAGTTTGAGCACAAATGTCCTAATAAAGGAACTTGATTTTGGACACTGCTATTTTGGACAGTTCTCATGTCACATTGTGACTCTAAAGTCTTGGTTTTCACTTGGGCATCCTGATGCTTGGTACCAAGGACCTCCGCAAAGGCTGGAATATGTCTTCTTTTACTTTATCTTCCCCTACCCCGTGCTAAAATGAGGAAATATTCTAAAATATTCAAGCTCTACGTGAGTGAGAGTGAGAGAGAGAGAGAGAGATTGAGAGAGAGAGAGTGTGTGTGTGTGTGTGTGTCTTGGGGGAAGGGTGTAGACAGGAGAAAGTCTCCTTAACTACAACTTAACAATTTCTGCCTCTCAAGCAAGGCCTGGGGCTTCCTCCACACAGGACAACTGTGTGATGCTTCCTCTCCCTCACAGGAGAGGGAAATGCTCAGAACTGCAGGTTCCAAAGATCTTGGGGGAGTGGGAGGTCCTTGGGCTAGTAATTATGAGGCTACTCAGGTTCTCTGGACTTGTAGGCCGTTACAAGCTGAGCTGTGCCCTGCTCCCCATTCACATGTTAAAGTCCCAGCCCCCAAGTACCTTGGAATGTGACTGTCTTTGGAGACGGGGGTCTTTAGAGAGATAATTAAGTTAAGATGACGTCACTGGGGTGGGCCCTACCCTAATCTTACTGGTGTCCTTCAAGAAGGGATTAGGACACAGACGCAAAGGGAAGACCCTGTGAAGACACAGAGCGGAAGACAGCCAAGGAGAGAGACCAACCCTGCTGACATCTCATCTTGAACTTGTGGTCTGTGGAACTGTGAGAGAGTAAACTCCTGCCGTTGAGCCATAAGTCTGTGTTTCCTGTTGTGGTAAATCAGCAAACTACTACACAGACAGAGGGAGCACTTGACCGTCTATGTTCTCAACCCCAAACTGCCACAGGCTGCCTTGTGGACACTCCCAGAGGTCCAGTCAACCACTAGCAGACCTGGGCCTGAATGAGTCCAGCTCTGAATGTCAAGAGCTGTGTATGTCCTTCAGCCTTTTCAAGCAGATGGAGTAAGATGCCATGATGAAGCCTGGGGGTAGGGCACAGGGAAAGGGGGTCCCTCAAGAAGAGAAACATGCCACCCACTGCCCCCGGTGCCAGTGAAACAGGCTGGGTGAGGACACGTGGCCTGCACACCAGAGATGGCTCTGGAACTCAAGTCCGCCTTGGCTCCTGTGGCCCTGAGCCAAGGTCAGCAGCTCCTCAGGGTTCCTCTGTGTCCATGGCAGCCAGGAGTCGGGATATGCTGCTGAGCCCGCCACACTTACTTTCGCATCCAGTCAATAAAGTTCTTCTTTATTCTGAGCGCAGGCACTGCGGATTTCTCTCCATTCTTAAAATACTTCAGTGTGGGAAACTCGGAGATGTGGAATCTCTCTGCCAGGGCCTTGTTGACGGTGGCATCGACAGCTGCAAGGACACCAGAGCTCTGGGATGGGGGAGAGGCCAACCATGCATCACAGCCTCAGACGCGGTGCCGGCAGAAGAGGAGCCCAGACGCCAGCCCCCAACCCCCAGGACCTGCCAGCTCTTCTCTGGGGTGGCTGGCCCCCGGGACTCATACATCCCCAGGATACGCACACTGGTGTCCACGGTTTATTTGTGGGCTGAAGGGAGACTTTTAAATCTGTCCTACCAACTGGGCTGTGTAGACTCTGGCTGTTCCCAAGAGCCAAGGTCCCAGAGAAAACAGGGTGAACTCTGGGGCTTCACCCCAGGGCCACAACCTGGCAGAGGCCACACGGACAGGGTGAGAACAGGACCTTAGAGTCATTCTGTGCCCCTCCACCCCGAGTAAGGGCCCCTCCGACCTAAGACATGTGTACTTGGGGGCAGTGAAGTGCTGTAGACCTCCGGGAGCTTGCAGGGGAAAGTCCCTGCAGGGATCCATGTCACTGAGTCTTCAGAGGAAAATGGTGGGGGGAGGTTCAGGAAAGGAAGCTTACGTCTGCTTCTCCGTGTAGGACTTCCGCGGCGCTCTCAAACTCTGGCTTCATTTTCTTACAGTGTCCACACCCTGTGGGAAGGAGAGAAACCACTCCCATGGCACGGAGGCTCCAGTAATGTCCCCTGCCTCTGTAAGACAGCGGCGCCCTATTCCCAGACACCAGGGGCACCTGAGAGAAAAACAGCACCAGTGCAGAGGACAGAAACCTTTCCCCTAATCCACTCAGTGCGGGAGGGGGAGGGAGTGCCAGAGACAAAACCAAAGCGACTACATAAAAAATACTGGCAACATATACATATATATATAGGTCCTGAGGGCCAGGCACTGCTCTAAGTGCTTCACAGCCTCACAACAGCCCTACAAAGGCATAAGCTGATATTATCTCCATTTTACAGATGAGAAAACTAAGGCACTAAGAAGGTAGGCAACTGGCCAAGGCTACAGACACAGCCACCGGCAGTGTGTGCCTCCCAGCCCCATGCCACTACCCTTCTCACCCCCCCACCCTCTAGGCAGAAGGGGTCTGCGCCTTGAATTGGGAATAAGCATTCCCAGAAGCAAGAATCCATTCCAACTGTTCCCACGTGGGAGGACGTATGATAGGACAGGCGCAGGGATCTGGATCATCTTTTCCTAATGCCTCTTTCTTGGTACGAATCCTGCTCTGCCCTCTCCTTACCACCACGCAAATTCAGTAATGTTATGAATAATCAAATATGATATATTAACAAGTAAACGATCACTTTGATAGGTGATGTCAGGACATTTGCAAACGACTTTTGTTTGCATAGAGAGAACTTTCTGGCTTTTAATGTTGCAGGGGCTGTTCAGCGAGGCGGTCCAGACTGGCTCAGGCCCCCACACAGCCAGCTTCGGGATCTTTCCAGACAGGAAGCAGGCCAAGCAGCAGACAGGGGCACACCACGGCCTTCTCATGATGGGGGCTGCTGTGTGGCAGCCGACAGCACCACGATTCTCATAACTGTCTTGAGAAATAGGGAGGCAGACTGACCTCCAGGATTAGCCAAGGACACCTTCGACAGCCTCCAGAAGCCACTGAGCCACAGAACGGGCATTCTTGCTTTCATCGGAGCAGGGGACTGGGACAAAAGTGCCTCTCTCTTCCAGGTCATTCCTGCAGAGCCCAGCCGTAGGTGGCACTGGGACACAAACCTGTCCCTTCCGCTGCTGCCTGTCCCCAGCTTCCTCAGTCCCTGCATACCCGTCCCTTGTAGGGACAAGGGGTCCACAGTGGCTATGCTGCACCCACCAGGCACACTGACAGTAGAAACTGTAAATGATCATCCAGCTCCCGGGCTGGAGAGTTGCGGAGCTCCTCGCCTAGACTGAGCACTCGGGAGCCATGACATGACCCGTGGACGGAACAGTTCCCGATGGCATCCAGCCCAGGGAGCAGCTACGATTCTCAGCTGCAACAGCATTTTGACCCTTCTCAAATGGGCCCAAAAATGAGGGACACCTATGGGCCTGTGCTCTGACTACAGCCCACTCAGGACTTCATGAACCATAGGGGTGACATGGTTGTCATGAAATTAAAACACAAGAATGTCGTTTTCCAGCTAGAAACATCTCATGCTATCACAACCCATTTGTTACATTCTAAGCCACCAGGTTACAAAGGTTTTTTGTTTTGTTTTGTTTTGTTTTGGTAAGTGGGTTGTTTGGAACTGAAAATGTGTTTTCCCCAAAGAAACAATTTCGAACAAAGACTCCTTGCAGATTTTCAGGAACAGCCACAAAACCCCATTTAACAGAAATGTGCCTGAAGCACACAGAGCACGCACTGCTACCTCTACTCCACTGAACCATCGCCCAGATGGAAAACAGGCAGCCCACCATCCACCACCCCGGCCTCTCCCCATACTCGCTGTAGGCAGCGGCTGCCCGCAGTGGCGAATGGAGAATGTCTCCTTTGGCTCAGCTTGGGGCTCTGGGTCTTCCTGGGTCACTGACACGCTTGAGAATGTAATAAAGCTGCTTCTTCCCTCCTCCAATACTGATGCCAATATAGTCCAAATTTATGTATCACTTCACAGGAATCCAATCCCCTGACTGACTCCCAGATCCCAGGTTAAAAGCCATGGCAGACGAGGCCCGACTCTGAGGCATTTACTTTCCCACGGCGGGGGCGGGGGGAGCAGAAGAGCACAGAGTCACCCCATGGGAGTCCAGGCTTGGGTTCCCTCTCACACCCAACCAGGTAATGAGATGTTCTCAGGAAGACTCCACTGACATAACACGGAATATGTAAAAATGAACTTCTTTTTTTTCTGGTTCTCACTAAAATAAAAGGAATAAGTCATTTTGGGGGGGGGTTATGGTGGGGATGAAGGGATTCTAGACTCTTAATGGGGATTCCCCCTGCCCACCTACCTCCAGGCGGACAGCTCCCTGCAGCCCACCCCAAGGTACCAAGCTCCCCACTGGCCTGCTGCTAGGCTGGCGTTCCCTGACTGGGGTGCTGGAGGCTCACCTTACATGAAGACAAGTCGAGAAAAGGAAGCTCCCTCCTGGTGCTGATCTGTCATCTAAGAATTCAGCCTGCCCCAGAAAGGAGGAAGTGAGTGGCTTGAGTCAGACCCACTCAGCCCAGGAGGCACAAGGGAGAACATCAGGGCAGGCCTAAAAGGACCTGGGCTCAAGACTCCAACTGGCCTCCAGAGAAGGCAGGAGAGGCAGAGAGATGTACCCCTGACCACCCTCTCCCCTAAACAGGACATGAATGCTGCAGTCAAGGTGGGCAGTGGGATGGAGTGGGGAGGGGGTGGTGGGAGGACAAACAAAAGACGGCCATTGCCCCTGACAGAAAAACCGTGATTTCCTTCCAAAATATCCCAGTCAATATGGCAGGACCCGTGAAGATGAGAAAATTCACCTTCAAACCTTTATGAGATTCTGGCCCTTTGATGTCACTGCCCAGATGAGGTGGCAAATAGACTCCATATCACTGGCCAGCTTCTCTCAGTGGTGGGCCAGAGATGAACTCTGAGCTCAAGAACTCGCTCACTGGGACAAAGGGTCTGTCACAGACATAGGAGGGAGAGGTAGAAGATATGCCAGGAAATGTCCTGACTCTCTAGCTTGCACTCACGTCTCTCTCCTGAACTTCCAGCTCAGTCTGCCAGGACTCTCCTTAAAATAATGAAAGTACTTGCCCTCTGTCCTGGGCTTCCACACACTTTCTTTGGCAGCCCAATGAGACAGACAAGACAAAGGTCCTTAGAGTCAGAAAGGTGGCTCTGGGAGATGAAGTGACAAACGTGGGGCCTCCAAATGGGATGAAGGTGGACTTTCTGGCTGGAGTTCCCATCACCATGTCCACATGAGCCCGCCTTTTCTCCAAAGTTCTCCTGTCCCCCAGCACCTGCTCCTCATCACCACAGCCACGGCCCCGATGGACCAGGCATCTCCACACAGTGCCTACCAAGCTCCGGGCCCTGCTCTGAGTCTTCAGTTCATTCCACCCCACCAAACCGCCCACTCCTCTTCCACTCACAAAGTCCTTCTTATGCATACATTTCCACGCCATGTAATTTTGGCCGGCCTTGTGACTGTTCCATTGCTGTCTTCTGATACTTAGGAGCAGCCAGGACACCTTTTCAAGACATAAATCAGGTCACACTCCCTCGGCTGAAACTCTGCAATGGCTTCCTGTCACCGGCAGATCAAAATCCAGACCCTACGATGGCCACAGGCTGCGCACCATCAGACTCTCCTACCCACCAGCCGCAGCTCCGGTCTCCTCCCTCCTGTCCTCTGCTCTGCAGCCCGTGGCCTTCTTTCTGTTCTATCAGACCAAGCTCCTTTCCACCTCAGGGCTTGTCACGTACAGTTACCTGGAACACGATCTTTCCCCCGGGTCTGTGCATGGCTGATCACTTCACATCATTCAGGCTTTAGCTCAAATTTCACTTCCACAGAGAAATCCTCTGACCAGCTAACCCCAAGGAGCCTCACACATCACGTCTCTTCCAATATCCTGTTTATCTTCTCAGTGGTACTCAGAACAGTTGGAGTAACCTGCTTATCTGAACCAGTCCGTCCCAACCAGAGTGGAAGCTCCCCACAGGCTTTGCCATCTGTCCGGCTCACCGTCACATCCCTGATACTGAGGATGACGGTCTGCACGCTTTTTGGATGAATTAACCTCATGGCTGGATGGTTCAGGTTTACACCTGTGCACACAAGGTTTAACTGGGTGAAATTCTTTTGGGGCAAGAGTCTTGCTTGGACCTGAACAGTTGCTGGTTTGACTAAATACCTCTATCTAGCATCACTGGCAGCCAAGCCAGTCACTAGGCATGTCCCCTCCCTCCCCACCACCAAGTGTATACTTCTCCTGCTCCTTACAAGGTCTGGAAAACAGCTCTGGAAATCCATCCATGGATGTTGTTCTACAGCTTCTCATTCATACCCTAAACTAGTCGTGGCTTGCGCTTCCACCATGAATTCTCCCAGCAATCTGAACAAGATAGGAAGGCCAAGCAACAAGCTTCTGTAAAGAAAGTTTATGAGAAGGAGACTGGCCAGGCCCAAAAGAGGAGAAAGGTCTGGCTGCGCAAACATGTCCTCTGCTGGCACCCACCTATCCTGGAGACCCATGGGTCTTGGGTGATGCCTGCCTTGACCCCAGCCCCCAAATCCTGGGCCTGGCCTTCAGGACGTTCTGGCGGTGTGGGCTGCGGGACAGCCAGAAGGGGAGGTTAGAAAGCAGGAGAAGGACTCCAGCCCACTGAGTTTTAGTGTTCTGATTGTGATTTGATAGGCCATTAAGTTTTACTGCCGAAGTTCCTTGTTGGGTTTTTATCATCTGTGTAAGTGTGCGGACGCTGATTTTCATGGCCTGGCACAGAGGCGGCACGTCAGCTCTTTGAGCACACTCCTTCCTGGCTATGGGAATGTTGCCTCCCGTCAACCCCAAGCTTTCCAATTCCCCTGGATTACATTAACTTTAGATACACCTACAATTTTATTATAGACCAGCTATGGAGACTTTCCTGGATCCTGGAACAGGAATTTTCCAGGGAACCAAGATTAATCTGGAAAGCTCCCTTATAGCTGAGCCTCTACAGGAGCCTGGATTTTCCTATCCACATTCCTGCTGCCTTGCCTGGAACCTGGCTGAGGGCATGTGAGGGAAGTGGGGCTCCTACAGATGCCAGCAGAGACACTCATGTTCTAACATGGTGATGAGCGCCCCCAGAAACCTCAGGCCTCTTCTAAGGCTTCCAGCTGTCTACACAACAAAGCTGACTCATAGATACTCACAGATACTCTGGGGCAGACTCACACACTGACGGATGCTTCCATCCATCACGTGGCCCTCTTCGTGTGCAAAAACAGAGTGGGTTTTTTTTTCTTCCTTTGTATTAATGGAAAATATAGATAACAGGCTTTTAAATTTTTTCTTCTAGGCTTCTATCCTAAGGAAATAATCTGACATGTGGACAAATATTTATGCATAAAACTGTTCTCTGCAGTGTGATTTATAATGCAGAAATACGGTAAACAACTCGAACCTTCAACATTATGGAGCTGGTTAAGTAATTTATGGTGCCATTATACAATGGAATATTATGTGACCACAAAAAGCATGTACAGAAAAGCATTTTTAATAACATAGGAAAATATAAGATAATCTTAAGAAAAATGTAAGAGAAAAACATGCATGGAAAAAAAAGGACTTAGAGAAATAAAATTAAATCCTTTCCTCCCATCTGGTACAACAGAATGAAGAATCCAGATGAATTAAAGAATGAGACAAAAAAAAATATTATAACAAAACACAGGGCACTAGTTTTATATCTGAGGGGTGGATTTCCCGAGCAAGCCATGAATCCCAGAGGTCAGGGTGGGGAAAGGCAGGCTTGCAGAAGGCTCAAAGGTACAGGTTTTAATCCTAGTTCTACCTTTTTAGCTAAGCGACCTTTGGCCAGTTTCTCAACATTCTGATGCCTTTCTTTCCTAACCTGTAAACTGGGGATAATCATAATACCTACCTCATAAGATTTGTTATGAATGTTAAATGAGTTAGTATACGGAAAGTGCTTAGAAGGAATGCCTGATCCATAGTAAGTACCCCCTAAATATTCTACTTACTATTTGACCACACAAAAGGTAAAACTTTTGTGCAATGAAAGGTACTATCACAAAAGTAAAAGCTGGCCATAGACTACAAAGAGAACATCTGGAACACAGAAAAGAGATAAATATTACTACCCATAAGTACAGAGTTCTAGGTCAAGAAGAAAAAAACAACCCAGTAGAAAAATGGGCAAAGGATACAAATAGGTGGTTCGCAGAAATACAGAAGGCTGACTAGAACATGAAAGGACACTCGATTTCTCTGGAGGCCAGGGAGCTGTGCACAAGTTGCCCTTTTGCCCAGTTTGGCAGGAAGATGAGAGGCTGACAGTGTCCACAGCTGGCAAGGATGCAGGCTCTGTCACACACGGCTGGGGCACAGGCTCTGTCACACACACAGCCAGGGCACAGGCTCTGGCACACACATGGCCAGGGCACAGGCTCTGTCACACGCGGCTGGGGAGCAGGCTCTGTCACACACGGCCAGGGCACAGGCTCTGTCACACACACGGCCAGGGCACAGGCTCTGTCACACACAGCCGGGGCACACGCTGTCACACATAGCCGGGGTGCAGGCTCTGTCACACACGGCCGGGGCACAGGCTCTGTCACACACGGTCCGGGGTGGTGGAACCTTTCTGGAGGGAAGCTGGCAGTATGTATCGAAGCTCAAGCACACATCCTGCAGCCCAGAACTGCGGTTTCAGGAGTTAGTCATAAATATTTAGACGTGTTCCCAAATACATATGTTTACAAATGTTCATGGCATTGTTTGAATAATCAAAGGCTGTCGGCAAATGTCTGTCAACAGGAAATGATTAAAAATCTGTATCTCAATGATTAAATGTTATTCAATGATTAAAAAGACTGAGGTAGATTTATACACCAACATCTACATGTACACAAAACAATCTTCACGACCCACTGCTAAGTGAAAAGAAGCCACAGAACAGAAAAACAGGAAATGATCCTATTTACATAAAGAATAAAAACAAAAACACTGTTATTTAGGTAGAAGCACAAAAGGAGAAGGTCGTACTGACTGGTAGCAGTGGTCTGCTCTGGCCAGGGGGCAGGGTGGGCAGTGAGGGCTTTCACTGTTTGCCCTACAGTCTTATGTCTCCCTTGGACCTTGGATGGTCAGTAACAAAAATGCCATTATTATCCTTATGTTATTGGTACAATTAAAAAATTAAAGTGAGAGCACGAAGGAGTTTATGGCATGATGGTTACACAAATCTACACATCAGAAAAATAAGTCAGTTAACTATATGCTAATTGAAAAGCCTTAAAAAACGGGGGAAAAGAAACTAGAAACCAAGTGAAAAATGGTTGCTTCTGCATAATAGGATTATAGCTAGGTTTTTTTTTTCCGGTGTCATTTATACTTCTCTGTACTTTCTAGATTTTCTACGAAAGCCATATTACTTAAGAATAAGAAGGAAACTAAGAAGCAGAAAATCTGGAGTCTGACAGCAATCTACCACCAAATCTAAAGGGACAGCCCAGCAGCCTCCAGCACACATTTCTAAGAAAACATCTGTGGGGGGAGGACGGCGCCTGGGTGGCTCAGTCGGTTGAGCCTCTGCCTTCGGCTTGGGTCATGATCTCGGGGTCCTGGGATTGAGCCCTACATCAGGCTCCCTGCTCAGCGAGGAGTCTGCCTTTTCCTCTTCCTTTGCCCTCCCCCTGCTCATGCTCGCTCTCTCTCTCTCTCATGCCCTCTCTCTCTCTCAGATAAATAAATAAATAAAATCTTAAAAAGAAAGAAGGCAGGCTGCTCCTCCAGGACACCCTCCCCAGGAGCCCTTCTATGTTCCTTCTGCTGTCCCCACATGAGTGATGCTCGCTCAGGAGGTGTTATTTCAGCGCCGTGACCTCCTCTGGCCCAACGGAGGTTCTTGGAGAAGGAGGAGCAGGTGGATGTTAGTGCAGCAAAGCAAGCCGGACAAGAAGAGGAGTGAACACTTGTAGTCTGACTTTTCTCCTTCAGGATGCCGCAAAAAGAAACAAAAGGCCCGGGGAGTGGCAGAAGTCTGTGTCCTGCTGCCACACCCTTTGTGGACACTGTGTCCTCTGGGGGATCGCAGAGCTGGGCCTAGTGCTGCGGCCTCCTGCACCCATGCCAGGCTCCACACTGAGGGCCAGATGGAGGAAAGGGGGAAGTACGGAGTGAGGGCAGGCTGCCCCCAGGGCTCTACGTAGGCCCCAGCTCCGTCCTTGCCCTGTGCAGTGCACACCCTCCTCTCAGAGCCCGCTGCTCACAGACTATCCTCCCCACGAGGCTCAGCCTGATTCTGGAAGGCAAGGTCCATGGGGCAAACCCGCTTATAAATCTCAGCTCCTACCACTCCCGCGGTGTGACCTACGTCAGGACTGGAGCTCATGTGCGTGGAGGGGCCTACCCTGTGCTGGGCCTGTGCTTATTTGCTCAGTGACCACTCAGACATCAGGATGTAGAGGAAGCAGAAGGATCTGTGTGAGGTTTCTAACCTACTCCAGCTAGAATCAGAGGGGAAGGGAGAGAAGGTGATGAGGCTGAGGGGGCAAGTGGCAGGAAAGCTAGAAAAGATGGGAAAGCAGCAGACCACTGGACTGCTGATGATATCCAACAACGAGCGGCCCGTGTGCCTTTCCTGCCAAGAACCCAGGAGAGTAGTTCCATAGGCGCCCCATGAAGGTTCTAGGCACGGAACAAAGTAATTTGCCTCCGGAACCTACACGTGCCAGGGAGCAGCCACCTGGGGCAGGCAACAGTCAGGTGGAGAGTTGAAGACTCTTTCTCTTCCCGGCCCTTCCAGAGCAAAACCCAGGAAGAAAGAGACATTGAGCATGTACTCTGTGCATAGAAATAACAGTGTAAAGAGGGACTGTGGCTCTCTCTGGGAGTCAGTATCACAAGTGTGAATTTTCTTCTCTATATTTTCCCATATTATCCTGTTATAATATGTACATGCATTCCTCTTTAATTACCAGAAAGTCCTAAGAATAAATTCAGCTTTTCAGTTTGGGCCCTACTATTTCAGTCTGTTGGCATCTTCAAAACTCTTACATGCAATTGTTCAATATTTTAGCTAGTTATCCTTTTTCCAGCTCCAACCTTTGGAGATTTAGAAGTATGCCTTTTTTTTTACATATATAGTTTTAACGAAACTGCTGAATAAAAAACAAGTACCACCCTCCAGCTAGAACGAAGCTAGACTCACAGTCATTCAGCACCAAGAAGGTGGGCCACTCCACTCTTTTCCCCCATCACAGTCAGGAAAGCAGACTCGCTTTTGATAAAACAAGGACATGCTATAAGCCTGGTGGTAGGTATTATGGAGGGCACATTTTGCATGGAGCACTGGGTGTGGTGCATAAACAATGAATTTTGGGTCACTGAAAAAAAAATTAAATTGAAAAACAAAACAGAACAAAGACATGCTAATTCATCAACCCAGTAATCCTGTCACAAGAAACAAACCAGAGATCCTTCATACAAACTATGGTCTTCTCTGTTGACGGATTCCAACTTGTTTTTCTAACTCTCTAGCATGGCCTGTTTCTAAACCACTCCTTGTTTGGTCTGAGATGGAAACCTATCATACTGCTGTGATTTCCAGAACTCACCTTTTATGCACTTGGGAAACTTAGGACAGCATGGCCAGTCTCTCTGGCCTCCTGATATCTGTCCTTTTCTCCTGGTTACCCAAACCCCACAAAAGTGGTTCACAACTGCTCTGGATTCCCTGGAGCTCCAGCATGAGCTGTACAGGTAGGCAGCCAAGAGCTCTCTGCCCCCAGCTATCTTCTTCTGGGTTCTGAACCCTCTCGAAAACCACACACAGTCCATCCTTTGCCAAGTGACAGAGCATGCTCCTGGATATGGAGGGACTGTGCAGAGCTAGGACTCAATGGGAGCTTTAACAGGAAGCTTCACTGCATGCTTTTGCCCTGATCCTTGTCCCTGTCAGTCCAGCAGAAATAAACCCACATAGGTGTGTGCACACGCACGCACACACACACGGGGCTGGCCTCATCAGAGAACGTAGGGTTCCTCCCAAGCACACACCCACCAACAGAAGCCTCAGACGTCTCTGTTTGCTAAGTTTGAAATCAGAGTCCCCTCAGCAGGCTCTGTAAGGAGCGCAGTGGGTTTCAAAATATTTATTAATAACAATGACTGATGGGGAAAACAAAAGCTGCCATTTGGTTCCCCGTTTTCTTTCTCTAATTTAGCTCTAAACAACTTCACTGGTTTGTTTCTTGTCCATTAAACCCTCACTCTGTGCCCACAGAGGCCATTGGGTGGGGGAGGGGGGAGCGGCGAATAAGACCCTTCTGGTTCAGAGAGGGAAGAGCATGAGTCATGAGGGGAAGAGAAAGGGGACACTATAGACAAGCTCCAGCCCCCAGCCCCTGATGCATGAGCTCCTACAGTGAGTTGCTCACCACCTAAGACTATAAGAAAGAACACAGACAAAAAATTCCAGTCTATGTGGTACATACTATTTTTGGATACTACACAGGATTCATCAAAGGGGATACACACTCTTCACGCTCAGATGCATCAACCATGAATCCCTGCTCAAACCACTCGGTACTGTGTCGGGCTGCAAGGGACAAAGCTCCCAGGGAGGAAGTGAAAATGGCCAGTCACTACCGACCTGCTCTGTGGGGACAGGGACGCAGGTGGGCTGATCCCAACTCCATGTGCCACGTGACTTCCCGCCGGCCTGGCTTCTGCCGCAGCTCTGAGATGGGCCTGGGAACACATGTCAGCCGCGTGCACACTGCGCCGTGCTCATTAAGGCCTGGGCAGAGCTGGGGGTAAAGTGCTCCTAAGGCCCCATCGTTGCCCTTAATCAGAAGGCTCTCCGAAACTTAGCTTTTGGGGGCCATTTGTCAGTTTTCTAGAAATTCAGAAGAAGGGTCATAAGAAGACTTTACCTCTGGATCCGCTCAAGAATTTGGTACTTCTCAGAAAGAAGGAGCTGGGGAAATCCCGAGCAGGGAGCAATCTGCTTACTAATAGCTCCTGACTAACCAAACCCACGTGCTACCCCAAGGCAGGGGTGCAGGGAGGGGGTCAGCAGTACTGCACTTGAGGAGCAGTGAACAATTTGGGCCATTTCTGTGTGACAGTCTCCTTATCTGTAAAATGGGGCTCCTCCTCCTGGCCTTGCGGCACTGTGGGTAAGATGAAAGAAAGGGACCCTGCGGGGAGCCGCTTTATCGCCACAGGCTGAAACACAACTGTTAGCACACAGATCCCCACCCCTGTGCTGATGACTACTACATTCCCCCGCTGAAGGTGCCTCTGTGGACTGGACGGTTATGGCACTCGTCTACAAAGCAGTTATTTCTTGCTCGTTCTTCTACTTCATAATCTCTTCCCTACCATCACTGGGCCAAAGAGCCAGCAAGAAGCTCTGAGAGAAGAGCACACCCCCCACCCCCTGCCACATACGCACCTGTCCCGGGGTTCTGAGGACCCACCTTGCTCACCCATGGGGGTGGGGGTGGGCCCATCTTTCCCAGGAACTCTGCATCTCTGGGCTGTCATCCCCTTGCTCACCTCCACGGGAGCAATCTGCTCCCACTTGGAAACAAATTACTATCAATTTTCCATTCTCCATGGGAATGGGGAGGACACTGGCTTAGGAAATCCCTGGGCTGCAGGCTTTCCAGTCATTATTGCAAACACCTTCTACAGCATTCGCACATTTCCCTTCCTTGATCCACTGCGGCTGCTTCAGGCCACGAAACTTTCAGGTTGAAGCGGAAGGAAGGCATTCCAGATGCTGGGGGATCTGAGGCTCTGGCCCTGGCCTCACCATGCCCTCTTAGCTATTGGGCAAGATACAGGGCCTGCTGGGGGTCTCAATTTCCCCATTAGGGGAAATCACCCATTAGATTAGGGGTGATTACTGTTCTAGCTGGTATCCCAGGGCCCTTCCAGTCCTAATTCCTCCAATTCTGGGCAATTCGTTTGCATTTCCCAATTTGTGATGACGTAAAGGAAGCCGCACAGGCCCTCCAGGTTGAGGCAAGGAGCCCTGTGGCCTGATCAGGGCGACGGTGCTGTTCCAATGGTGACGTGGGGTGGGCTGTGTGTGCTGTGGGGGTGAGGACCTCGCCTGGCACCAGGGCATCTGCACAGGGGAGGCATCCAACAGGCAAGTGCTCACTGGACACGCGTCCCAGAGCAGTGCCCGCCCTATGCTCAGGGAGGAGAGGACGTGGTGGGAGGAGCAAGGTTCCACTCACATGGGGCGTGGAACATGACGAGGACAGAGGAGTGTTCCTTCACAAACTGGTCAAAGTCTTCATCGGTCAGGTGATAAACGGAGCCGCCCTCATCTGCCCAGGGAGTCTCGGGGACCTGGGGCTGTGGCGGCTGCGGACTGGAAGACCAAAAACAGGCAGAGCTCAGAGCAAGCCCGGGGCCTGGGCAGCCCTTCCGAAATCCAGCCCCCTGGCCGTAGCCCCCACGGCTCACGAGACCTGTGGCCGGGGCTCACCGGAAACCCCTCAGTGGAGGAGCAGGGGCTGAGCGATCTGGCCCTGCCCACCTCGCTGTACCCCCAGAGCCCCACGGGGCCTTAGCCGAATGTCTTCTTACAAACAGTGACTTTTAGTTAGAGCTCCCCAGGCAGCTCAAGAAATACCCCTGCCTCCCAGGAATCTGGGGATTTGACAGCATCTCAAGCTCTTTCAAACTTCCAGCAAACCCAAAGAGAATAAATAACAACAAAGTGACCTTTGGCAAAGCTCACTGTTGTGTTTGGTTTGGTAGCTCCCCACAGGCAAGGGCGGAGAGAGTGGGGAGAGAAAAGAACGGGTTGGGGGGGCAGGGGTATGCGCAGTGGTTAAGGAGGAAAGAAAGGCCGAATGTCTGAGAAGGACCAAGTCTAGGGGGAAGGGGGGGAAGGGTTCTGGGCTGGGAAAGGGAGGGGCTGTCACATGAGTGCTGCAACCTGTTCCCTGACCAGTGTGGGAGGATGGTTATGAGGAGGAAGAGTGGGGGGCCAAGGGGAAGCAGGTCAGGGGCACCCTAACCTTGACAGCATCTACACCACATCACTAGTCCTTCCTAGAGACCAGGAACAAAGCTATCCAGCTCCCCCAGAGGCAGAGAGCTGGAGCAGGAGGAGCCGGGCTTACATCTGACCTCCAAGGTCAGATGTCCACTCCCGACCTGCTGGCTGAAAACCTCGGCAGGCTGCAAGCCGCTAGCTGCGTCACCAGCTACTCCAGGGAGAGGCTCGCAGGGGCCCTCTACTGCTCCAGAGGGGAGGACAAGGCTGCCGGGGGCCACAAGCTCCAGCCACTTTGCTGCCACAGGCACCTTTGCCAGAGCCCCTTAACTGCCGTGCTGAAAAAGCCCTTTAGGATAACAAATGTGAAAAGACAACCACTCTTTTCTGTCTTTGAGAGCCTACTGTAGAAAAATGTGTATAGTGTCGGCAGCCAGGGTAGAGATACTGAGTGAGAACATGGCAGACACAACAGGATGGGCCGCCCCTACCGGCTGGAGAGCCCAGGTTCAATGTCACCTTCAGAAGCCTTCCCTGCTGGAGGCCTCAGCAGGGCTTCCTAGGCCCAGGCAGAGAGACACAGTGGGAAGAGGGCAAACCATTTCCAGCCCATGTACATGCAGTGTCAGATGGTGCTGGTGGCAAAATCATGCTTTGGGATGAGTCCCTAACCAGACAACAGTCCCAGACCAGCACCCGGAGACCCAGACTCCCGTACTTGGGCTCCAAACATCACCAATTCCACTTCAGGGAATTTACCGTTCCAGTACAAATGAACACGTGCAACACTATGTACGTTTGAAGCATTCACTGCAGACAGTGTGCCGTGCCAAAGACTAGAACAACCCAGTGCTCACTGGGAGGAAAGGGTTACATAAGCTGCAGTCCAGCCACACAACGGGGGCTGAGCACGATAAGGAGGAACAAAAAAAGCTCTCGAGGCACTGACGTGGATAAACCACTGGGACACACAGAACAGGCCGCGATGTACTAATTTTTGCATAAAGGAGGGAGAGATAAAAAATAGTCATCCATATTTGCTTGCATCTGCATAAAGAAACTAATCAAAGTTGTTGCCTCAAGGGGAGAGGAGGTAGAACAGGATGAAGAAAACCGGTGGAAGCGAGACTTTTCAATGTATAATTTTCAAGTATCTCTTAAAGAATTATTTTAATTAAGTGAATGGAATCTATTCAGAAATTAAAATAACTTTTAAACATCCTATGAGAGCACAGAATGGAGAAGCCACGGCTTAGATGCGGTACAAGCATATGAAAGTGCCTGAGAAACTTCTAGTTAAACACAGAGAACACACTCTAAGACCACTAAAGTAACAGAACAGGACTTAAAAAACCCAAGAACTCACAGGAGCAAAAGGAACAGGAAAGAAGATGACGGTGAAGAGAGGAAAAGAGGTCAGTGCAATTTTAGAAGCTAGGAAAGTGACCCAGCAAAACAGAGGGCAGAGACCTGAGGTGCAGGTGCAGACAGGGGCCCGGGGCCCGACAACCACACCAGGAACAAACGCGAAGGCTCTGAAGGACCCCAGGGCATCACCCCTGGAAGCAGGGCCACGCCAGAGGCTGGAAACAAGGGCATATACCGGAAGCCTGAGCAGCTCGTTCCTCAGATCCTGGCCCTCAGGCTACCAGCCAGGTGAACATCCCTCTCCCACCCAGGAGACAACCGCTGAACTTTCTAGAGAGGATTGCAAAGCTAGGCATGGTGGTAAGAGGGCTCACTGCAAAGAGAAGGACTGAGTAGATATCTGAAGCCAAACACTATTCCTGACTTAGGCCTTTCACAGTCTGTCTCCTTGGAGACCGGGACGACCTCTGACCACTCCTCACCGAACAGGCAGCACACACCCAGTGAATGTTTTCTGAATACATGATGGAATGAGAGAAGAACGGTTGAAGGAAGTGGAGGCATTTAACCTGGAGAAGAGAAGATGTAGGCAACACAACAGCGATCTTCAAATATTTCAGACTGCATCAGAAAGAGAAATTAACTTCTCTGTGGCTCTGAAGAGAAGCAATGCCCACAAGTGGAAGCTCCAGAGAAGGAAACCAGTCACCGGAAGTAAGACTCTTCTCTCTATAGCAGACTCGAGGGATGCTGGGAGCCAGATGAGCTGGGTTTGAGCCCCCTTTCCTCCATTCACCAGCTCCAGGGCTTAGGCAACCAACCTGACTTCAAACATCTACAAGACAGTGTATCTGGAGGCCTTTCTTTCCCTCTTTGCCACATCTAGACAGACAATGCTCCAGAGTAAGATACTTTAGAAATGTGTCAAGTCCTACCTACATGTTCCTAGAGATCATTTATATGAAATCCAGAAACTGTTCCAGCAGGAGTAGATGACCCCCAACATAAGTGAAGGCCTTGTTCTCTGAGATGTTTGAGTGGGGCTGGGGTAACGACGTCTCTTCTGAGGTCATGCAAACATGACAAGGCAAACCACTAGGGGCAGAGTCACTGATGTTTCTACTCCCTTCCAACCCCGTGACTCTGATTTCCTGGGCTCTCCAGACTGGGGAGTTCATACAGATCAGACCCTTATCTGAGGCCGGTGCCCATGCGGTAGATAAGAAGATACAGTAAGCATTGTAAGTCAAGCAAACTTTGTGCTCAGTACACTTCTGGCTGAAATAAAAATACACAGGCAGAAACAACGGCTCAGTCAAAATAGACTACCGTGCATACACCCTCTAGGTGCCAAGCCCAACACAGCAGCATGAAGCCTGTGGAGAGAATGAGAAATGTAGCCAGTGGGAGCACAAGGGGGCACACCTGCCATGATCAAACCACCCACTCCAGAGTCCTTGCACACTTAGACCCCGAAGTCTCCACCTGGCCCCACCCAGTGCCTAGTGGCCAGCCACTCATGGCAGGGGTTGGGGGACGGGAGGCGAGATCTGGGTTCCTCTCTCCTGGGCTACTAAAAGTCATGCAGAGAGTCAGTAAAGCCTCATTCTTTCACACTTGGCCACACGGAAGCCCTGAGCAGCCAACGGGAAGACCAGGGAAGAGGTGCCAGAAAGCAGGAAAGGTGGGAACACTGCCAACCACCAGGATGTGGGACAAAACTGGTAAAGACTTAAAACACCTGCCACAGGGAAAAATCACATACACGTAGGGGGGAAACTGGAAGGACATTCACCAAAATTTTACAACACATTATCTTTGGGTGGGGAAGAGGGAAGGGCTTTTCCTTTTGTTTAAATATATTTTTAGGAGCACATGGGTGGCTCAGTCAGTTAAGCATCTGCCTTCGGCTCAGGTCATAATCCTAGGGTCCTGGGATGGAGTCCTGCATTGGGCTCCCTGCTCAGCAGAGAGTCTGCTTCTCCCTCTCCCTCTGCTGCTCCCCCTCTCTCTCTGTCAAATAAATAAATAAAATCTTAAATAAATAAATATATATGTAAGTATTTATATACAAATATATATTTTATATAATATATATAATATATCTTTTAAGTTTCTCTATAATAACATATCACCCTTGAAGAGCCTGGAAAGCAAAAAATGTTTTCTTAAAAATTAAGGCAGCTGGCAGCACAGACAGATCCTAGCTCTTGCTGGGGTGTGAGATGAGGGGGCTCACCTGGGGGTCCTTTAGGAGGTGGTCTCACTACCCTTGCTGTTGGGAGGGTGGGCTATAGTTATGCCTTCAGAGAAGCTGCCCCCATGAGTGCCCCTGACACAGCGATCACTGGTGGTCAGACAGCTGGACAGGGCTGCCAAGGGAGACCCAGATGCTGTGCCCCACTCCTTGGAGTCACTCCACCAAACTTCACAGCCTAGAGACCAGGACTGACCCAGGAATTGCTAACATTTCCTCCCCACATGGATGAGAAGAGGGAGAAAAGAAGAGGTCGGAAGTGGGGGAGGGGGCACCAGCCCTGGGCTGCTCCAGGTCTCTGTCCAGAGCAGAGTCTGAAGGAGGAGCTGGGGAGGTGGTGGGCAGAGAGGAGGGGAGGGGGGACAGAGTGCCAGGCTCCACTACAGAGACCATTACCTGTCTCAGAAACTCCCCTGACATGCTCCCCTTGTGTAGGGTTAGCAAGCAATTCTCAATACTTAAAAAACAAAACAAAACAAAAAACCTAAACCTTATCCGTCCAAAAGATAGGAGTATATTTTGAAACCAGAAAAGGTCAGAGAAGGGGGAGGGAGGCAGACAGATTTTATGCTCTGGTGACAAATGAGACTGCTATTTGTTGAAACCTTTTCCCAAAGCAGAGTAAGAGGTGTCCGGCTGGAGGAGAGGACATGCTTATTACCAAATGAAAAAGGAAAACCGGGGAGTGAAGGCCCAGGTTAAAACAATGAATACATGAGAACAGGGGGCCGCCTTCCCAGGCAGAGGCGGGAAACGAGGGAATCGATGGGGACAGAGACATGAAAATGCTTCCGAGAAACAAAAGATGCTGTGCACACACAGGATTACCGTTGGGTCTTATCTCCCAGGGACCCACAGGACGGAAGACTGAGAGTTTCAACCTTCAGAATCTGCCAGTTTGTTTGAGGTGGGGGTGGGTACAAAATTCACCCTCCTTCCCATCCTGAAAATACACATTTTCAACTTCCATATCTTTGCATAACTAATTCTTTAACCTTGTGCCACTCAGGGAATGATGTCAGTGAATATCCACCGTGCCAGCAACTGGGGACGGGAAAGGGGGCTCCGACCAGAACCCCAGGGAGATGCCGCCCAGAACAAGCCCCGCGCTGCTACCTGTCCACAGCAAAAGCCTGGACAAGCTCCTTATCACTGTGATCCACGACTCATTCATTAAATAAAGCTGAGAATAATGTCTTCCTTACCGGGCTGTTCTGAGGATTCCATGAGAATCCATATACGGTGTTTAGAATAGGCTCAGCCATGAAGTGGAGCCCAAAAAAATGTTAGCTTGTATTATTCCAAGAATTACACACAGCCACACACTGGCAGGGACCAGTGAGTACTGAACTGATGACAGGCAGAGCTCAAAGCAGGCAGGTCACAGTGCTCGGGATGGCCTGAGGAGGCTGCCAGGAGAGGTGGCCCCTCCCCAGCTCCCACAGTGGGGGACACAGACTCCCCATTCAACACACCAGTCAAGGACATGCCAGTCACGTGCCTAGCATGGTGGGGGTCCAGGTAAGGGATACTCTGCATTATGAATCTCTAATCACATTACAAACAAGGATCCCAAGGTTGCCACGAGGCAGCGTCTGCGGGGAGTGCTCATGAATGGCAAAGCACTCTGCAAATCTAAGGTATCAGAGTATTTCTTAGAAGCTTCACAGCACCTAATACAGTGTAGCATTTGAAGTAAGGGTTCAATTGACAATGCAATTTTCAGAAAGGCCTGCAGGGGAGCTTCTCTCAAAACTGACCTCCTAGATGAGAACTACCCCAATCACAGGATAGACAGTAAGGAGAAAAGAACTATTTGACATGCAGTCACCATGACCAGAGTCATACCAAATCCTCCTGATTCCCACATCCTAAACCCACAAAGATCCCATCTTCTCCTAGAACTAACCCAGAAACCACCATTCGGGCAGCACAGTGGGACCTTTCCCTTCCAGGTTCTCCTCCCCAACCCAAGCCACAGCCCTGAGACCCGAGACCAGAGGCCAGTCCGAGGTCTAGCTGAGGCCCCTCCCTCTAGGCACAACCCCACCCCCAGGCAACTGTCCCACTTACTTCTTCAGCCACTCCACAATGTCCTCAGCTGTGGACCCATAGTTGTCATACTGGAACAGAAACCGTCCTTTCCTGTGAAATGTGGACAGACAACGTGGACTCAGCCAGGGAAAACGCCATCCGGGAGGCAAGTGAGCATCGGAAGGGAAGCAGGGGACTTACTCGAAATAGCAGATGGTGGGGTAGCCTCGCACATTATACTCCTCCTTGATGTTTTCAAATTCCGAGGGGTACACGTTCATCCCAGCCAGCACCTAGGAGCAAGGGGAGAACAGGCCTATCCACAATCTGCCCCGCAGACACCCTCCCCTTGTCCACCTAACCCACTGCAAAGAGACCAAGGGGACAGAGCCTCACAGACTGACGTGCAGCCCCGGGCAGTGGGGGAGCAAGGCAAGCAACAGGGTCTGCCCTCTGGAGAGGCGTTCTTTTTATTTGCCCTGCAGGGGGAGCCAATCCAGAGCAAAAACAAAATTCCGAGGGCTGAGGACACCTGGCCTTGCTACCAAGTTCAAACAGTTTCTACTGCCATCCAAGTATGCATTAGCTTTCTCCTTGCCCATGTGAACTCAGGCTTGACTCCTCTCCTAGGTTACAGCCACCACTCAGCCACTCCACAATGTCCTCGTAGCCTGCCCTCCGTCTGCCCACCTCGGCTTTGTGTGCAACATCCTCACACCTCACAGCTGCTGTGCAGCCAAGGAGAGTGTGCAGCAATCTATCTGCCTGACTCTCCTCCCTCCAGACTGTTGGAGCCTTCGCCTCTCTCCTACTGTTTGTAACCATCCCTGACAGCCTGGTGGGACCACTCCAAAGTCTGAACTTATTCTGGCTGCAGGGTCCCCATATCCAATAGCCCTAGGTGGGAAAGGAGAATTGTAGTAGTCAGGTTACTAAATGCTAAGAACAACCCAGAGTCCCTGGAGAGAAAGAAGACAGAGTGGCCAGACACGGGAGGACTGCTCCACAAAGCAAGGCAGCATGGAGGGGAGGAGAAAGGAAGTTCAGAACCACCAAGTTCTTGATTTCCCACCAAATTCTTCCAGTGAGGGAAGTCACCTGAGCCTTGGGCAGTACCATCCCTAGAGGCACCTAAACACATCTTCCTAACTATTTTAGATATCTAACACAATGCCTGGCATACAGTAGGCACACAATTAATGCTTACTAAATCACTGATTTTGCCCATCTATGGGATGCGGCAACGAGAATAAGCCTGAAATAGAACTTACTAGAAGCCCTGGGACCCTCTAATGGCCATTCTGCTCATTTCCCCAGACTGATTCAGCAGCCTGTTCCAGTAATAATCGTCTACCTTAAAGTTCTGTTTTTATTCTAATTGATCTCCCTAGTGTGGGCACACATCCACCACGAGATTAATCTTCCACGTCCTCCTTGTTTGTGATATCACTTCCCCGCACAAAACCTTTCAATCCCACGGAATACAGGCTAGCATCTAACTCCACACTCAGAGACCATATGGTCCCTATCTCATTTTTGAGTTCTTCTTTCCTACAAAACCCTTAACTGTGCACCTGCTAGGATCCCAGGAATGGGACAGTCTGACACAGCTGCATGGGGAGGAAGCTGGACTGCCTGTCGTCTAAGGGACCTGGCAGATAGGGGTATACCATAGTGGCTAGGATGCTTGGGCACAGGCATCAGGGTGTTGCGTTTGGGTCCTAACTCCCCACTCAGTAGATGCATTTCCTTGAACAAGTCGGTTGCCTATGTGCCTTAATTTCCTCATCAGCAGCCATGTTCTGTGATTGCTATGAGATGGTAAAGGGAAGGGATCCTCAACACTCAAGGTATCTACGGCTCTCAAAATGTGTTAGCTGTTAATGTCCACAGTAGCTGAACTATGGAAAGAGCCCAGATGTCCATCAATAGATGAATGGATAAAGAAGATGTGGTACATATATACAATGGAAATCTTGCCATTTCCAATGACGTGGATGGAACTAGAGGGTATTATGCTAAGTGAAATAAGTTGATCAAAGAAAGACAATTATCATATGATCTCACTGATATGAGGAATTTAAGAAACAAAACAGGATCAGAGGGGAAGAGAGGGAAAAATAAAACAAGACGAAATCATAGGAAACAAACTGAGGGTTGCTGGAACAGAGGTAGGGAGATGGGGTAACTGGGTGACGGGCATTAAGGAGGACACATGATATAATGAGCACTGGGTATTGTATAAGACTGATGAATCACTGACCCCTATCTCTGAAACTAATAATACACTATGTTAGTTAATTGAATTTAAATTTTAAAAAACAAATTAATAAAAGAAAAGGTTACTTGTTTTCATTACTACTACTGAGAAGCTCTGTGATTCTGCCCAAATTTGCTGAACACATGCTGTGTTCCCCTGGCCCTTACTTTGTGTCTTCTAGTCCTTCTGCTTAGGAAGCCCACTCTGACCTCTCGATTTCTACCAAAAATTGATTCATCCTTGAAGGTAAATCAAATCCCACCTTCCTGTGCAGCCTTTCCAAACCACCTTTGCTTGTGATGAACTTTTAACTCTGAGATTTTTTTTTTTTTAGTACTCTTGTGCCTCTTGGGGATACTTATTAACTAGGTAAATTTTTTTTAACGATTTTATCTATTTATTTGACAGAGAGACAGCACACAAAGCAGGGAGAGTGGCAGACAGAGGGAGAAGCAGACTCCCTGCTGAGCAAGGACCCTGATTCAGGGCTCGATCCCTGGACCCCGAGATTATGAACTAAGCTGAAGTCAGATGCTTACCTGACTGTACCACTCAGGTGCCCCCAGACAAATATTTTTTGAAAAACTATGTACAAACACTTTCTGGATTCCATAAAGCCAAATGAGGCAAAAGCTGGTCTCAGCCTAAAAGTTAAGGTCACAAGTCCTGACCTGGAACCACACGTTCTCGTGCCTCATGATCCGACAGGAACAAGATGGAAGCTTCATGGAGCTCGTGCTCAGGGGAGGGTAAGATTTCCACAGACATGGAAGTGAGACAAAACAAGACGCAGCCCAAGAAACGGAATATGCCAGTTTAACAGGACTGTAAGACACAGAAGGGGGCAGGAAGAGAAGGGTGACAGGTTCGCTGAGCTCACTCTGGAAAAAGCTTTAATGCCTAAGAAACCAGGACTTTATTCAGGGGGTGCTGGAGGCTTTTCTAGCTGCATTTTTTTTTTCTAAGATTTAATTTATTTTGAGAGAGAGAGAGAGAGAGAGAGCGCGCGCGCATGCGCGCACAAGTCAGGGGAGGGGCAGAAGAGAGGGAACAGCAGACTCCCCGCTGAGCAGGGCTCTATCCCAGGACCCTGGGATCATGACCTGAGCCGAAACCAAGAGCTGGACACTCAACTGACTGAGCCACCGAGGAACCCACCTCCCCCTTTTCTTTTTAAAATATAAACAGGTCAGGGTGTAAGGGGCAAGTCACGGGTCAGGGAGAGAAGTCAGCAGTCTCTGGCAATCACCCTGTGTGGGCTAACCAAGGCCTGACCCAGGATGGTGGGCAGAGAGAGGACGGAGGACGTGAGGGAGAGAGATGTATGATGAGGCCCTGGAAAAAAGGCATGTTGGCAGAGGAGCCTGGGGTACTTGGGAAGAGTCGTGAAAGCAAGCTGGGTGGGAAGACATGGAATTTTACTTTAGACATCCTGCATTTGGGACATAAAGGAGAAAAATGCAGACCAAGATGTCAAGCAGAGAGTCTGATACACGGTCGTGGAACTTAGGGACTCAGGCTCCACGAAGCTACATTTTGTTGAAACTATGAACGTAGATAAAATTACTGAGGGAGAGACCATCACAACAAGGAACACAGTGCCAAGCCCTTGCTCCACCATGCTAAAAAGAAAAGAGGCTGAAGAGAGGAAGCTTGGGAGCACCCTCATTTATTGAGTGGGAGGAACAGTAAGCACAGGGCAGTGGAGGGAGTCAGTCATGTGGGTCTGTGAATTATCTGTGGGTTACAGAGCTGTTTCCACATGCCAGCCATTCGCTCTTCACAATAGCCTAGTGAGGTAGACAGGGTTTGCATCATCATCCCCATTTTACAGATGGGGAAACAGAGACTCCAAGGCTATTTGCCCAAGATCTCCTAGCTGGGTAGTTAGAGCCAGCACCAGAGTCTGATCTGCCCCAGTCTGTCACCATGACGACGCCTGTCATGGTGTTCATACCTAGACGGCCCTCACGGCCAAGGTTAACAAAAGACTCAGTGTGGACCTCAGTTACTAGCAAAGCTGGGAAGAGGAGGCAGATGGGGAGAGGCTCTGAAAGTTGCTCAGAGAGGGAGCAGCAACGGCTGCTGACGAGGATGTCAATTAGCAGCAGTACACGGGACGGACACCGATGAGTCAGCAGATGTTAATGACAGCCAAAGAGAGGCAGATCTGAGTCTGGAAAATGGCAAAGGCTGATTGATGAGCACCGCTGACCTGGCCTGGCTTCCATCTTAAAGACATCATCAAGTTGAATATGTCCCAAGAAATCTGTAGAAGAGGAAGGTTTCTGACCCTTGCCACAGACACGGCTTGCCCAAAAGGGTTCACAGATGAAGGAGACGAAGAGGAGACCGGAGGTGCTAGTCCAGCTTGCTTGCAGCAGTGGTGAGGGGGCAAGTGTTTGATTTCAGGGGCCCACCATCCATCTCTGCCCTGTACGTGAGGACACTAAGGCATCACGCTTCTGGTTGCCCTCTTTCTGGGGAGCAACGGCTGTACCATGAGCCCCTGCCTCCAGGAGCTTCCTGCAGCTGGCTGTGTGTGTGCGGCCACACACATCTTTCCCCAGTTATGGAGCTGGGAAAGGCCGAGAATTTTTTGAAGGTGCTTTCCTAAGAAACAGACAAAACGTACCCCAAGCAAGAAAACACAGAAGCAAGGCAATGAATGAGCTCACGCAACACAGATGCCTTAGGCCAACGTAACTAATACCTGGCCAAAGCTGGGCTTGATCAACCAGGCTCTCCTGGCACCCGGACAATCCCACTGAATTTTCTGTAATGTTGTCTAGGGAAATGGAAGGGTCATTTTCATGTTTCTGGACTTGGGTCCAGGCAGGAGAAGCATACACTGCTTGTTTGGGTTTTTTTGTTTGTTTGTTTGATTCATTTGTTTGGAAGCAAGTACCCTTAAAACAAGTAATCTTCAAGGCTAATCTTGAGAAAGAGCCTCACATGAGCCCAAGGCTAAGGGGAAAGTCCTCATCCCACAAACATCGGTCCCACTTTGTCTCTGTCCTTAATAACTGATGCTCTGAATTCCTTTAAAAAGGAGGAACATCAGGGCGCTTAGATGGCTCAGTCGGTTGAGCAGCCAATTCTTGGTTTTGGATCAAATTATGATCTCAGGGTCATGGGACCAAGTGCAGGGTCTGCTTGAGATTCTCTCTCCCTATGCCCCTCCCTCCACTCTCTCTCTCTCAAATAAATAAGTAAGATCTTAAAAAAGGGGAACATCATTTTTCATGTAAATGCAGAGCTTAAAACAAGATCCCCAGGAGTGGTAAGCCACACACTCATTCATTCATTCATCAACACATACGGGGCACCACTCTGAGCTTGGCTCTGTGCTTGTGCTGAAGAACTAGACACAAACCAAACAGCCCTAGTGCTCAAGAAGCTCACACTACAGTGAGAAAATCATAATTAGTATCAACAGGTAATGTGATCTGGAATAAAAGGGAAGATGAGCAGACCTGGCCATGCATGGCAGGGACAAGCTCTGTGGGAGCACAGGAGGGGTTGGGAAGAACACTGAGTTCAGCAGGAAGATGCACTGTCGGCTGAGAATCTTACAGATGTTGCACAAGACTGGCCCCAGGACCTCACCTGCTCTGACGGAGCTGGCCAGGCATTTGTGATTTGACTGGGGCTAGAGTTGTTTGACTTCCACAACACCACAGAGCCGGGAAGTGGAGTCAAGGACTTTTCTAAGGATGTGTGTGGGCAGGCAGAACGCTGGGTAATTAAGTCTTTTCTCCAGGCAAAATAATCATGAAATATGCTATCTACTGAGGCCCCAAAATGCAAAGTGAAACTTCCCCCCAAGTGATGTATCTGTGCCCCAAGGCCAAACATCTCTACGCGAGTTGCTAAAAATTCATTAGTGAGAAACAAGCAGGACCTTGGTGTTGCCCCAAAATGAGGTCAAGAGAGAAAGCACCAGTTCTCTGCAACCCAATCCTGCAGCCAGCTTGGCTGGCGGGGCTGTCACTATGCCCAGGTGCTGCCATGTCAACTTTTCAAATTGACTTTGAACTAATCACCAACTTAATTTGATCTGTAAATATCATGATTCAGATTTAAGACCTCAGAACTCCCTTCATGGGACTCTGGCTGGCTCCGCCACGATGGCTCGCCTCCTCACAACCTTTCATAAGACGTGTATGAATTTTTCCATGCTCCCCGGAGGAGCCAGCAGCTCTTTTTCTGTTGCCACCAACGGAAACAAAAACAAAACAAAACCCCAAATCTCTGTGGCTCAGGATATGTGCAAAACTGGCCAGACCACATGGTAGAAAAGAGACAAGGTCAGCAGGTGGGGGCCACACAGAGATGACCAGGACCATCAGTGAGGGGTCCTTGGCTTGGTGAGCTCTGACTGCCCAGCTTCCCTGCCCTTCCTGGACCATCCTGGCTGCTCTTCCTTCTTGAGGACCGTTTCCTCAGTGACTCCTCTTCCCCTCCTGTTCCTGAAAGGTGGGCAACCCCAAGACAACCCTGCCTCCTGTTGGCTTCCCATCCCCCCACACTCTGCACCCCCTCCTTCAGAGAGCCCTGTAAGCTCAGGTCTCCAGCTTCCTGTCTGGACTACTTCTTGCTGTCATTTCCACGGTCATCCCACAGCACAGGAGCCCGAGCCTTGGCAAGCCTGGCAGGGAACTGCCCCTGAACCCGCTTGTACTTTGGGCCCACCACTGGTTACCATGCCCCTTTCTTTACCACTGGGCTACCCAGCACCAAGAGCCTCGGCCCACCTTGGCGCCTAGCCCCCATCATTCTGGAGCCCTGATGGTCTGCTGATGGCCCCTGGTCACCCAGCAATTCCACCTGTGCTTCTCTCTGGTTTCCTGGCTATTGCGTCACTGGCCTTGGTTGGACAGGCACCAGATTCTCCTGGTCTCAGCAACTCTGCAGAGCTCTTACCATCCATCAGGGATAGGTCTGGGTCACAGGCGCAGGGAACAGGGGCAGTAGCAGGAGGGGAAGTGCTCACAATTTTCAAACCCGCCCTCCCCCTCCCCCTGCCCTGAGCCCCTCCTCCCACAACTTTCCGGGTGAGCCAGCCAGCCCTGCCAGGCCCATGGGCCTCACTTACGATGTGGCCTCGCAGCTGGGTGGCGGCCTTCTGGAAATGTGGCATTATCCTCTTGCACATGCTACACCCTGGTCATGGACGGGAGAGAAAGCAGATGCCGTTACACCGGGTACCAGGCCCCTGTCCCCTGCCCTCCCCCGGCTCCCCCCAACCCCAGGCTAACCTCTGGCAGCCAACATTCACCCAGTCTGCAGAAGGGCAGGGCCACCCCAGGGCCTGGGAACACAGAAAGAATGGGAAGCAGAGGCCTGGCTCTCTAAAGAGCTTACAGTCTCGATGGCATAAAATAGGATACAGCCCAGCAGTCCCTCATCAAACATGGGCCTAAGCAAACATGACATGGTTGGAGAAGGGCAAAGCAGGGAATAATTTAGGGCTGATCAGGAGTTCACCAGGAATTCCAGGAACCAGAATGGAGACAGAAAAGCTCAGCTAACAGCCTCCCTTCACTGCCCAGTCAGGGGCTAAGAATGAACATGAACCACATGCCATCAGGAAGAAAATGGTCCAGCCACTGAGATGATGAGCACTGGATTTCCACAGCCCTTTTTCTTCCACCCACAAGAATAGCTGGGCAGTGAGTGGAGCGGGGCTCAGTCTGAAAGCACCGGCTCAGGCCTCGTGGGAGGAGCGCCAGGCCAGGATTGGCACGCCTGAGTGCCCGTCTTCCCGTCATGCACTGCATGGCCCTGGACAGGTCACCTGTTCTCTCTGGCCGATGGCTCCTTCTGGCAAATGGGGAGGGTTGGAGCACACAACCTCAGGGCCCCTCCACCTCTGACATCGGACAATCCTATGAGGTCAGCTCAGCCTTCTGTGGGGTTCTGTGGTCTACCATGGTCACACTCTTCTCCCAGGACACTAAAGGTCCCCCAAGCCTTGGGGGACACAGGGCCCAGACAGTCAGGCCCCAAAGATCCACTACTACTTCTGAGTGACCTTGATTTAGAATCTCGCCCCACCCCGCATCAGTTGGAGCAGTCCACATTTCGGCACTGATTCCCCCAGGACACACGAGCAGGTTTCTTCAGACATAAGGAATTCTGACATGACAGGCTGTTCCTCTTTCTGACAGCCGCTCTGCTGCAAAAAGGCTTTGAGATGCAACCCGAAGGCCGCAGACACCAAAGCTGCCTAGAACCCCATGTCAGGCTAGATCTCATCTCAACGTGACACTCTAGGGACAGGGCCATGCGGCAGCAGGCGGACAACCTCTAATCCATGTTAGCTAATGCCGCAGCAGACCTCAGGCAGAGTGATACTGATCAGAGAGGTGCCCTTCCCCACCAGGCCACACACGGACACTGCAGAACTGTGAGCAGGTCCAAGCTACCCCGGGACCTCGGGAACCTCCCCAGCACCAATTCTACTGGACCACATGTAACGCAGGCTATTCTGACATGGAGCCCCCCAAGTGCTCATGGTCCCTCCCTGACATGCCGGCCTGGCACACCGACAGACACACACTGGACACACACCAGCATATGAAGCGTGTGCTCAGATTCATGCCATTAGTTCAGGCTTGGACTCCGGGAGACTCAGGAGAGCGGGAGCTGTTGCCAGGCCAGCACACAGCACAAGCCCACCGCTTCTGCCCTTAGGAGACACAAGGTACCTCTCTCCAGCAGCCCACACAGCACCACCCCCAACAAGTGTCATGAAGAAAGGAACATGACATTTGCAGGGGACACTGTTCCCACTGTGGGACTGCACAGAGGCTGGACACAGGGACAACAAGGGCGCCTTGGCCAGGTGCCCATGCCCCATGCTGGATGCCACACAGTAGGGACAACAGGCCACACAGCAGAGGAAGAAGCTCGGCTCTGAGGAGAGCAGGAGACCCAGGCCTGTGCCTCCCCTTGGCCATCTGCTGCCTCTGAAAGGCCAGCCACGTGGTCTGAGCCTTAGCTTTGCCATCTGTGGAGTGGGGACAGCACCTGTCCCGCAGGCTTAAGGACAGCGCCTGACACTCAGCAGGGGCAGCACCGTGAACACAAGACCTGAATGTATGTCCCCGCTACATCTGTGGGGGGCGGGAGAGCAGAATAATTCCGGAGGCGGGGACACTCCTCCACAGCAGACAAGAGGCTGTCACTCTCGGGAGGGAAAATGAGTGGGGGTGGGGGGTACTTGCTTTCATCCACCCTTTACTTGGTGACCGGATGAGGGGGTGAGAGTCAGACACCCCCTGGGCCACGTTCATCTGTCAGGAGCTTAATTTATGAACTGTCCCCACAGGGGTGGCATCTCTAGTCCAGCTCTGACCCTCTGCAGCGGCAGCGACCTTACCGGCCGCCACGCCCTCCCAACTCCCCTTGGGTGGAGCCCGGCAGTTCTGGAAGAAGTTGTTAGTGAGGTGAAGAGGTGATAGGAAGAGTAATAGGAAGCTCCACGCCAGCCAGTTTCCAATTTAACCTCACCAAAAATAGAGATGGGACTGTGATCCCTATCTGAATTTATCTCTCAATGGATTCAACTGAGAGGCAGGGGAAGAAATAAGACTGTAACTCTCAAATTCCCAAAGTTATAGTAGTCATTCTTTTATTTGCTCACTAATTCAGTCAACAAACATTTACTGAATAAGCAGTAGGTCCTGAGGACCTGGATTCCTTGTCACAAGTAAAGCCTCCCAATGCCTTTGGGTTCATTCACCCCAAACATGATCAAAGGATCAGAGTCCTAAAAGACTTCCCATTTAGGGAACTGGTGTTTCCAGCAATAAGCTGAATTATGAAGCCATGAAGGCTTGAGTGGACTAGTATAATAAAAGCACAAGTTTGTTTCGATCCAAACAACCACAAAAGAGTCCTGGGGTTACCTGGGAGCCAGGAGGCCATCCAATCTGAACCCTCCACAGAACTGAACTTAACAGCTCCAGGTTTTCTCCCTCCTTCCCCAACTACTAATTGCTCTGTGACCCCAACAAGGGGTCTAACTTCTCCTACCCCAGCTTTCCATTCTATAAAGACAATAACTATGCTTGCCTCTCTGCCTGCTGTGGTGAGGAGGATGGGCCCACTGCCAGACAGCCTGGGGAAGGGCTAGGGAGAGAAGCCTCGCATATTCTAATACAAACTGCTAGGGAGTTACTCTTTTAAGTGGTCAACTAGTGCCATTATCCTGAAACCCACACAACTGTACCATGATCCTGCCTTGTGACACGTACAGTATACCGACATGCACTCAGTTTTAGTCTCATTTAACCAGTGCCTTGAGTTCTGAAGTGTTCTGAGATGAACCATAAGAGGCCCTGTCCTCAAGAGCTGGGTAGGCAGGACAATTCCTGGGGCAACTCACAGCTGGGCCGTTAATAATGTCCCTCCAAGGAGAAACAAAAAGGGGGGAAGCCAACCAGTGAACATTAATGAAGAGAATGACCCAGGGTTAAAGTGTAGATCGTTCTGAGCAGAGCCAGCTCTAACAAGGAGTGGGACACCAGGACCTCCCTTCTATAGGCAAGCAAGGTGTCTGAGAAGAGGCTGGGTTAGAGGGACACCTGGCAATCAACAGGGGTAGCGGAGAGGCTATTGTCATCGTGAATAAACCAGAGGTCCAAGTCAGTCAGAACCACCAGAATCTCCTAGAAGGACAGCCATTCAGGGAGGCATGATCACTCAGGTGGAAATGGGAGGAGTCTCTGCTCAAAGAACTTCTCAAGAAGGGGGATTTAAGACAGGCTTTCAAGAGTAAACAGACCTGAAATGAGAAGTTACGACTCACATCACATAAATACAAAGGATCATAAGAGACTAGTATGGATGATTGGTCACCAACAAACTGGACAATTTAGAAGAAATACGTAAATTCTTAGAAACATATAATCTTCGGGGCACCTGGGTGACTCGGTGGGTTAAGCCTCTGCCTTCGGCTCAGGTCATGATCCCAGGGTCCTGGGATTGAGCCCCGCACCCGGCTCTCTGCTCAGCAGGGAGCCTGCTTCCCCCTCTCTCTCTGCCTGCTACTCTGCCTACTTGTGATCTCTCTCTCTCTGTCAAATAAATAAATAAAATCTTAAAAAAAAAAAAAAGAAACATACAATCTTGTAAGACTAAATCAGTAAGAAACAGAAAACCAACCTGAATAGACCAATTACTAGCAATGAGACTGAATCAGTAATCAAAAACCTGTCAACAAACAAAAGTCCAGGACCAGGTGGCTTCACTAATGAATCTTCCAAACATTTAAAGATTTAATACCTATTCTCAGACTCTTCCAAAAAATTGAAGAGGAGGGGAATACCAAACACATTTTATGAAGCCAAAATTATTCTGACACCAAAACCAGAGAAGGACACCACAAAAAGGGAAAATTATAGGCCGATATCCTTGATGAACAGAGACGTAAAAATCCTCAACAAAATACTAGTAAACCAAATTCAACATTAAAAAGATCACACAGTGGGGCGCCTGGGTGGCTCAGTGGGTTAAAGCCTCTGCCTTCAGCTCAGGTCATGATCCCAGGGTCCTGGGATCGAGCCCCACATCGGGCTCTCTGCTCCGCAGGGAGCCTGCTTTCTCCTCTATCTCTGCCTGCCTCTCTGCCTACTTGTGATCTGTCTGTCAAATGAATAAATAAAATCTTTAAAAAAAATAAGAATAATAAACTTAGCTGAGAATCTTAAAAAAAAAAAAAATCACATGACACAATCAAGCGAGATTTATTCCAGGGAGGCAAGGATAGTTCAATACCTGCAAATCAATCAACATGATACACCATGTCAACAAAATGAAGGATAAAAATCATAAGATCATCCCAAGAGATAAAGAAAAAGCACTTAGTAAAATTCAACTTCTGTTTATGATAAAAACCCTCAACAAAGTGGGTATAGAGAAAACATACCTCAACATAATAAAGGCTATATACGACAAACCCACAGCTAACATCATACTCAACAGGAAAAAGCTAAAAGCTATTCCCCTAAGATCAAGAACAAGACAAGTATGCCCACTCTTGTCACTTTTATTCAACACATTATTGGAAATCCTAGCCACAGCAATTAGGCAAGAAAAAGAAATGAAAGGCATCCAAATCAGAAAGGAAGAAGTAAAACTGTCACTATTTGCAGATAATGTGATACTATATACAGAAAACCCTAAAAACTCCACCCAAAAACTGTTAGAAGTAATAAGTAAATTCAGTAAAGTCACAGGATACAAAATCAATATACAGAAATCTGTGGCATTTCCATACACTAATAACAGACTATCAGAAAGAGAAAGAAAGAAAACAATCACATTTAAAATTGCATCAAAAAGAATAATATATCTAAGAATAAATTTAACCAAGGAGGTAAAAGACCTGTACATATACTGAAGACTATAATATATTGACAAAAGAAATTGAAGATGACACAATAAATGAAATGATATTCCACACTCATAGATTAGAAGAATTAATATTGTTAAAATGTCCATACTACCCAAAGCAAACTATAGATTCAATGCCAACCCTATCAGAATTCCAATGGCATATTTCACAGAACTAGAACAAATAATTCTCAAATATTTATGAGCTGCAAAAGATCCCAAATAGTCAAAACATATGAAAGAACAACAAAGCTGGCAGTATCATGCTCCCTGGTTTCAAACTATACTGCAAAGCCATAATAATCAAAACAATATGGTACTGGGATTAAAAACAGATACACAGATCAAAGGAAAAGAATTGAGAGTTCAGAGAGAAACCTACACATACAGATAATTAATTGATAATGAAGGAGCCAAGATCATGTAAAAGAGAAACAACAGGCCCTTTAATAAATGGTGTTGAGAAAACTGGACAGCCACATGCAAAAGAATGAAACTACTAGACCACTATCTACCCCAAACACAAAAATTAACTCCAAGTGGATTAGAGACTTGAACACAAGACCTGAAACCATAAAATTCTCAGAAGAAAATGTAGGCAGTAAACTCCTTGACATGAATCTTAGCTACATGTTTGTGGCACGGACTCCAAAGGCAAGGAAAATAAAAGCAAAAATAGACAAATGGGACCACTTCAAACTAAAAAGCTTCTGTACACTGAAGGAAACCATCATCAAAATGAAAAGGCAACCTACAGAATAGAAGAAAATATTTGCAAACCATATATCTGATCGGGGTTAATATCTAAAATATATAAAGAATTCATACATCTCAGCAACAACAACAACAACAAAAAAACCCCAAACAACCCGGTTAAAAAATGGGCAGAGGATCTACACAGATATTTCTCCGAAGAAGATATAGAGATGGCCAGCAGACGTAAGAAAAGATGCTCAACATCACTAATCATCAGGGAAATGCAAATCAAAACCATACTGATATATCACCTCATAGCTGTCAGAATGGCTTTTATCAAAAAGATAAGAACTATGGGGCGCCTGGGTGGTTCAGTGGGTTAAAGCCTCTGCCTTCAGCTCAGGTCATGATCCCAGGGTCCTGGGATTGAGCCCCGCATCAGGCTCTCTACTCGGCAGGGAGCCTGCTTCCCCTCTTCTCTCTCTGCCTGCCTCTCTGCCTACTTGTGATCTGTACGTCAAATAAATAAATAAAATCTTAAAAAAAAAAAGATAAGAAATAACAAGTGTTGGCAAAGATGTGGAGAAAAAGGAAGGCTTGTACAGTGTTGGTGGGAATGTAAATTGGTGCAGCCACTATTAAAAAACAGTATGGAGATCCCTCCAAAAATTAAGACCAGAACTACCATATGATCCAGCTGTTTCACTACTGGGTATTTACCTGAAGAATACAGAAACATTAACTTGAAAAGATATATGGACCTCCATGTTTAGTTCAGCATTATTTACAATATTACTTACATACTTATTACTTACATACATATCCATTCATCAATGGATGAATGGATAAAGTAATCTGGGATATATGTACAACAAAATACTACTCAGCAATAAAGAAGAATGAACTCTTGCCCCCTGCAACAACATGGATAGACCTTGAGGGCATTATGCTAAACGAAGTAAGTCGGGGGGAGAAAGAAGAAAAAACGCTACTCTACTTCCATGTGGAATCTAAAAAAAAAAAAAACGAAACAAAAGTAGGGGCACCTGGGTGGCTCAGTCAGTTAAGCGGCTGCCTTCAGCTCAGGTCATGATCTCAGGGTCCTGGGATCGAGCCCCACATCCGGCTCCCTGCTCAGCAGAGAGCCTGCTTCTCTCCGTCCCTCTGCCTGACACTCTGCCTACTTGTGCTCTCTCTCTGCAAATAAATAAAAATCTTAAAAAAAAAAAAAAGCAAAAAAAGCAAACTCCTAGATACAGGGAACAGTTCAGTGGTTACCAGAGGGGAAAGAGGCTTGGGCATGGGTAAAGGGGGTCCACTATGGGGTGATGGATGGTAGCTAGCCTTTTGGGGGTGATCACTTTGCTGTATATGCAGAAGTCAAATTATAACTGGTATACCTGAAACTTACATAATTAAAAAAAAAGGAAAAAGAAAATATGGTGTATGCCATATGTCTTCTAGGCAGAAACCCAGTCTAGGCGGGGTGATATATAATTGATTTGAGCACCTACACTGTGTCTTATGCATACTATTGAAATAAACATAGTAGTTCCAAAGTGGAAAAAAACAAACCAACCAAAAAACTAAACAGAACTCTAATGCCATAGCCTCTGAGCCTCATCCAAGCCACAGACAGGCTACGGCACACTGCCCTCCCACCACGCATGGCCCCAGCCTTTGGGCTGTGGGATTCCTGAAGGGCATATGCTGAACACAGAGTCACTAGGGGCCTCCCATAGGCTATAATCTGAGGATTTTCAGTCAGTGGGTTGGGACCCATCAGATCACAGGGGTGGCCCAGGCACAGTATTTGAGGCTTTGCAGAACATACGGTCAAGGACTCAACTCTGCTTGGCCTGAAAGCAGGCATAGACAAGGCATAAACAAATGAACATGTCTGTGTTCCAACAAAAGTTAACTTACCAAAAAGGTGAACGGTCCATGGGCCACAGTTTGTGGACACTTTATTAGAGGGTTATGAAATAGTAGGAAAAACCAATAACTTCTAAATGAAACAAAACAGAAAAAGAAAATAGTGTGTACTGCATCTGGCAGAGTGGATGGCAAGTAGTAAGGGTTTAAGTATGGTTTTGTAAAACTTGTTTCAGCTTATGTACTATAAATATACACAAATTCTGTAATTTATGTATATATATCATTTGTGCATAAATATTATATATGTATATATATATAATTTGTGTATACTTAACAGTGCTAGGTTACAATGAAAAATATTTCTTTTTTTATGGTTTTTTAAAAATTTTATTCATTTATTTGTCAGAAAGAGAGCATAAGCAGGGGGAGCGGCAGTCAGAGGTGGAAGCAAGGCTCCCTCCTGAGCAGGGAGCCTGATGTGGGACTCGATCCCTGGACCCCGGGATCATGACCAGAGCTGAAGGCAGACGCTTCACCAACTGAACCACACAGGTGTCCCGAAAAATATTTTTACATGAATACTATGAAATACAGTCACAAATTCCGAAGGCCATTGTTCTGATCCAACCCTCTTTCTTATAGAAATAGCAACTGAGGGGCAGAGAAGTAAAGGATTTGACCAAGGTCACCCGGCTCACTGGTGGTACAGCTGGGATTAGAACCTAGGTCTTCTGGTTGTCATCTCAACAGTCTTCCTGCTATTCCTGTGGCCTCCTGTCTCATCTAGAGACTGAACCGGAATTTGGGGTCCTTTCCTCCGTGGTCCCAATCCCCCCACGCCTTGCAGGCAGCCCCAGCAGCTCTGCTGGGCGAACAGCTGCCCCGGGAGGCCAGCCAGCCTCAGCAGGGTGAGAGCAGGCAGCAGCAGCACCTCGGAGAGGACACCAAGACGGAGGCAGGGCTCCAGGAGCACATGGCTCTGCCAGGCAGGCAGCTGGGGGGAAAGGGCTTCAGGTCCCCTGGATGCAGGGGGGCGGGAAGGGGAGCCAGCGGCAGGATCTGGAGAGGAGACCTGTGCTGTCACTGGGTGGAGCTCAGGGCGAGGAGGGCAGAAGGACGGATTCTAGTGAGAGACAAACTGATGCGGACAGCAGGAAGAGAGAAGCCAGGTGAAAAGGCAAAGAAGCACAGAGAGACAGAGCAGGGTGAGGGACACACTTTGCACTTTCAGGGAGCTGAGGCGAGTTCCCAGTCCCCTGCCTCCCACCCCCTAGCTGTCCCTCCACAAGTCTGAAGGAACTGCAGCCCGGCCAGGGGAAGAAAGATCACTCACAGGGAGCATAAAACATCATGAGGAGTGGCTTGTCTTCCTTTTTCAGGAGCCGTCTGAAGTCCTGAGGCACAAACAGAGAACACGGCAGGTCAGGCATGAAAGAACACAATGGGGAGTCAGCATCCACTGGGTGGGGGGGCGCCTCGGCCGGAGAGGGTGGACGGGCACTTCAGAAGCCCCACGGGCTGACCTGAGGTGAGGGACATGTAGTCAGAGTCACAGCCAGTCAGGAGCTGGAGGACTGCGACAGGTTGTACCATCCCCGCACGTGACAGATGGGGAAACGGAGGCCCCATGGGGGCACATGGCTTTCCCAAGGCCACTTAGTGGGAGGAAGTAGTCAGCATCAGGCCAACAGCTTCACTTTCAGCTCTGCCTGAACCATTCTAAGACTGCAAGGAGCTAATCTTGTCCCACGTGGCTGAGTGAGGCTGCCCCTTCATGGGATTTATGGAGTGGTTTGGTCTTGGGGGTGGTTGTGGTTGTTTACTCATAGCCCAGCTTGGCCAGATGGGGATCTAGCTGCTTGTTAGGGTAACACAGGGTTAACCCACACCCGCTAATCTCTCTCCCCAGCCCTGCTGTTGTCCAAGCGCCCAGGAGTCCACTGTGGGCACAGAAGCATACAGAGGAAGCGAGCCCAAGCCCCGGAGTCCCAGGAGGTTACAAGCTAAACAGACTGTCTGTATTTGTAAAACCCTGAGAATAGCACCTGGCATGTTATTAGGCAATATATAACTGTTTCTTAAATAAATACAATAAATGTACAAAGACAAACGGTCACAACAGTGCTAATGGAGAGACTTGGTGTAAAGCAAGGTTGGAGACCTTTCTTCCAACGAGAGTCAACGATGTTCTGGAAAAAGCAAATCTTTGAGGGACTGCAGAGAAGCGCAATGACAGAGCATATTTTGATTAAAATGATTTGCTTCTCTAACCAGTTTCCAAAGAAGAAAATTAGAGGTTTTTCTCTTTTGAATAATAAAGAAAATAAAAGGAGATTACAAAATGCAGCTTTCTGGCAACAACAAAGCATTAGGTAAATAGATGAGGGTTCATCCCACACAATGGAATACTACTGCATCATTAAAAACGATGAAGAGGAATATTTAACGTCACAATAAGATATGCATGTTACATTAAGTGGGGGGAAAAAGCAAGTTACGAAGCAGCATATAAAATGCAACGACACTTTTGTGAGTAAAAATATTTATGCATGCATTATGATGAAAGCCTGGAAATACCAGCAGTGGGTATCTCTCAATGGGAAGGGAAAGGGTAACTTTTTTCCTTTTAAGCTTAAGCTGTATTTCCCAAATTTTCAACAATGCATATGTATTACTCATAATTTTTCAGTTAGATAAAAAACATTACAAAGATTTTGTAGGAATTCAAAACATTTTATAATAAATTCTGAAAATGTTCATTCTTGTTTAAGTAACTAGAAATATGTAATTCTACTCACTGTAAGGAAGAATTACTAAGATCTTTGACCCTGACAATGGGTAGAAAATGCAAACGCTTTGAAAATGATCTTCTGAAATCCCTGGAGATAAAACCTCGTAAAGATCTGAGACAAAAGGTTTTTCTGGGCCTGTAACAATGTGGTTTCATACCCTGGGCAGAAACAAATATTACATTACATTCAAAGATCCTTAACTGCCTTCAACAGTGTGGAATTCAAAGCTCACACATATGGGTCGGTGATTCAAACCTGAATTTGGAACTTTTTGTTATTTTACGTGGGGACTCAATCAGCAGAAAGGCAGCTATACCTTAGCCTTCTACAGGAGAGCAAACAGCACAAAGTGTAACAAGAGTACTGCCTACAGGTGTGAAAAAAATTTTTCTGCTTAATATTTCTAGTTACAGAAGAACGATCTTTGGAGTTTCAGGACACGAACATCTTAGGAGAAATATGAATATTAGGGGAATGCAAACTGGTGTAGCCACTACGGAAAGAGTAGGGAGGTTCATTCAAAAATTAAAATAGAAATTCCATATGACCTAGTAATTCCACTGATGGGTATTTACCCAAAGAATATGAAAACACTAATTTGGTAAGATACATGCACCCCTATGTTTACTACATTATTTACAATAGCCAAGATATGAAAGCAACCCAAGTGTCCATCGATAGATGAATGGATAAAGAAGATGTGGTGTGTGTACACAATGGAATATTACTCTGCCATAAAGTCATAAAGAGATCTTACCATTTTCAACAACATGGATGGATCTAGAGAGTATAATGCTAAGTGCAATAAGCCAGTCAGAGAAAGACAAATACCACATGACTTCACTTATATATCTAAAAAAACAAAACAAACAAGCAAAACCAACCAACCAACCAGAAACAGACTGATAAATTCAGACAACAAACTGGTGGTCACCAAAGGAGAAGGGAGTGGGGGGAATGGGTGAACCAGGTGAAGGGGATTAAGAGGTATAAACTTCCAGTTATAGAAAAATAAGTGATAGGGATGAAAAGTACAGCATAGGGAATATAGTCAATAACACTAATAACTTTGTATCGTGACAGATGGCAACCACACTTTTCATGGTGAGCACTATGTAATATACAGAACTGTCAAATCATTGTTAATATATTTGAAACTAATACACCACTGTGTGTCAACAGTATTTCATATTAAAAAAAAAAAAAAGGACATCCTCCTTCCATCTACAACACAGCACTGCTTGCCTCACTGTTATAGTCCCTGTTAATATAACAAAGAAGCTCTTGCCCATTCTATGTGAAGGTACCCATGGGTAAAGATGCACATTCAGGTCAGGTGAGGCAGGTTTAGAAAGCAGGAGGGTCACAGTTTTCTGAAGATTATAATTCAGCCACCATTCCACCCCAACCCCCCATTCTAGCCAAATCCAGAATTGAAAGCTTAAAAGGATAAATAATTTGTTCAAATTTGTATTACTTAGATTGTAGAGATCTGACCCAAGTCTCTGGAAATCCAACCTAAACCTCTGAGATTATTCTTAAAGAAAAGGAAAAAAAAAATGCTTTTAAAAACACACACGTTGGGGCGCCTGGGTGGCTCAGTGGGTTAAAGCCTCTGCCTTTGGCTCAGGTCATGATCTCGGGGTCCTGGGATCAAGCCCCACATCGGGCTCTCTGCTCAGCAGGGAGCCTGCTTCCCCCTCTCTCTCTGCCTGGCTCTCTGCCTACTTGTGATCTCTCTGTCAAATAAATAAATAAATTTAAAAAAAAAAAAAAACACACATGCACAAAGCCAAACCCAGCAACGACTGAGTTACATAATAAGGAAAGGACGTTTAAATGGATATTCCTATGAGGAAAATCTAAACCCATTAAAATACATTAAATAAGGCGGTGAAGAAGGGAAGAAGCTCTCAGGCAGCAAGCCTGTGATCTCCTGTGGGTTCCATCATGGAGCTGGGAAGGAGAACAAATATTAGGGGCCTGGTAGCCCAGTTCCCTCGGAGGAAAGCACAACTCGTCCCCGGAGACTCCCCTTTCTCATTTCCTTGGGCATCATTCCTAGGGAGCGCCTGGTTGGGGGAGGCTTCCAGAATTGATGGGGAATAAATTACCTTTTCACTGTCGATGTGGACAACATCTTTGGCTCCAGGATCTTCCTCCCAGAGTGGGGGCCCTTTTGGATCCTTCAGAAAGGCCACTATAGACTGAGGAAAGGAACAGAGAAGGGAAAACTCATTTTAGCCAGGTAAAGAGGGAGGTGGGGAAATCAGGAACCTGCCCCATCTCCCTGCCAAGAGACCCATGCACCTGTGGAAAGAGTCTACGTGTGGCACGTGGCCAGCCGCAAGGGGGGGCAGGGGTGCAATTCCATTGTCCACGGACATCTCTGCTGAGGGACCTAAAAATGCACCCCCAACACCTTCACCAAAATTTTTCAGCCACGTGACACCTGACTCTGGTCAGCTGATCCACACTTCTGTGCTTCTTTGTGCACAGAAACGAGATTTGAGACAATTCACTGGTTTACTGAAATCAGAGACACACTAATGCTTTGGCTAGGTCTCATCTCCTCCAAGAAGCTCTCTGATCAATTTGACTAAAGGCCTCCAGTCCTGTCCAAGGGCTCCACATTCAGGCACCAAAACTGTCAGTTGTATCCACGGGTAAGCACACCTACTTGTCACCTGCCCAATACTGTGTGATCTAAACTGACTAGGGAGTGGGTTAAATCCTGCATCCTCTGTGGGGCTCAGGCAGGGTGCTCATCCCCGGGGCTGCCTGGTTGGTGCACTTCTCTCCCTGAAGACTGCCCCCCTTCTAGATGCTCAGGATGAAGATCTGAAAGAGACCTGCAGGTTAAAGGGCTTTGTCATGTGGACAACTACCTCAAATCTCACCCCTCCTCTGCGGAAGACACACGTGGGGCAGGAAATAGGGGCCACATCCCTCCACTGCCCTCCAGTCCTGCCACGCTTCACTGGTCCGGGGCAGGAGTGGCATTCCCTTCCCTCAGACAGCCACTCTGGAAAACAGTGCTCAAAGTCTGTGAGAGCCAGGAATGAGTACCACAAACCAGCCAACCTCCATCCCTCCAACCCCAGAGGGGAGCTGCTGGTCTCTGTGTCAACACAAGAGCCCGCAGTGTCCCCAATATGATGCAAGATTTTGAGACTTTTTTCCACTTTGATCAAGTTCCAACAAGCAGATGACAAGTTGGGTGTGTCCACAAGTGTGGTGGGAAGGAGGTGGGCTGGGGCGAGAAAAGGAAACACCCTCTTAGCAAGGCAATTTATTCAGCCCAGCCACTGGTCACAGACACAGGACCTCAGGGAGGCCGACTAGTTCTGGAAACTCCTATTTGGAAAGAGCTACCACGGAACACTGGGAGACAGCTACGATTTCGATTTCGCAGAATTTCATTCAGGTAATGCTCCTTGTTCGTCCAAATGGAGCTGTGAAACAACTCCTGGCAAGAGAAGAGGGGCCATTTGCACCATGGCAAAGGCAGGTCTGTCTCTCCTCTGTCCTTGCCAAAGCTTCACCTCGACAAGATAAGCCAAAACGGAAATGGCAGGGCCTCCTGAAACCCACGCTCACCCACAGCTGCAGAGGCACCTGCCGCCCAGGCCGTGTGAGAGAGATGCTTCTAGGCGCCGGCCTGTTTCAGAAACACCTGGGGCAGCAGTTCCCAACGCAGGGTGTGCGGCAGCCTTCGGGAGCCTGTGAGACCTCAGACTCCCACGAGAGCCCTACTTTATACACTACTTTACTTAGCATTTCCATTTACTCGCCATTTACTCGCATGCCCACATTTTACATTTACTTTATGCAAACATACTGTTTCTAGGGAGAAGATCTATGCCTTCCAGTAGATTCTCAGTGGGATGAGGAACCCAAAATAGGTTAGGAACTCCTGCTCTCAGGGGGCTCCTGTCCGCACAGCAGGATGAGCTGAGTTGGAGAGTGAGCCCCAGCTCCCATCCCCCCACTGCCAGCCCCAGCCCCAGCCCCGCCTCAGCATCAGGGAGAGAAGACATGGGGACACCAAAGGGAAGGGAGTCACCTCTGTGGATGCAGTAACTGAAATCCTCATACTTGCTTTTCAGATGGAGATTACTCTTGTTGAACTGAAGATGACTAACCCCATCCACAGGTTCTAAGTCCATCTGCCTGACAAGATCTGAAGTGGAGGTATGCACCTAGAATGCCTCCCTCCCCCAGCCCTCTTGCTCTCTGCGCCCTGAATCCCGGGGAAATGGCCCCACGACTCACACCTGGTTCTCAGGACATCTTGGGGTCTGAGAAAACACACAGCCACACAAGCCTTGGGAGAAGGTCATCAGAGGCTCATCTGAGTTTTGGCTTCCAGGCACCTCCGGGCCTCACTGCTTACACACAGTAAGGATTTTGCTGGACAGACTGCTGACCAGCAGAAGGCCACTTATACAGGAAGGTCCCCTCTTTCCCCTCCCTTGTCTGGCCTCTGGCTTCTGCAGGGGCCACTGCACAGTGCCAGTGGCCAGGTCCCTGCCGAACCATCCAGCAGGACAGCGACAGCAGCCAGAGCAGGGGCCTGCCACAGGCACCCGGCCAGGCTGGGACTCCTCTAGCTCTCTGCACATTGAGGCCCAGGAGGCTCCCTGAGAGGGACACCAACCTGTGACCAAAGAAGGCTTTGGTCTTGGCCACTCCTGCTGGATAAAGAGCAGAAGCCATCAGACAGTCATGGGAAACACTGTGGCACTTCCTCTTAGCCCTGGAGAGCTCCAGGGGCTCTACCCCAGGCCCTGATGGCCCTGGGGGCTTTAGGGACCCTGGGACTAAGGATGATTTCTCTCTACTGAAGACCCTGACCCTGTCCAATGCTTAGCCCTCTTCTCCAGGTAAAGTCACAGGAAGGATGGAGAGTGAGCAGACGCCATACACCTTGTCTTGGTAAAGGGGTGGACAAAGGCCAGGCCTCAGCCTCCCCTACCTAGGCCAGCTCCAAGTGCTCAGGAGCAGGGATGCTCCTTCCCTCCTCCCACAGCTCTGAGCAGCTGCTATCTCCTGCTCCACCACCCCAGGACAGCCGGCTCCGAGGGAGCCATGAAACATAAATTGGACACAGCCTCCGATATGAAAACGAAGAGCCCCCAGCACCCCTTCCATCCCTGCACAGCACTTCCCCACCTCGTTCCTGGGGAGCACATGTTCTCTCCCAGGGCTTCAGCTGACGTCTTAACAACACAGAATAAGAGGCTTAAGCAACCCTAGTTGGGAGAACTTTCTCTAAGTGTCTAAGTGGGTGTTAAGATGAGTAATCAGAGCGAGTCTGTAGAAGGTAAAAGCTGTAGACTTAAAAAAGAATGAAAGTTGGTAGGTAAACAGGAAGTGACCGGGGAGCTGAGGAAGAACAGCAGAGGAGAGGGGTCCTGGTGGCTACACAGACAGACGGACGGACAAGAAAGAATGGAAGGAGATGGAGAGAGATAGAGAGAGAGGATCATGGGGTTCAAGCCAGTGAGATAAGCAGGAGAGTCTGAAAAAGTAAGTTCCGCCTACGTTGGGAAGAGAGGAAATACATGGCCTCAGGTATTTCTGGGGCAGGGGGATTTCGCCTGGACCAGACACAGAAGGAGACAGGCCTGATGGAGAGGATGGGTATGCTGGAGGAGGAGAATCCAAGGGCAACAGAAGGTCTTGGGGCCTTGGGGTGACAACACCTGCAGGTCACAGCCCCTCCACACTTATTTTCATTGATGCTTTTCTCCATCGACTTCCCAGTTGGCTCTGTAGCAGGGAGCAACTCAGTGACATGGGGATGTCATCTGAACTGAGCTGCAGCCACTGACAGGGGCCTACCTGCCTATGTCCCACCCCCTGTGCTCACCTGGGCACAGGGAGTTCCCACCCCCCCGCCAGCCTCTGGAGAGCCAGCATGGACATTGCCGTGGAGACGGAGGTGGGGGGGTTCACACCACAGCAAAGGGAGACCCAGGCCTCTGGAGGGGAGAGGCAGATGGTGGCTTGCCTCCTGGGATGACTGCTGATAGATTTGCACACTTATCTACGAGGCCAGTCCCCCTTGTGTTAACAGTTACAAACTTCTCCAGATATTCTGCTGACATGTGCTCTAGAGATAAGAATCCCTCAGGTCATTTGGAAGAGCTATCTGTGCAATCTGCCCTTCCTTCTCTCAGAGAGAACCTGCCAGGCCTTTGGCATCTGTTCAGACGCTATCTCTGCTGAGAATGAGGGAAGTAAATTTACCTTAAATGTCACAGCTCGGTTATATTCAGTATGAAATGCACCATCCCTGTCAAATGAGGAGAAAAAGGTGTTAACTTTAAGAACGGTTGTGAGGATACATACCTTTGGTTTCCTGTAGCATCTCAGTAACATTCAGCTATTGAACATGGTTCAAGATTTAAAGAAAGAAAAGAAAAAAGAAAAGAAAAGAAAAGAAAGAGAGAAAGAAAGAAGAAAGAACGAATGAACTGTAAACACAGGGAAAAAATATCATTCTGAAATAAAATTAACCTAACTAAAAACCACCATTCCCTGAGAATATCAATGAAAGCTTTCAGCACTTACTTGGAAATTGGAAATGCCCACAGGTACTTACTGGTAATGGAATAATTCAACCTTTTTGTCCTTTGGGCTCAGGTCAACTTTCATCTTCTTGCACAATTTTCTACTCTCGGCATCACTGAAAGACACAAATGTCGGGAACCATTTGTTACTGGAGGTCCTCACAAAGGTGTTGACAGAGTAAAATTTGCTGTTGGTCTAAGAAAAGCCTGGTACCTTGGAATTCTCAACAGCAGGTAAGGCCCTGATGGTAGAAGCATATTCCGAGGACTGGAAAAGGAGGGTAGCCAACAGGAGATAGGCTTAATCAGGAAAGAGACAAGCAGATGTGGAGAGTGTCTCCCTACATGTGAGAGGCAGCACGGACAGCTCTGGACAAAGCCAGGGCCCGGCAGCACAGAGGATGGGCAGCCCATTCTAAGAAGAAAACAAACTACGGTATACATATGTGGTCCCCATCTCAGTTGCTCTTCAGAATCATCTGGGGAAGTTAAAAAAAAAGACGGATTAACCCGGCCCTCCCCAGATCATTACTTCAGACTCTCTGTCTCGGGGCCACGCCAGTTTTTGTTTTTAAAGCGCAAATGTGTGCCATATGCCACCTGCTAGACACCATCTGACCGGGGTAAGAGGAAGACGTTCTACAATGCTAACAAAGATATGAAATTGGACCAGGTTTGACCAAAGCCACAGGAAGAGAGGAGAGAGCTTCTGCCAAGTGCAGCATCTGCAATATCTACACTCTAGCAATTCTCCTATGAAACATTGATGGCATTGGTTCCATGCCATTGATGGCTTACAGAGTGCTCATGCCTGATCTCACCTGACCTGGCTTCCTTCCTGGTAGATCAATGGATTTCAAAATGGGGTCCCTGGACCAGCAGCATCAGCACTGCCCAGGAACCTGTTAGAAATGCAAATTCTCAGCCCCATCCCAAACCCACTGAATCAAAACTTTGTGGGGACTTGAGCAAGTGTGTTTTAAGGAGCCTGCAAGGTGATTCTGATGTAGGCCCCTGTCCTGTTTGGGCTCTTCCTCCTCTCCCCAACCTATCCAAGGTCTGGTGTCCCCTGTGGCCTCCACCAGCTGCTCAGCAGCCTCATCTGACTCAGGGCTTTCCCCATAACCTCACCATACTCAGCCAAGTCTGCCCAGCCAGAGGCAGCCAGCTGCCCCACCCCCGCAGGGCCATTTCCCCAGATTGGCATTGGCTCAGCGAGGGTATGTCAGCCACAGGTCCCCACTGGTTCCCTCTGGCTACACTGCATGAACCACTCTGTTCTGCCAGGAGTGACAGCCACTTGAGGGAAGCCCCTCATCTCCCACCTGTGCACACATCCCACCACCTTCTACAGCCACTGGCTCCACACAGCTGTGTGCTGGCCTCAGGACAGGCAGATTAAATCATTCAGCTCAGCTCTAAAAGCAACTCCCATCAATGGACAAGTGACATTGTGGCACCTCATTTTCAGTGTGAATAAGCACTGTGCAATTCAAGAAGCCTGTCTGACTGGAGAGATGTGTGGGGATGAGAGAGGGGACCACTCTCCTGCCCCCCCCCCCCCCCCCCCCGCCTAACTCAGGCCCAGGCTTTTCCCTCCCTATCTAGTCTTACCTGGGGCAGCCACCCCTGCAGCCACTGTGGCTTCCAGCCCCAGGCCTGGCAAACAGCGGGGACTCAAACGAAATGCATGATGAATTCCAAAATGAAAGGCTAATTCACATGACAGTGGTTGCTCCCCCAAGGAGGCAAGGGCACTCAGAGACAGGGAATCCCCAGAGAAGGGATCAGCAGGGATGGGGAGGAGATGCAGATAGGCAAAAGGATGCAGCAGAAGGACCCTCGGGGAAGGGCAGTCCCCGCGGAATCCAGAAGCGAGAAAGCCATAGCCAGAAGCCCTGTGGGGATGCCATACACGCCTCCACTGACAGGAGCCATTACAGCCTGGGCCTGCGCTGGCCGCAGAGGCTCTGTAGTGAAGCCAGGCTGACGGGGTGAGGAGGTCTGTTTCCAGATGACTGTATGTAAGGTGCCCTTTCTCTGCCTGAGCTCACTCCCCACGAGAGAGGACTCCACTCGGGGTGTTTACGACCGTTCACTTGGCCCTTGCCTGGTCCAGCTTTGTTCTGCTGCGCTCAGGCGACCAGGACCAACCACAACAAGAAACAGCGGCCAGGTCAGGAAGGGATCTTGAGCACTCAGGCCTCTCTCATCCCCATCCCAGCATCCAGCAGGGGCACCCAACCAGCTTGCTTCCACTGCCACACCCGAGAGGGCCGATCAGACTGCACAAAGCAGCCAATGGAGGGGTGAAGTGCCACCCCACGCTGGCTCTCCTCCAGGAGCCCGGCTGGCACCCTCTTCCTGTGACTTTCACAAAGCAGAGTTTAGGTGGGACAGGGCTCAGAGTCATTCTAACCCCAATCCCCACCTTGATCTGCCAGAACCTGCCCCAAAGAAAAATCTGGCTGCCGCAGCTATAGGTCCTCGGCGAGCTTAGGACAGGCCCAGGGGCTAATGCTCCAAAGCGACCAGCTGGGCTGAGTGGCGCCAGGAGGGTACAGAGGGTCCCCCGCCTGTTCCTCAGCATGGACCCCCAAGCTGCAGCCCCCGCCCCAGTAAAGCAAGTCACAGCTGCCTCTGCCACACGATTCCTTGTTGCAGACTCGGTGCAATGCGCTTCCCTCTGGGTTATGACACTCCCTAAGGATCTCCTCCTCTTCCCTGCTCCCTACACTCACACACGCACATACACGACAGCGAACGCATACGTGCTCAGAGTGGACTGGGGGAGGTAGCCTCCTGGCCTGTCCGAGCACCTCCGGCCCAGACCCCAGAGCCTCTGCCGAGCACCTTCCTCGGGCCCGCATGCCCTTCCCTGCAGTCTTCTGTCCACGGCAGTGTGGCTCCACATCTGACCGTGTCCACTGTCACCCCCGTCGGAATGTCTGCTCCGGGAAGGCGAGGGTTTTGTTTGGCTCACAGACAACTCTGCAGCTGGCCCATAGCGGGCACTCTCCGTAGCCTGAGTGAGCGAGCGAGCGAATGAGGGTGTCCTGTCGCTCCTGGGATAAGGCTCTACACTTCTGGCTCTCTGGGCTCTGTCTCCTGAGCACCCCTGCCAGGTGACAATTCCTCACAGCACTTCCTCCGACTGGCGCCCAGTCCTCCTGTTTCTCAGAGTACGTGTGTATGTGTGTGCGCACACATGCACATGCTAATCATTCAGTACACACAATAAAAGTCTTCAAGAGTTCCAGAAAGGAAGAGCAATTACCCAAGCTCAGGACCTTAAAAGGATCCGAGCTGATAGATTAAGCACAACTAATTGATTTATTGGCTAGCTCCCTTTCTGCTTCCCTCCCCCAGCCAGTGAGTGAGGCTCTGGGGGAAAAACGCAGGGAGACAAAGGCAGCAATCAGGGAAATGAGAGGCTTTGTGGGGATACGGAGGGAGCGGAAACCAGCATGGATCAGAGAACGGACTGCCACGCAAAGGCCCTCACCTGCCATTCCCCACAGTCCGCAAGAACAGACTGTCAGCAGGTCTGTCTGCCAGGGAGGTTGGAGCCCTGCCTCCCTCCGCTGTTTACTCACCCAGACCCACTGCGTCCTGTCCCGCCCCACCCTCCCTTGGCCCTCCTCTCCACAGAACGTGAGGAAAAGATTCCAGAGGCTGCCAGGCTAGAGAGACAAAGACACACACACACACATGTGTATTTGTAGGTGTTGTGGGCTGGCAGGCTAGGAGCCCGGTGTGGCCGCCATGGGGCATGCTGCCGTGTTTACTAGATCTTCCTGTGGGGCACGGCTGTCCAAGAGGCTGGCCACTCCGCTCCAGGGAATCAGACCCAGGAATGAAAGGTTGGGGGAGATAGCAGGAAGGAAGAGAAGAAACAGGTGCTGGAGGCTCAGAGAGGGGAAGCGTGCCTTTCCCAAATCACAGCCTACGGAACCACGCCCTCCTTGGAGGAAGGTCTAGCTACCCGTGGGAGGGACTGACGGCTTCTAGATCCGGCTGGGCTATCAGCCAGCTTGTGACCTCTGGTGGGGCCTGTGGTGTCCTGAGCTGCAAAATGTTGGAGCTGCCCACACAAGGCGAATGGAGCTCTTAATTCCTCTGCAGGATCCAACACTTCTAACACATAAAGCGGGCTGCCTGTATCCTGACAGGTGAATCAGGAGCCAGACCCCAGGACAGAAGGTAGAGACTCAGAGAGAGCTGAACCTCGGGCTTCTCCCTCCAGCCCCCCAACCATGTCCTGGCTCAACAAGTTGGCATCCTTAGAGCCACGTGGGCAGGATGTGGAGCACAGTGTCCCAGCCATGGCGTGCCCGCTGGCTAACCCAGACTTTCCAGGTTCTATCGCCCCCTCAAAGCAGCAATAAATCTCTTTCTCCCATCTGCCGGGTCCAACATGGTGGGATTCTGAGCAGATAGACCTGGGACTTCCTACAGGAAATGCAGGAAGGGTCTCACTCCCGAGACATGAAGAAAATGGGAGAGGACTAGGAACGAGTGAGCAAGAAAACGCTGTCAGAGTGACTGCTAGGTGCCATGTACCCAGGACAACCTGAAAGAACGCTGCTAGAGGGCTTGAGGAAGGAGACAGAACAGCCTGGAAGGGCTGGATCTTAAACCTGGACCAGCCTTGGTGGTCACATAGCACCTTCTGATGAGGGACTTGCAACAACAGGGATCATCCCGGGTTGGCTGTTCTATATGGTACCTTCCTCCAGACGGCACAGGGTGTAAGAAGATATACACAGCACAGTTAGTAAAAGGGATGGGGGTAAAAGACGGGGGCGTGCCCTCTCTTCCCCCTCGGCCCCCTCCCCAGCCCAGAGATTCTCAGGCTGTGCTCCTCAGCAGGGAGCATGGCCCCCCTCTCCACTAGCATTGGGCAATGTGCTGGAAGGCATCTGAAGCCCACAACATAAAACACAGCACTTCTCTTGGGAGTCCCCTTTATCCCCTGGTAAGTAGTGTTAAACATGTTTATATATGAAGAAGCAAATGCTAGATGCAAAGAACTTTTAGAAGAAAACAGAAGACTTCAAAATATGTGATACCTGCCCTGGAAGGCCCCACGGCTTGATCTGCACCACTCCGGCGGAAGCAGAGCCGATGGGAGAAAGAGAGCAGGGAAGACAGAAACTGCGGCTAGGTAATGACCTGACACCCTCAGGAAGAGCCGAGTAGTGAGCTCCAGATAGATGCACAGTCTCGGCCCAGTGAGAATCAGCCTGAGGAATTAGCATACCAGGCTCAGCTCCCACCTCCTGGCTCCAGCTCAGCTGCCCCGACAGCAGCTCTCCGCGCCAAGGCTGAGCCCGATGCCAGGCTGCGGGGCACGAGGGGAATACCAACGCCCTCACACACAACCCACTTCACAGCCGGACAACCGTCGCCAGCCAACCCGAGCGTGGCTGCTGAGCTCTGAGCCAGGAGGTGGACTGAGGGGAAGGGAGAGCTGACAAATCCCTGGACAGAAGCCAGACACCCCACAGACACCTCACAGCGACAAGCTTACAGGGCCTGGGACCTGGGAGAAAACCGACACAGAGGGGCACGTGTGCCTGCAGCCACACATGCAAGGGTAGGGAGGGAAGAGCCTGAAAATCAAGAAAAGGGGAGAAAGAAACACCCAGAGAGAAAAGAGAGGAGAAGACAGACCAAAAACCTGGGGGAGGCAGGGACCCAGAGATGGGGAAGAGGCGGTAGAAACTAGTAAGGAAGAGGGAACAAAGCAAGAGAGAGGCCAGCAGCTCCGAGGGAAGGACAGGAGAAACATAGGAGCAGACACCCAGAATGGGGGGAGATACAGGGAAAGACGCCCCCCGCCAAAGACTGCCACATACTCACATGCATACACACACACCAAACCTGGCAGCTTCGAGGATTTTCTGAGCCATGCTATTCAGGGATGAGAGCAAACCGGAAAGCCGAACTCCACAGTTCACACAAGATTACACTGAAGCCCAGAGAGGGCCTGCGACTTGCCAAAGGTCCCACAGCTATTAGCTGTCCATCTAGACTCAAGGCCGGGTCCCATAACTACAATCCTACACGTCCCATTGTACCCTAAACTTTTTAAAGGTCAGAGCAGAACAGCCTGTGCACTGCGGCTGACTCTCACGCTCAGAACTTTCTTCAGGGGCATCTTCTCAACACCCAGGGGACCCTCCCCCAAGAAAGCCGTTGAAGAAGGCACGCACGGTTTCTCTCCCTCGGCTTCTTCCAGGAATGCTCAAAACAATCCTGCCCAGATGAAAAGTAACAGGAAAAATGGGATCTCACACTTAAATTACATTCTAGAAAGAGCTTGCATTTACGGGCTCCTTACCGCGGACCTGGAAAGGCAGCAGAATATATACTATTGTTGCATTTACAGATGAGGAAACAGACTTGTCCAAGGTCATAGGGCTCATAAGTAGCAGAGCTGACCCTTCAACCCAGGCCTCTGCTGTTATTCCGCACACATTCAAAGACACTTCACGTCACAGCACTGCTTTCTCTTGCCTTAGGATGCCCTCCATCCCCCTCACCTGCCCTCAGAGGGAGAAAAGCAGAGTGGGCTCTTCACTCGAGACCTTCCTCTCACCCCCTTCCAAGCCCTGGCATCCTCATTCTAGCCTCCAACCCCCTGCTGGCAAGCCAGAAGGCAAGGCTGGAAAGAAGGAGAGAAGGGGAACCTCAGGAGGGCCTATGCGAGGGGAGGCATGCTCAGGCTGACCACCGGCTATTTAGTAGTTGCTAGGATAAAAAGTGAGCAGACGTTGGCTCCATTCCCCCTGCACACTCCACTGCAGATAGCAAGAGGAAGTCCTCCCGCGAGTGCTCCTGCCCATCCCTGAGCCTCTCATTCAGACTCAAAAACACACACTGAACACATTTAGGACACAATGAGAGCTGTCATCACTGGGCCCTCAGGTCAACGTGGCGGGTTCCCATAATGGTTTATAGGGCATGTTCAGAAGTCTATGACCTGGAGCAGCCGACAGGAGGGCAGAACCAGCTCACACCCCTGGGGAACTCCCTGTGTCATGGCCGCCCCTGAGAACTGCCACCCCAGTGGCCTGCACGAACTAGAGCCCCGGGTTCTGTCTCTTGGGCTGCTCTGGGAAGATCTCACTGCACCCTGCCTCTGACTTCAAATTTGGACCCAGATCCTCCTCCTCCTGCTTCCAACACAACCCATTAGAGCTCCATAACCCATCTACTTATCTCAGCTATTTTAAGAGCCATGTAACATTTCAGTTCATACTTTCTCTTGGAGGCATGAACTGAGTGGCAACTATGTGGCACAGTGTGTTCTTCTGTCTTAAGGTCACCCCTTTAAGCTCTAAGGTGCCCCCCTAGATTTTCAACTTAGCACATCAGAAGTCACAGGGTTATTTCTCCCATTGGTACTCTTATTGACTCCAGATGTCGTGTCTCCAAGCAAGCCCTGGATTCTGATGTTCTAACCCGGCCCCCTTTAGTCCTGCCCCTGCAGCGAGGAGAGCAGGACTGCTGCCTCCACGCCCAGCAGCAGAGGGCCCCAGGCCATGCTCGGGGCCCACACTACAGGGAGCTGCCTGCAGGGAAAGCCGGGGCACTTTTAAAGACCGGGTACTCAAAGGTCTTTGCCCCAAACTGTAACTCTGCTTTCACCGTGAAGCTTTTCTCAACCTTTCCAGGCAGAATAAAGGAATACCCCTCACACCCAGAGCCCCTGCTGATTGCACTTCTCACAAGAATTGTAATCACCAGGTTCAGTGTCTGCTTCCGCCTCACACGCTGAGGACACTATTATCCATCTGTGTACCTTAAGGCATAAGGAAGTGCTTAGGAATGTTCCAAGAGAAGGCAGCAACTACATCAAAGCTCTCCTTCCCATTTCTGCCACCTGCAAGCCTATGAACTCTCTGGGATAGGCTCTCCTGGTTGGCAGGCCAGTGTCATCTCCAGATACGGAGACTCCACAGTGCCCTGTACCCTCGAAAAGGCTCTGTCGCCTTGCCAGTCACACAGTGCACTCCTGGGAGAATGCGGGAGACTCAGACACACCTAGGACACAAGAACACTCTTGCACCAACTATGAACTAGAATTAATCAGTGGCCAAGATCTCACCAAATGTCTGGTGAGCAGTCTCTTCCACTAAATCAACGTTTGAGTAAATCAGGAGGGGTGAGGCTGGAGACAGGAGCACACACGCACGCAGACACCCCTACGGCAAACAGCACTCAGCTAAGACTTCTTCTCCTGGTCTCATCCAATGCTTTGTCAGAATAAAATCTCCCTTCAATTTTCACCCATCATGCGGAAGACAAACTTGAGGCCGTCAGCTTATAAATCAGTGTGTCCCAGAAGTTCATGCCCAAAACAGCCGTTTCGAGTTCCAATTGGAGTGGGAGAAGACTGGACTGGAGCGAAGTCTGCGAAGCCCAGTTAACCCTTGGGCTCATAGCTGGGCTGTGGCCCGGGCAAGAACAGCTACAGGAAAGGTTAGGAAAGGTTAGGACGGCCTTTGTAGGCCATCCAGGAAAAGAACTGCCTCTTTTCCCAGCAGAGCCCCGCCTCTTCCTCGTACTAACAACAGTGCAGTATCCTCCTTTCCCCTCCTCTTCCCAAGTCCATACTCCTGAGGGACCCGAAGTCCAGGTGACATGCGGCTAGACACAAGGGCTCTGGAAACACCTCCCGTCCTCAGTCAGAAGCGGATGTCCGCTGGCATCCACCAAGGGCAACACAGAGCCTTGCATATAGTAGGTGCTCCAAACATACAAAGGACAAACCTGCCCCTGGTTACAGTTTTTCCTACGTTCATTCACTCTCTAGGTGCCTTTTCTGTACTTAGGCCAATCTACACCAAATTGGGAGCTAATTATATAACAAGGGGGGGGGGGGTGTGCGCCCACGCGCGCGCGCGCGCACACACACACACACACAAAACACAGACAGATGTGGAAATTATTCCCGATGATTGAAAGGAAAGGGAAGCTGAGCACACCCTAGACTCAAACTCCCACACGCGGAAGAATCAGAGGAATTCCATCAAGAAAATTCCATTAAGAAACCCCATCCCCACCCTAAGAAGTGGCCCCACTTCCTACAGACTCCTGCCTGTGGGCTGGTGCCACCTTAACACTGACAAGAAAGTCTGGGTAGAGGGAGGTCAGGAAGGAGGAAAAGGAGGAGGAGGAGCGGGCAGTGCTGGCATGGGGACAGGTAGGGGCGGGCAGGAGACATGGGTCAGAAGAGAGCGCTGGAAGGACAAAGCCACCTGTCCAGGCCTGATCTAATGGAGATACCTCAGAAGGCAAGGCAGCCGTCCCTCGAACCAGCTGATTCCACTACTTTCATGCTGTGGGCAGCGGAGAGCTCTATGAATGACCTGGGCTGGGGGTAAAGCCCATGGTTCTTGCCACAGACCCCTCCTAGGCAAGCCTGCCGGGTGACCCTGAAAATAACCTTGCTCTCAGGAAATCAAGGCCCCCTCTCCCTCCCACTGGGAAGAAAAAAATCATGTGATACGTGGCACTATGGAAAAAGGGAAGAAGAGTGGAAGAGCTGGAAAGAACAGGTGGGAAGCCAAACCCACCCCTTCTCCAGAAAACAGGTGACCCTGCGGTAAGGTGAGAAAGGCTTTCCCACCCCAGTCTCTCCATCACATCTTCTCTCCCAGAGCCTTCATCAGGAACCATTTCCTACCCCACCCAAAGGAGGGGTAAGATCCCCAGGGAGGCCCCGCCCTCCAGCCGCCGTGCCCCACGTCCCCGGGACATACCCACAGTCTACCCAGCAGATGGTGCCTTGTCCTTTCACTGCCTGGGCCACAGTGGATAATAACCTGAGATGACTTTCAGCTGCAGCCTCTGTAAAAAAACACAAAAAAATTAAACATGTGTGCCCAAGCACGCCAGCCATCTTCCCTCAGGAGCAAGGAAGGATGGAGACCTGTCCCAGGAAGAGTCTGGAGCACCAGTTACGAACGACACTGACCCTGGGATCAACAGTTTGGTGAGAATTCTTCTCAGAAACCCCTGCTTCTGCCAGCCTCCGGAGCCCTCCTCACAGAGAGCCCCCAACTCACCCCTCCTTTCCACCACACCTCACACCCCATTCTTCTAAGAATCTCTCAGCCAGATGCTCAACTCTCAGTAGAATCTCTGACTCATTACTTTTCTGGGACAAACTGTGAAAATCCTGTAACCAAACGATTACAATTCCATAACTAACACTGGGAACAAGTTTGCCCATTCCCCACTCCTCTGTCCTGAAGCCCATGCTGGGTGCTCACGAGAGCAAGGACCAGACTCTTCCTTTACTTGTGCGTCACATCCTCACCTCGACAGGGGCTCAGGACAGCCTGGTGGTTAAAGGAGGTTTATATGTGACACTGGTCTCTGATGGACCAATGTCAAGTGGACCCAGGTCACAATTCACAGCCCATTTCCCCAGCAGTGACAGAAGGGCCAGCCCTGGCAGTACCTGGAGGGTCACCTGCAAAAACAGGCACTATGCCTTGGGGGCAGGATGGAGTGAGCACGAGAAAGTAAGTTTGTCACTGGTGCAGGCATCTGGGCAAAGCCCTGGAACCTATGGTGGGAGGGCAGGTGCTTGGGTACAGAGCCTTACAGCCAGGATTCCAACATGGCCAGCTTGCGAGGGTCTTTGGCCAGCGCCTCGCCTTTCCCCATCACACCTGAGAGCTCACTTGAAGGGCCTACCGTGCAGACATCAGGAGTGAGAGCAGGTCCACTGTCCCCCCCACCCCAAACCATAAGATACATTCCAAAGCCAAGCAGAAAAGATGTCTGAATTATTTGCCTCCACCAGATTCCCTTTTCTAGCAGGCATAATGGTAGCTGTTTGTGAATACAAAGCACGCTGAGTCTTTCACGGAAGTGAACAAAAAGCATCTTTCTAGAGAACTGCCCGAAGCCACCCGAAAGGAGGCACTCCTGGGAACCCCCACAAGCCCAACCAGAGGAGGGCATACAGCAGAGGGGGGCAAAGCCATCGCCCCACCATGCACTGGGGCTCAGATGGGGCTCACTGGGGCAGTGGGGGAGCTCAACTCAAGCTATATGAAGCACCCCTCTCTGAACCCCATCTTTCAGCCGGGGAAAGGGAGGTGCTGCTTGAGAGGAGGGGAGTGGAGAAAATCCAGTTACTGCACTGCTCCACAGCCCACTGTGCTCGTCAGAGCTCGGGCAGCCCGGGCAGGGGGGGGTCCTACTGCCTGGCAGTCCAAGGCGGAGAGGCGCCCAGGAAGCACTGGAACCCCACCGCCAATGAGTGAGCCAGAGGCTGCGTGAGGGGCAGAAGAGAAAGTAAGAGTGGTCCAGGCCCTGCGTCCTGCCCCACAGCTACCCTAATCATCTCCTGATCTCAGAGCCCTCCCGCCATCGCAGGATTCACACATTTCTTCCTAGGCTCCAGCAGAGGAAATGAGGAGGGGGAAGCACAGAAGGCCAGCTGTATCATCCACCAGCCAGTGGAGCTCAGACAAGTCAGCTAATCTCCCTCTGCCTCAGTTTCCCCACCGGAAAACCAGACGCTCTCTGACAACCTGCAGTGCCTCCCTCATGGCAAAGGAGCAGATGGGAATGTGTCCCACGAGTTCCCTGTGGAGCCCGTGTAAGATGATGAGCTCCTGTGACAGGACAGACCCAGAGAAGCGACGGAGCGTGTTTCTGCACTAGCAGCCATATAAGCATCCCAGTGGGTAAGCCGGGCTTATTCAGAGTCCGGCACCCCAGGCTTCAGGAACAGCTCTGCTTCTCCTTTGCCTCAATTTCCCCCTACTCCTGACAACAGAGAAATGCTAGACACAGGCCAGGCTCCCAACAACCAGCTCAGGAAGGGTGTGCCAAGCCCTCCAAAGGGCAAGAAGTAGCAAGTGCCAGGGCGCTTAGCGGATGCAGGCTTCAGGAGAGACACACGTCCAAAACATCCATCAGCCCCCAGTGCCAATGAGTGTCGAGGATGAGCTGCCAGGGAGAACTGGGCCCGGAACTGGCCCAGCCTCTGGCTGCTGCTTCTCCAGGGCACAGAAAACTTGGCATCCTGAGGAGCAGTGAAAACACTTAACTCTGCTGGAACAACATCAACAGTCAGATGTTCGGAGTCATGGCCAAGAGCTAAGCAAACCTCTCTCCAGCCACTATGCCCTGGCCAGCCTCAAGGTCAGAGGAGGCAAGCCACAGCTCCTACCCCCACTGAAACTACTCTGTCCTGCTCCTGGAGCCCACTGCCAGCTCCATTCCATGTTCTGACCCCAGAGTGGGACAGATGAGGACCAGGCAGGACCAGGGCTGCCAGGCTGGGTGTGTGCTCCCGAGCCTGGGACCAAGTCAGCTGACGACAGCCCAGTCCCATCACTGAATCAACACCTCTGGTGAATCATAGCCCTTCGTGGCCAGCCTGTGCCTGTCCAGGAAGCCAGAACATCTGTGCCCAGTGACTACCGTCCTCCATCCCCCTTCACACACACCTTCTCCCTCCTGATGTACTGAGCGCTCCAGAGGCTCTGCCTAAGAACAACTGATTACAAGGAATGGAAACAGCCTCTCAGGGATCCAAAAAGACAGGAACAAACATCCCTCTGTGCCTTTGCCTCATTTTCTGGGGAAAGCTGACAAGCCTGATGACCCTCGGGCCCTCCCTGAATGCTTTCTGGTCCTGAGGTCTCTGCCTCCCACCTGTGCTCCGAACTCAAATCATCCCATTCCCGATGGATGACCCCCAAAACCAGGTTGGGCACTCACCAGATTTGGAGTAAAGCACCAGCACATTATTCCGGGTCCTGAGAAGTTTTTTCAAGTCCTTGGGGTCAGAAATTCTCTCGATGAGCGAGGAGACCTTTGCGGAGGACAGCCACGTCAGCAGGACCACCTGGGGATAGAGAGGCCAAGGACCGTGAGCCCCAGCTTCCCGCCAGGCCCAAGGAAGGATGGGTGCCTACAGACACACTGCCTAGAACCCACTTTACTTCAGAGGGATAAGGGCACATCAACCCCTCTCAGGACACTGCATCAACCCTTCCACCTTATCGCTTCTCCAAACCACCAACAGCCCTCCCCCAGGACACTGCCCAGCCTACTCCCAGTCTCCATCTCAGCATTCCTCTTCGGGCCCTTTTACAAAGCTGTATGAGCTGCATTCTACACAAGCAGGCTGCCAGATGAACCAGCCACCTACTCAATCCAGACCTCTCTGGAAAGTCAGTGTCTGTACCCCACGCCCACCTTGATACCACACACCAGAGCAATGTGCAAACTCCATCCCACCTAGAAGCACTGAAGCACAAATCCACAGAGAAGTAAGATCACTTCTCATATTTAGGATGGGAATGGAAAGTATTCAGCTTTTCCCACTCAGCCAGTGATCTCAGGAAGCCAGCCAACAAGAAATGAGCAATTCTTCCCAGAGAACCCAGAGAACAACCTTGGGTCCTGGAGGCCCCAAGCACCTCTGCAGGCATGAGGAGTAGGCTGGAAGCAGGCTGAGGAGGAAATGTGTTAAAAGTCTGAATAAGGAACAGTCACATAGCAGATCCCCTTACCCAGCCCACAGAGCTGGCCAGCAGCCCCTTGCCTGGCTGGCGGAAAACACCGGGCTACTATATGGAGAGACTGAATAAGAAAAGCTCTGCTGGGAGACACCAGGCAAAGAGTAGAAGTATGGCCCTGAGAGAAAACAAGGGGATTAAGGGAAAGTCTACAAACCGAACCTGGAGATCACCCATCCCCCTGAGCCCCCACTCCCCTGACATCTCCCTTCCCTCTTCCAGAATGCTGCCAGTCTTATTCCCCCAGGCAGGAGATTAGAGAATTTTTCTCTGTGGAAACTGAGGAGCACAAGAAAAACAGCCTAAAGATGGTGTTTTGGAGAGCCTCCAATGAAATAACTGAGTTCCCACTGAAATACCCACTGTGAGGCCCTCTCAGTAAACAAGTGCCCTCTACCTCCTTCTCACACTCACAGTCTCCAGTGCGTGTGCTAGTGACTTGCTATTCAATACGGATAACCCAAGTTCTCCAGATATTTGAGGAAAGCCCTCAATACAAAAGACAGGGATGAAAACAAAGTAAAAGAAAGAGGATACTTAGAAGAAAAGAAAAAGAACAGAAAACAGAAAAACTATGATTATTATTCTCAGAAAAATGAAATGCTGCATCCATAAAACAAGAATAGAATGCAGGGCGCCTGGGTGGCTCAGTCAGTTAAGTGTCTGCCTTCAGGTCAGGTCATGATGCCAGGGGTCCTGGGATCAAGCCCCACATTGGGCTCCTGCTCATTTGGGAGCCTGCTTCTCCCTCTCCCTCTGCTGCTCTCCCCGCTTGTGCTCTTGCTCATACTCTCTGTCAAATAAATTTTAAAAATTAAAAAAAAAAAAAAGAATAGAATGCCACGAGTAAGGAATAGTCAAAGAGGATCAGGAAAAACTCTTGGAAAGTAAAACTCTCAAAGAACTGAAAAAATTACAACAGAGTTGAAAGTAAAATTTCAAAAAAAACGCCTAGAAAACAAAATGTAAAATTAAGAAATACAAAACAGAAGAAAAAGTTAAGAAAAATAAGAAAATGGATCCATTAAGTGCAAGAGCCAAATTAAAGTAACTCGAGGAAAAGAAACTTAAAAAAAAAAAAAAAACTTTAAGAAAATACCCCAGACTTCAAGAATGTAAGTCTCCAGTTGAGAAGGTCCCACACAATGAATAAAAAAAGACTCTCAACAAAGAACATCACTGAAAACTTTCAGAACATTGCTGACAAAGAAGAGATTCTGAAAGTTTCAAAGAAAAAAAACCCACCACATACAAAAAGATCAGGAGTCAAAACTGGCCTAAGACTGCTCATCAGCACACAAGATGACAATGAAGCACTGCCTCCATGATTCTCATGCAACACTATCTCCAACTGGAATTCTATATCCAGCCAAACTATCTGTCAATTATAAGTACAGATTTACTTAGGCTTTAGAGCTCAGATGTGAAAAACTTACCACCAATATACCCTTTCTAAGGAAAATACTGGAAGTCATGCTCTATCAAAACAAATGAGTAAAAAATGAGAAAGACAGGGAATCTAGGAAACAAAGGGTCCCACAGAGGGAGGCAAGGAGAATTACTATGTTGATGGTGAACAGGAGTCCAGGATACATATCCTGTAGTCTACACAGCAACCAGCCCGTAATGGAGCAAGGACAAAGAGTTATGGATGAATGTGGCCAATAAAAGGAGGCAACTGTAGATTATCTGATATGCTTAACTGTATTGATCAGTTAAATCATCTGTCCAAAGTTACACAGCTAATAAGTAACAGGGCCAGAACCTGAACCCTAGTCTCTCTACTGGACCCAATGCCCTCTTAGTCCATTGCCTCTTTGCAGCCAGAAGTCTTGGGCTGCATCTGAGCTCTACCAGTCAGTAGCTAAGATGCCTAGTCAACATCACCTGACCTTTTACAGCCTAGTGCCTTGCATCTGACATGGAAATAACGATACCTCCCTAGTGGGATGGCTGTGAGGATGAAATGGGGTAACTTCTCAAACATACTTTATAAATCATAAAGCACCCCAACGGTATCAGATACCATAATTTATAATACAATGTTCCATTTCCGCAGAGTAGAAGACCAAAATGTGGACAAATTCTAGCATTTCTAAATCTGATCTGCCATTGGAAATCAAACGTTCCTTCTCCCCAGGGTTAAACTATCAAGGAGGAAGAGTTGAGGAACTCTGTGTCCCTCATTCTGCCCTGCCAGAGCCGGGCAACCCACCTTGAGAGCCCACCAAAAAGTTAATTCCCTTATATTATTACCTGTTATTCTACTGCTCTCAGGTTGCTAATGGACTTCAGACTAAAAAGTCCATAGCTTAATACACATGATGAAGGAAAAAAATAAAAGAATCTGTTGGAAAAACACACTGATGTTGCTGTGGTTTTAATCCTCAGATAGTAACTTGGGAAAAACAAACTGCCCTTGCCCAGTGCCTCAGTACTTTGCCCTGTAGACCAGCCTTCCTGAGACTGGCAGGCACCTACCCTTGTGGAACTGGGAAGAAGGGGAAGGGAAAGGAGCCAGGCCAGGCCCAGTGCCCACCTGCCCAGGCAGCACAGTGGCACGCTGCTCGACCACGGACAGCAAAGGGTCTACAGCAGAAACGTCAAGAGTCAAGTCCAATGGCATACCCACAGCTTCCTTTCTCTAAAACCCAGTCAGTCCCTCCGATTATCTAACCAATAGCCACCCTCACAGTAAACAAACCACTCTCCGGCCAGCCACCAAAGCCTCTGACTCAACATTTACCCTCACACAGCAGAGAACTTAAGCTCACCCTAAGAAACGCATTGAGCTAATGGACTGCTTGAACACTATCACCCAGTATGATGCTAGGGTTTAAACTGGGCACTGCCCGTGGCCAGCCTGGTTTAGAACTCCCTATGGAAGTGTCTTTCCCTCTCTCCCTCCATCCCTACCACACCCCTAGACTAAGAGCTCTGGAGGGCGGGGCCCAGCATGGTGCCTGGCCCCTTGAAAGCCCTCAGGAAGGGTCTGCTCAGCATCATAACTGTGAAGAATCACACTGGTCACCACATTCCTGACCTCTAGAGAGGAGGTCATAAAGTGAGTCCGTGGCAGCTCCTGCGAGATCCAGGAGGGACCACCGAAAGCAGACAGACCACAGGGCAGTCATCATCTGGACTGGAGAATCGTGGGAGAGCATGGGTGGGACCAACTGGGGGGTCTGGGAAGCCTGGCTCAAGAGCCTCATCCAGCCATGACCTTAGATTGGGCAGCCACCAGGGAGGCTGGAGGTGGAAGGACCAGTTGGGCAGCTGCCCAAGGGGAAAGAAATGGGTCTACCCAAGGGCCTCAGGGGGAAACAAGAGAACTCAGCAATTATTCCTATGTAAGCAGGGAAGGAAGGGAGAAGAGGCTAAAATGATTCCAAGGGTTCTGGGCTAGGCGTGCAGAAAGCCAGCCAAAATGGAAGAACTGAGCAGTGGTGGCAGGAAAGGCTGTCGTTTTCTGTTGAAGAAGTGGTAGGTAATACACTCAGGTGTGGACACGTGGCCAGTACAGACATCTTCCAGGCTGGAGAGTGAGCCCTGAGGCCAGTGAAGGCTCCAGGGCCAGCGTTCAGAGGGAGACAACAAGGGAACACCTCCGCTGAGGGGAGGAAGAGGACCGAGAGGAAAGTCGGGAAGGAGAAGGTGGAAAGTGCTACATCAACACAGACCAGGGAGGAGACCCACAGAAGAGGGGGTGATGACCCTGCGGGCAAGGCCATGGTGAAGTCCCCTGGGACATCACGAGTGAACCCCAGCAGCAAGCAGGGAGGGCGGCCAGAAGCCAGCTTGCACACCCAGCCTGGGAGCTGCAGTGACCGACAACAGGAAGCCGCACAGGTGGCCCAGCCAGTCAGGAGAAGGGTGGGCGGTCTCCCCTGCGGAGGGATGCACGCGTGTGGGCACAGGGGAGCAGGACTGCCTAGAAAGGCAGGACTGCCTAGAGAGGAGGAGATTCAGGAGCAAGAGAGAAAACATAGTCAGGAGAGCCAGATCCAGGGGAACCAGATGGCGTGGTGTGCTAGGAGCAAAGGCGGCAGGCTTAACATCACTGAGAGGGGGAAGGATGAAAGGCGCCCTGGTACCTGGCCCCGGAGGGACCACCCCCCTTAGCTCACAACCAGGGGCGGCCAGGAGGCCGTCCCTTTCCACCCTCCCCTAAGCCTCTCCTCCAGCCACTTAACATTCTCCCTTCTCCCCCACTTCTGTCTATTCTTTAACCTTTGCAGAGTGCACGCTCCTTCCCTTCCTTGAGACGCTGCTCCAGTGAGCCTCGGATCACCTTGCCAAGCACCTTCTTGCAGACTTCCTAAGTCACAACCCACAAAAAACAGCAATAACAACCATGTTAATGGTGCACACACACTCAGGTTGTCAAGCCTTTGGGGGAGAGGGCGGCATCTGAGAAACCAGCCACCTGCCCAGCCAGCCACGGATCTGTCCCTGGGTGCAGCAGGCTCTTTACATTCTAAGTCACTAGCTTTGGTGTTAGAGGAGAGAGAGAGAAAAAAAAAATCCCCTTTGTCCACCATGCAAACTCCTTCTGACCTTTCTCCATGATTGCTTTCTTTCTGCTCACATCCCTGAGCTTCAGCAGTGTTTATAGCAAGGCTGGGCTGCCCACCATGGGCTGGGCTGAGGCCCGTAAAACTGCCCCCCACCCCACCCCACGCAGGGCAGGCCATGGTTGGGAAGGACTGCTGCCCAGGAATCCAGGCCCCCAATGCCACCCCCAACCCCGTCACAGTGCACACCCCCTCAGAACACCAGGCACCTCCATCAGAGTAGAAGCCACCTCCGCCCTCAGGCCTCCACCCGCCACCCCAGCCCCTCTTCAGAGGCAGGAGCCCTTGCCCCACCTCCACCAGAGCTGGAGGCAATGGGTTTTCTCGTCTTCCAGACGCCCCGAGTGTGCTCCTGCCTGTATCACGGCCAGCCTAGAACCCCACCCTCATCGGAGTCCCACCCCTCAGACATCAGGGAGAGAGCACTGCTTCTGGAGCCATACAGACCTGGGGTCAGACCCAGGGGCCATCATTTACACCAACATGACCTCAGATGTTAGTAGCCCTCTCAGGGGGGCATCTCCCCACCCATAAAGAGGGGAGGACAGTACTGATACCTCCCTTGTGGGGCTGGCTGAGGGTTAAATGAGGGGGAGAAAAGTACACAGAGAACCTAACATAATGCTTGGCACACAGAAATACATAATAATCATAATTATCTTTATTAGTACTATTAGTGAGACAAATCAGAGATAGAGCAAGAACAACAGTGAAACGGGCACCACCTCTTCCTCTCCAGGGCCTTGGCTGCAATCAGGCAAAATAGCAAGTCCAGGCAGGAAGGAGCGTGCACGTACACACACTCAGGATGTAAAACCTGAAATCATCACCCATCTGCGTGGCAACCCAGACCAGGAACCCACGCAGCAAAGGCAGAGCGCTCCTTCCAGATTTCATGCCCATTTTCCCCTCACCAAACCCAATAACTGGGGACTAGCTTCATCCCACAAAAAGGAAACTGAGGCTCAGCAAGGTTCTATCACTTACCAAGGTCACACAGTAGGTAAGCAGCAGATCTGGGACTACACCTCGGGTCTCCCAGCTCCTGGCCAGAGGATGTTTACTTCTCTCAACCCTATGAGCTCCCGGGACCCATGCAAAAAGAAGCACCTCTTTCCCAGGCAGGGCCTTTTGGAGAAAAGCCCCGAACTTCCAGAATCCCACAGCAAGAAGGGATTTCTAACCTTCTGCTTCCTGCAAGCCCACAGGGCCCAGTTGTCTGTCCTGGTTCTCAGTTTGCTGGGGCAACTGGCCCAGGTCCACTGCTCATCAGAGGTCATGTACAGGAGTTTGTGTCCCTTTCCAGCTCCCTCTCTCCCTGACCAACAGCACGCATAAGCTCATCTCTCTTCACTTAACCTCACCCACCATCCCCACCAGACTAACGAGATAAAGAGTGGTACAATTCTTGAAAATAACAGGGAGAACACTCCTTGCCACATTACACCCTCAGCTTGAAAAAGCTCCAGCTCTCTGGGGTGCATGCTGGCACCCGCACATTCTCTACAGCCAGGGAGGCTGGTGTTACAGATTCACTCCTCAATGCTGACCACGAAGCTGGAGGTATTCCGTTATGTAAAAGCAGTTCGCTGAAGAAGGAGGATTTGAAGACAGAAGTTTAGCATTTAGGAAAAAGGGTGGAGGTGGGACTTGACCTTTTTCACTCTGTCACCTGAAAAAAGATACCCTTCTTGTGTTGGGAGCTGTGAAGAAACCAGTTTAATTTAGTGTAACCCACATTTGGCTCAAAATAGTTTTCAAATGTCAGAATCTGAAAGTCTAGACTCTTAAGAAGCTGGTGGTAAAGGAATCCAGGAAAAAATGTTAAAAACAGATGACCTGAACCCAAGATCAGAGAACTTGAGGTGGCTGAGAATTTAGAGCAGAAGGTTCGGTGGAAACAGCTAGAAACCCAAGTTTTGCACTAGCTTTATTTACTGGTTGTGTGACCTTGGACAAGTCCTCTCTATTCTCTAAGTTCCTGTAAAATGAAGGGGCCAAAAGTGATTTTTCCAAATCTCTTTGCAACTGTGACATTGTGGTAAATCCATCCTCATGACCACTACCAGAGAGTACCTCAAAGTAATTATACCTTGTGAAAAAAAAACTGCCAAATTTCTCTGAATATATGTCTACCCACATTAAAAGCTACTCCTCTCAGTCCCCCTTGCAGCAAGTGTAGCTATGTAACTAAATTCCAGCCCTTGGAATTTAAGCAGAGGAGTCATGTGCAAACTTTAGGAACTGTTCCTAATAGACATCTGTGTCTTAGTCCCCTCCTCCCCCTGCCAGATGGAATCTGGACAAGATGGCTGGAACTCAGGCAGCCACCTTAAGACAATGAGGAGAATGGATCTGTTAAAGATGTATAGTAGCACGATAGAAGTACCTGGGTCCCTGACTTCCACGGGTATATACTGGCCTTAGAACACTACTTTCTAGGCTTTGACATGAGTGAAATATATGATCTTTGTAAGGTACTATCATTCTGGGTGTTCTGACACACATGCAAATAGATCTTGAGTACCTACTAGAACAAAAGCTTAAACTAGAAAGAAATATTAACACCTGCTCCAGTTGGGATATTTCAAAGTGCCTAAGGCATTAAATCACATATTATACTTCAGATAAATTGCTAAAAGGAAGGAGACAGAGAAACTATCAAAGGCTTGATCTACTGTGTGCTTCACTATGTCTGTTCCAATCAGGTGTGTTGGTCACTTAGTGACAACTACCCACAAATGAAAGGAAAATTAGCTAATAGCTCTTCAGTTTCCCAGCAACCTCAGGCTTTTACTACTAAGGAGTGGGGCCACTGCAGGAGACCAAAAGGCCTTTCACTTCCCAGGCTAGAGTAGGGCTGGTCAGTTCCCCGATACAGGACTCCTCTCCACATTCCTCACATGCCATATGCAGCCTCCAGGTAGCCCTCCAGACCAAGGACTCAAAACTGGATGCTGTTCAACGCAGTGGGCCCCCAAGGCTGTGGGAACTAAATATTCATACGTCCATGTCCTCCACACTACCATCTCATCCCAGATAGCTTCGGTCATTAGAAAGCAAAAATGGCCCCCTCTCCCAGGCCACTCTATCAGCTCATCACACTCTGAAGATGGCAAACACGTTCCTTCTTAGGATTCTGTAGGTAAAATACCTCAGTTCCTTTCCTGAGGTACGTCATTCCTGAATGACATACCTCAGACAGGACGATGCTCATGACGCCAGCAGCAGAGTTTTAGAGCTTGGAAAGAACAACGTGCTATATTCCTAGAATTTATTTTGGGAAATAGATACCTCTGCTTTCATAATTCAAAATATAGGAAATTAATCTCAACACAAGCCGAGACACATCATTAAAGAATCTCTTAAGTTATGGCGCCCAAATGTCATACAGCGCTGGCAAAAGTACAGTTCTTTTGGAAAGCTACTTGGCACAGTTTATCAAGCATCTTAAAAGTATTTATGCTCCTTGACTTCGTAATTCCACTTTTGGGAATCTGTCCTGAGGAAATGAGCAGAGGTTCTGACAGATGACTCACAGGGTCCCACTCGTAAGAATCAAAAATTGTAAACAACCTAAATATTCAAGAGCAGGGGAATGATTATTTAGAGGAAACCACTCAACGGAATAACACAGCCATTTAGGTGATGTTTTCAAAGACTGCACAATGAAAAAATATTTGCTTTAATGTTAAGTGTTACAAAATAAAATCCAGGGAGGCGCCTGGGTGGCTCAGTCAGTTAAGGGTCTGCCTTCAGCTCAGGTCATGATCTCAGGGTCCCAGGATCGAGTCCCATATTGGGCTCCCTGCTCAGCGTGGAGCCTGCTTCTCTCTCTCCCTCTGCCCCCCCACCACTCATGTGGGGGCCCTTGCTCTTTCTCTCTCTCAAATACAGAAATAAATTTTTTTTAATAAAAATTAAATTAAAAACAATTCAAATGTGCATAGTATGATTACAACTATACACAAAATTATGCTCAGAAAAAGACTGGATGAAAAAATGCACCAAAGTAAAATTCTGTCCTTGGATAGATTTCATTCTTCTTCCCCTTTGTCTATTTTTCTGTCACCATAATATGCAGGTCCAATTTAAATCTTAAAAAAAAAAAAGAAATTATCACCATTTGGACACCATCATGGAAATAATTAACAATCTCACACTATCACCCCATAAGCAAATATAACTTCAGAGGGGAGAAGCCTGGCAGAAACGTCCTTAACTAAGGGACCAGTGCTAGCAACACAGATAATGGGTAAAATTGACATCAGAACGCACTGAATGAAAACATCATCAAAAACTCAGCTGAGGGGCGCCTGCGTGGCTTAGTCGGTTAAGTGGCTCAGGCTCAGTCAGTTAAGTGTCTGCCTTCAGCTCAGGTCATGATCCCAGGGTCCTGGGACTGAGCCTGCATCGGACTCTCTGCTCAGCGGGGAGCCTGCTTCTCCCTCGATCTGTACATGGCTCTGCCTACTTGTGCTTTCTCTGTCAAATAAATAAAATCTTTAAAAAAAAAAGTTGAAGGACATTCTTAAAAACTATCAAGGTCATGAAAGACAAAAACTGAGAAACTAGTCCAGATTAAAGGAGACTAAAGAGATATGACAACTAAATCCAACGTGTGATTCTGAACTGGGTTCTGAGCCAAATGCCACAATCCTGATTGCAATCATTGTACTGTGGTTATGTAAGAGAATAGCCTTGCCTTTTAGGAAATACTGAAGGGGGCAAAGGAGCATCATGTCTCTGAACTTTATAAATGTTGGGGGAGAATGTGATAAAACAAATGTGATAAATGTTAATATGTGTGGAATCTGGGTAAAGAGCAGATGGGAATTCTTTGTATTCTTCTTGCAACTCCTCTGTAAGTCTGAAATTAGTTGGAAAAAAAAAAAAAAAAAAAACACTTCCCTAAAAAAAGACGGGGAAGAAAAAAAAAAAGATGCCCAGAACACAAGCAAATACTGTCCCCACCTCTTCCTGAAACCCTGTGCCAGCCAGCACACACTGGTGGTACTTTCCCAGGTAGGAGGAGTGCTTATCTGCCCTTCTTCCCTTTCAGCTGACTCTCTGCTCCTCTGCTCACCTGACACTGTAGTTTTTTATAGATCTATTATATGAAATCTGCAAAGCACTCTGCATGCAGCACAAACCTAGAACGGCTTTGATGAGAGAGAGAGAAGAAGAGATACAAAAGAACATTCATTTTTAAATATGGGTAATTTATGCCCTTTAATAAGGCAAATTTTAAGCATCTGTCACCAACCACCACGGCTAAACAGCACTCTTTGCCAGGAATTGAAGGCCTCACCAGAAACCAAGTTTGGGAATTTCACCACTGATCCTTCCCAATGTGCAAATGTCTACCCAGCAGCCTTTGAAATAAAAACAAGTACCGTGAGTCCCTGAACGGGGTGTGTGCATGAGTGTGTGTGTACGTGTGTGTGTATGTGTGTGTCAGACACACAGAGAGGGCCTGGCTCTGAGTGGTAGAGCCCTGACTAGCTGCAGCTGAGGAGCTAAATGTGCTTATTAAGAAAGAGAGATAGGAAAGCACTTGGCATGGAACAGAACCCAAGACCAAATTCTCCAGTCCCTAAATCCAGGGCCTAGGGATGAGCCCCCGATCATGACAACAGCTCCAAGTGCGGAGTGCTTCCTGGGTGACCAGGAGCAGCTAAGAAATCCACATGCCCGTCTCACTTAATCATCTTGACAAGAGAACTCAGCAGGTCCTTTTGGTATCACTATTTTACAGATAAGGAAACTGAGACTAGGAGGAGCTAAGAAACTTGCTCAACATCACACAGCGAGTAGGTGGGTGCACAGTGACCCAGAGCCCCATCTCACAGGCTCAGGTGCCCCAGCCGGAGCACGGAGACCACAGACCCCTGGAGCCACACACATGTCCCTGCTGGGTCATCTAAACACCAAGCCAGGTGCACTTCTTCTATGTTGCTTCCTTTAAACGCCATACCGCACATGTGGGCCACGCAATACAGGGTTCCTCCCTAGTGCTCCCCACAGCACGCGGCGGTCAACAAGGGACAATTCAGGGGCAGGACAACTGATCCGAGAGCTTACGAAAACAGGTTTTCTTATCCTGAAATTGCAACTGCAGTGCATTTAACCAGGACTTAAGTCCCTAAAGCTTTTAATGTTTTGAAAAACCTCTCCTAGCGCCAAGAGGGCTTTGGGCCGCTGCCAGCCTGGTGTGCCAGGCCTGCTAACAAGGAAGAGGGGGTAGAGGGAGCAGTGAATCAGGCAGCAGGGAGGGAGGGAGAGAGAGCAGGTAAATTCCCACTCCGGAAATCCAACTCTGCCTCAAAGCTCCATTAATTGATAAGAAGGTAACAATTCAAAAAAAAAAAAAGAAGGTAACAATTCAGGCGCTCATGACCCATGGTGTATATCCATGCTTTTACACACATTCTCTCTCAGTCCCTTAAGGTTGAGGGTTTAAACCAGTGTTTTCTCCCCTTCAGGCTTCAACTCACGAGCCGAGTCACAAAATCAATTCAGTGGATTACCACCAGCATTTTAAAAATGACACTAACTAGAAAACATCAGTATGTACCATAAATAGCAAGACTAAGTGTTCTGTAAAACCTTTATATCTGTTGTAGTTACGTACATATACACTTGGCAATGATGTAAAATGTAGAGTTGTGTTTGCAGCAGTTGCAGTAAAAATACTCGAAAAACTGTCATAAACAATCTGGGCGGGAGGTCGTGTTATCCCCACTTTAGAGACGTGAAAACTGAGGCTCACAGGAGCAAAGGGACAGCCCTAAGGTGAAGCCGAAGATTTGTCTGACTTCTGAGCACAGCAAGTCCACACGAACACTTTCCAGATATTCCTCAAGCCCGCTGGGCTCCCTAGAGCTCCACCCAAAACAAGACCAGAGAGGCCACCAGGACCGCCTTCCCCTCCGGGGCAGCCATTAAGGGACACCAAGTCAAGGAGCTGCAGCGACAACCTGACCCATCTTCCCCTGCTACCTGCTCCCTGCAGTTCCCCGCACGCCTTCAGAGGAAAGCAAAGCAACGCAGGCTCGAGCTAAGGGCCACCTCGCAGTGTCCCATGGATCACGACACGGGATAGCGTGTTCCACGCCACTCAGCCCAGAGCAACGGCCTAGGCGGGCAAAACACTATGCACAAAAACTGGTAAATCTTCCTGCTTTGTAGGCACAACAGCTCTAAGTATAGGTTTTTTAGAAATAGATTCTTGGGCCTTATCCTTGAAGAGCATCAGCCCACAGATCCGGGGAGGCCGGGAATCCAACTGTACACGTATCCCCTCCAGGGGGATTTGGATCCACAGCCAGGTTGGGAAACCTCTGCCACCCACCCATGTTTGGACTCCACGTCACTCCGTTCTCCTTCAGAGCCAGAATCTCCCATCTCCGGTCACCCCCCGTCCATTCCTCAGCCCCCTCAGATGCTCCCTTACCACCACCACCAAGAAGATGCTGATTGAGGAGGACCCGCAATGACTTCCACAGAGAGCCCTACAGACATCTCCAGTTCTCCTGTGCCTCGACCTGTGAGCCCCAGCGGGTCACTCCTGGCCTCCCTCTACCTCTCCAGCCACGCTTCCCATCTTCTTTGCAATCCCTTGTCCCCCCAGCCTTTCAATGTGGAAGTTCCTCGGGGCTCACTTGCCTCCACCTTCTCTCCTCTCTCTACACTCGCCATGAGGGCCTCACCCACGTCTGGAGCAGGACCCCTGAGTTAACATGTCCAGCCCAGACCTCCTCCTCGGTGCCATGTCCTCACATCCTACTCAGTGGCTCTTAAATGGGGGTCACATAGAATTCTCAAATGTTAAAAACCTAAACCTCATACAAAGAGATACGGAGCCTCTTCCAAAGTGTTACTGAGCTCTTAATAAGGGACATCAAAAAAAGATATAAGGAAAAAAAAGACTTAAAAATATTTCAGGGGTCCCTGGGTGGCTCAGTGGGTTAAAGCCTATGCCTTCAGCTCAGGTCATGATCCCAGGGTCCTGGGATCGAGCCCCGCATCGGGCTCTCTGCTCAGCAGGGAGCCTGCTTCCTCCTCTCTCTCTGCCTGCCTCTCTGCCTACTTGTGATCTCTGTCAAATAAATAAATAAAATCTTTAAAAAAAATAAAAATAAATAAAAATAAAAATAAAAATATTTCAAAAAAAGAAGTTATAAGAAACTAATATGCATACAGTTCATAGGGAGGAAAAGGCATCCTGTTTGAAGGCTGCTAAATTCGGTATCAAACTGGTTAATGTCCTTCAGGGCAACCACCTCGTCTCTCTTCTCTACCAAAGAGAAATCATTTGCCTCTCATCTACCTGTAGAGTATGGGTCCTAAAGAATAATATACAAAGTTATATTCCCTAGAGCACCAGGTGGCTCTTAGCCATCCTTCTTAGACAATGCTCTAGTATGACATTATGAAGACACTAAATCAGCTTTTCTTTCCAAGTTTTGGGATAATTCTTCTTTACACTGAGGTCTATGAACTTGGGTGGGGAAAAATTCTATCTTTATTTTCACTAACCTCTAAATGAAATTTAGCCTTACCTTTATTACAAATGTAGGTAACAAACTACAGAAGCACTAGCAGGTGTCTGTGACGCAGAAATCGTATAAATTTTTTTACCCTCATCCCCCAGAAAGCACATTTTTCTCATAACAAAAGGTGCAGAGATCTTGAAACACCGTTGACGCTCATCACTAAATAGTACAGAAAATACCAAACCTGCCATCAGTTCTTCTTAAATGATGCATTTATGAATATAAATATTTTTATCACGTACATGTTGTAGTATTTTGATAACTGTATTTCAGTACCATTGGTTTGCTTTGTAATCAAGCATTGTTTTATACATTTAAAAACGTTATTCTAAGAAAGGGTCCATAAGTCCTCAGAGAAGCCTTTCCTGCCTCCCTGCATTAAGGTTAGGGACCCGTGTTACACATTCGTTTATCACCTTATATTTCCTCTTTCCAGCACTTCCTACACGAATTAATAAATTAGTGGCTCCCCCACCAGACAAGGGGAGGAAGGGATGGTGTCCATCTTATTTACCATTATGTCCCTAATGCCTCGGCATGATATATCTAACTCGTAAGACAATCAAGAAATATCTGTTTAAAAAGAAAGAAAAAAAAAAAAAAGACCTGGGGGATGAATGAACACCGTGACACGAGTAGCGTGCAGATGTCTGTCCACATGCCTTAGAGATACAGAGCATGTACCGTACTCTGTCCAGGGTCTAGCAAATTCAGACCCCTTGACAAAAGCAGACCCACTCAGTCTTTGCAAGCCAGCCCTACTCGACCCAACAACAGAACTTTCCAGGCAACCCCACTTCTCAACTCAGATACTGGATCACCTCCATGTTTCAGCCCCAGCATAGAGCCCTTGACCTAGGTCTCCATTAATACCTTCCAAAGCAAGGATTAAAGCATCAGCTCATGAGTTAAAGACATCTGCTCAAGCCAAAGGGTTGGGGGAATGGTAAGATTGGGGGGGGGGCAGAGGGTGGACACCTCTACCCTGACCCCAGTCAGCTGCCATGAAGTCTGCCACAGGCTTGCCATCAGGCCATCTGGCAACAAAATGCACATCTACTTGGGGGCTCAGGATGACCTTGGAGAATAAAAAGACATCAGAAGGATATTCTAACCCTACAGTCCATCTGAGTGTATTTAACCCCCCATGATGGCAAAGCTAGTATTCAGAAGCGGTTTCACCAGCATAAAATACATGGAGATGCTTTGCAAACTCTAACATCCTCCACAAATGTGCCAAGTGTCATATAATCCTCGTCAACAGATCAACTGGGTAGCCAGAAGCTCCAGTCAGCACTGCAAGATACGCCAGGCAGCCCAGCGACAGACAGGCATCACTGCTCCTCCCTTCCCCACTGGGACCTAAGATGCTAGGTATGGGGCGGGTGGGAGTCAAAGAAACCACGAAGTCCTAGGAACACAAGAGAACTTGGGCTTCTTACACCCCATGCATCACTCTCTGACCCACTGTCACTAAGCCTCCAAAACCTGCCACCACCACAAAATGACACACGAGAGCCCCAGGGAACAAAACCACACAGCCGGGGCAAACCCTCTGGAGAGACGGTGTGGTTACTCTCCTCATTCTCAAGAGAGGATCCACGTTCAGAAGAAACGGGACAGAAACCCAGAGCACCTAAATCTTTAGCCCCTGGGCAGCCCCTTCCGATCATCCAGGGGCTCTGTGGGGGCCCACCCACTGAGAGGCACGGAGAGTCCAGAGCCCAGCTCAGAGGACCTGTGACGGGAGAAACCCAGCAGCAGAGCCCCCGAACTCCCAGCCTGAAGCCTCTGCTCACACCCCCTCTGGCCCTCCACGGCCACAGCCTCCTTACTGGCTTCCTGAGCACCTCTCCTCTCCAACTTGAGATAACTGCCATGGCTCCCATTTACTGCCCACCCCCATCCCCCATGTGCCGGCACTGTGCTGGCTGCTTCCTGTGTTATTTCTGATGCTTTCAAGTCTGCAAAAGGGTATCATCACCACCACTAACAAGAAAGAAGACGGAGGCAGGGCCCAAGGTCTCACAGCTCCTGAGTGTCAGGCTGGCTAAAAACCCATGTTCTGTCCACAGCATCACACTTGACTTTATCTTGTAGATAACAGAGAAGAAAGTGTTGTTCTGGGAAAATTCATCCAGTCTCTTCCACTCCAACCCAAGCCTACACTGTGCACTGACTGCTCTTGTTATTAAAAGGGCAGCTTTCATCACGTCTCTCCACTACCTACAGAAGCAAGTCCCCAAAGCTTTGCCAGTCATGTAAGGTTCTTCAAAATCCACTTTCCCAATCTTATTCCCCCTCCCCAGACTCAAATCTTTCCTTCCATTCAGCCTGGACCATAACTCCTCATTGCCCGTATTTCTGTCTCAGACAGTTTCCTTTCTCTGCCTGTGACATTGGTTCCCTCGGCTAACCTTGGACTAGGGACGACTGTATGCTGGGTCCTGGGCTAGGTGCTGGGGACATAATGGGCAGAACCAGGAGGATCCCCACTGGCACGGAGCTCAAGATTTGGCTCTCGTTTTAAGGCGTGAGCTGGGACCCTTCTCTGTGACAAGGTGCCCCGTGGCCCCACCCTGGCCCAGATCCACAGTGCTCAGTGTCTCCCACCCATATGGCTCTCAGCTGTTCCTCCAACTCATGTGCCGGTTCTGTTTTAAAACTTCCTCTGTAATGTGTTTATTTCTGTGGGAAAAGTGCACTCCAGGTTCCAAACAGCATTATAAATGGCAATTAGGTCCCCAGGCCAGCCCACAAAAGCCTATTAAATATATAATGGAGTAGAACCTAAATACGTGTACATTGAAAGCTCTGCGGGAAAGACTGGGGACAGACATCTCCTGCTTCCTGCAGCCCTGCCCACCGTCCCACCAGGTGCTGAGCGTCAAGCCACTGTCAAGGGCAGAGACCAGAGCAGGGACTGGAAAGGAGGGAAGCAGGTGGAAGGTGGGGCGCTGGGATGGCAGAGATGGAGCAGTAAGAAATCTGATTTATAATTCAGGAGCCTGGCACCAATCCCAGCTCTGTTTTTACAAACATGGTGGCCTCGAGACCCTTCCCTCTCAAAGCCTCGCTTTTCTAAAATGAAAGAGCTGAGTTACGTCGGTACTTCTCAGACTTCTGAATCTCAGAGATTGTCAGGATATATTTTTTAAATATATTTCATATATTTAAAAAATACTTTAAAATACATATGTTTTAAATATAATATATAATGTATATTAAACATTTAAAAGAATTTTATCAATACCTTCTAAAAAGCACACAATATATGATCCCTACTTTAATTTTTCAAAAGGACCCTGAAAGCCACCCCCTCCCTCCAACATGACATCACGTCAAAAAAAGCAGACAAGTTTTTAAACTGAAAATATCTGGATTCATGGAAAAACCATTCACTGTTGTTACTTTTCCAATGTGTCTATTATCCTATGAAAACTGTCAGAGCCCAGCTTCGGTCCTTGGCCTGACTTTGGAACCAGCTGAGGTGGGTGACTTAGAGTCCTCTCCAGCTGCAACAAGTCTCCATCCTGAGGACTGAAAAAAGACTACACCACAGTCAGCGTGGACCGTCTGGGGAAGGGGCAGCTGCAGAGGGGAGCTGAGCTGGGCAGCAGGAAGGGACAGTCAGCCACAGAGGTATGAGCAGGACAGCACAGCCTCCCAGGCCAAGGGCAGAGACACCCAGCCAGGAGAGAGGGGCTGGAACTAACTGGTCCGAAGAATTAACTGTGACTCTTTTCATCCCCATATTCTTGTGCAAGGCTGAGAGGCCGGACCCAAAGGAACATTTTTCTCCTTTATTAACTTTTCTGATCAAAAACTAATGCATATTCATAGAGAAAACTTGGGGGAACAGGAAAAAAAAGCATAAGCAAAGAAGTAAACAAACATCACCCACAACTGTGCCTTCCTAAACAATCGCTATGGGCGTTCCAGTGCAGGGCTAATTCCTCAACCACTTACGCAGCTACCATCAGCCACCCTGGGACTCATGTTGTACCCTGCTTCTCCCCTAATTATCACACTCAAGCACTTTCCCACATCCCTAAATATTCTTCATAAGCACCATAAAATATTTTGATAATCATGGCATTCTAGTAAATACAAACATTTTTTATAAACATCACTTTCCACGGCATGGACAGGACCAAAAGTCATTTAAACCATGCTGTTATTGTTGAGCATTTAAGCCATTTCCAAATTTTTGCTATTGTAAAAAATGTAGTAGGTATGGATCACTGTCCATGAATCTCTGTAGACCCCTTTATACTGCTTCATGTTCCTTGGGTCACAGCCTAGTGCTCTGCACATATCAGCTCTCGGTAAATATTGAGTGAACAAGGAAACCCAATACACTCCCAGGACCTGGGAGCCCTTATCAGATGGACATAGAGTTTAAATTTAGAGGCCCACCCTGGTATCCACAAGCCACTCAACAATGAAACTGCACCAATGACACCTGCCGAGCCGAGCTAGGGCGTGGGGAAAGGACAATGTCTATTTCATGCTGCAGACTCCCCATTCTAGTGCTCCCGGCAAACCTACTCACCACCCTTCTGTACCTCAAGGCACCAGCAGACCTCAAAGGCTGGTCTTTGCACTTTGCACTCTCCCCACCCTCTCTCCAGACTGTACCACCCACTGCCTCAAGAAAGCTGGGGCTGACCTTCCCACCAAATTAATGTGCGGCCCCCTCTTCAATGGAGGCTCTCAGCCTTTCGGGTATTAGTGCTCACTGTCCTGTCTTTATTTGCTCACAGCCCTGCCCAAACCAGCGCAGCACTGGGGAGCGTAGGGACAATCTGTGCTTTGCTCTCCATCCAAAATCCAATCCAACGCCAAACAATGTGGTTGACAAATAAATGTTTGCTGAATGAAACTTCTTCCCAGTCAGGTTCCCAAGCCTTCTACTTTTACAGAAGTTGGGGGCGGGGTGGAGAGGGAAGCAGGACCTCCTAAAACAGCCCAAGTGCAAAGACCTGCTAGGGGCTCCCGCTGGAGCTGGCCCCCTCTGCCCAGTCCTGCAGCACCACCTGGCCTAGAGACCAGCCCTGGCCAGCTGGCTCCGGAAAACAGAATGCAAAACAGATCTTACACATACAGATGCAGGTGAAGGGACACTGTGCCACTCCACACTCTCTCCCAGAGGGAGAAAGGCCAGATCTAGGAGGCAAGGAGCTTCCTTTCCCACCCAATTCCAGATAACCGGAAGAGACAGGGCCACTCCTCACTGGTGATCCCCAAAAGGCAGGGTATCTGGAGATGGAAGTGTTTCAAGTAACTAAATCCACACTCCAGTTTTCCTCATGTTGTCCAGCATCCTTGCCACACCCAAAAGAAAAAAACTGAAAAATCTGGGCTGGAGAGGGTGCTAGCAGCAGAAAGTTTTCCACTGGAACTTCAGGGAATAAGGGGAAAAAGGAACCAAGATTGCCCTAAAACAAGGGAGAGAAGTTATGAAGTAAGTGGAAACAGGCCGGATTATCCCATCACACCCCCACAGTAACACCAAGGCCAAACCCAGAGAGTCTAGGGCATGGTGGCCACACACATTCTGGCCTCTTCTAGGGATGCCCCGGGGCAGCTACCACCCCCAACCCCAAGTGTAGCAAACTCCTCTCAGAGAGTCCACCACTCCCAGCACACCGACCCGACCCGACCACCCCTCTTTCACTCTCCTCCGATTTTGCAATTCCCAGAATTTCCTCCATCTGACCCCCTTGACGGCCTTGTGAGCGGGGTGCCTTTACCGTCCCCATTTCATGGATGAAAAGACTAAGTCAGATATATTAAATGATAGTCTGCGTCACAAGCTAGAAAGTGGCTGGGGTTCGAGCCGCAGGCCGTTGGGTGTCTGAGCTGAACTCCTCCGCGGACCCCACCCAGCCCGCCCGGCAGTGCCCGCAGGCGGGGGCCCAGGCGGTGACAGGCAGTTTCCCGGCTGCTCAGGGTGGGAAAACCCCGGCTACTCAGGGTGAAAACCGAGAGCAAGGTGGCCTTAAAGCGAGGTTTCCGGCAGTGCAGGTATAAAGCACCCCCATGCCACCCGGCACTCACACAGGTGCAGGGCCCAGAGCCTGGGCGCGCCGCACCCCACAAGCCGCCGGGGTCCCGCCCTAGGCAGCGGCTGCCCCCTGACTTGCACCCCCGCAAAGTTGTGCCCGCGGCGCAAGCATCCAGCGCGGCTCCCTCCAACCCTTGCGCCCTGGAGCGCTCCGCGAGGAGGGCACAGGGACCGCCCCGCCGCCTCCCCCACGGCCACCGGGTCGCTGCCTGCCCGGCACGCACGCCCCCACCCCGGGACTTGGGGGCTTCTCCCCGCTTGTCCCACGAGGGCCGGGAGCAGGGGGCGCGGACCCCAACGCCGGGCGCACGTGCCGCCCCCGCCCGGACCCAGCTCCGCAGCCTCACCGAGATCGCCAGCAGCAGCAGCCATGCCCGCCCGACCCGCGCCATCCCTGCCGCCGCTGCCTACGGCGGGCTCCGCTCTCCGCTCAGGGTCCCGCGCCCGCAGCTCCGTAGGGTCCAACAGCCACGGCCACTTCCCAGCCGCTCCCCGCCTCCGAGTTCCCGGTGCCACGTCTGCCAAAGCATGCGCACCAGGGTGGGAGAGGCGGCCGGGAAGAGGTGCTTGCTGGGAGTCGTAGTTTGCAGCAAGGCTGGGCTGGGGGCCTCTAGCGTGGACTTGGCCCTAAGGGCACAGAGGCGCCTGAGTGGAGTGCGAAATGGCAAGGTCAGCCTGTAAGGGAAGACAATTAATTTGCAGGGCCAAGTCTGTGCCTGAAGTTTCAGAAACGGAGGTAAGTTTTATTTTCCCCACTCTGAGGATGAAGAGGCAGCCCAGAGAATTTAAGTAATTTGACTCAAATCACATAATTTGCAAAAGGTGCAAAAGCAGCAAAACGTGCTGCTTGTGGAGGGTAGAAAAATCTCACACTTACCTTGTCTTTTGTTCATTCAGAAAAACTTTACTGAGCTATTGGAAAACACTATGGCAGTTCCTCAAAAAAAGTTAAACATGGATTACCACATGACCTAAAAATCCACTTCTAAGCATATACATTAAAGAATTGGAAATAGGTATTCAAACAAATGTTTGCACACAGATGTGCCTGGCACCATTATTCACAATAGCCAAGAGTTTTCCCACTCAAGTGTCCATTGAGGGATTAATGGTTGACAAAATATGGTACATCCATACAGTGGTATATTACTCAGGCATGAAGAGGAAGTACTGATGCATGCTATAATGTGGATGAACCTAGAAAATATTATCTATTGAAATATTATGCTGAGAAAGAAGCCAGACACAAAAGATTGCATATTGTATGATTACATTTAAATGAAATATCCATAAATAGGTAAATCCATCAGGACTGAAAGCAACTAGTGATTGCCTGGGGCTGGCAGGGAGGAGGGTTTGTGGAGTGAATGCTCAGTGGGTACAGGACCTCCTTTGAGGGTGGTAAAAATATTTTAGAAAGAGGTAATGATTGGACAAAATTGGGAGTGTACTAAATGTCACTGAATTGTCCATTTTAAAATGGTTACTTTAATGTTATGTGAATTTTACATCAGGAAAAATTTAAAAAAAAAAAACCCACAAAACTCTACTGAGATGCCTGGATGGCTCAGGAGGTTAAGTGTTTGCTTTTAGCTCAGGTCGTGATCCCAGGGTCCTGCGATCGAGTCCCACATTGGGCTCCTTGTTCAGTGGGGAACCTGCTCTCCCTTTGCCTGCCTCTTTCCCTGTTTGTGCCTCTCTATCAAATAAATAAATAAAATCTTAAAAAAAAAAAAACTCTATTGAACTCATTCCATGCTAAAACATTCTTGCATGCAGTTATTCATTCAAAAATGTTTATTGAACACCTACTACATCCTGAGGCTCAAGATACACGCTAGTGAGATGAACAAGGGAGTGCACAGACTGGGCTTAGTAGGTTATAGGTGAAAGATTTTTGCTCACTGTCTAGCGGTTCAAAGCTCAAAACCTAGAAGTCATCCTTGACTCACTGTCAGTTCTCAACTGACAGTGAGTTTATCCAACCCATCACCATGTCCTATAATTTCTACCTCCACAATCTATCTCTTCTGCCACTTCCTGAGTCGAAGTCACTGACATGTCTCACCTGAGCAAGGGTAAAATCTCCTGGTGCATTTCCTGCTTCTTCCTCCTCATACCCTCTATACTGCATTTGTTAATGTCAGTTGGAGCTTGTCTGTCACTTCCTTGAAACCCTCTAGTGGCTTGCCGTTGCCCTTAGAATGAAATTCAGACCCTCCGCATGACCTGTAAGCCCTGCATGCTCTGGGCCCAGCCCTCTAGACCTCATCTCCTGCCTCTCCCCTACCCTGTGCACTTGTCTCCAGTTACACAGACCATCATTTTTCTGCCCATCTCCCACCTGAGAGCTGTTACTGCTTCTGGGACAATACTCCTCCTATATCCCTTGCCTTGACATTTTCCCTTGCCCTTGGTCTGACTGGCTCCTTCTAATCCTCCATGGCTCTCCCCTCAGATAGGCCCTTGGAGCCACCCATCTCCAGGAGGTTTTACCCTCCCCACTCCCAAGCCCCTTATTCTCTAGCTCAGGTTCTGTTCATCTCTTGCCTAGCACTTACCACAATCTGCAATATACACTTAGTTGCATTGTCTATTGCTACAAACGAAATGTAAGTTTCACATCTCTCTTGTTTGCCACCCACCTTCCGAGCCTAGCACAGGACAAGAGCCTCTGGTGTTTCTCAGAGTTCTTGATGAGTGACTGGATGATTAGGTAAGAGGATATGTTGGGGACTTTCAAGAAATCCTGATGCAGGTTGGGAACAGGGCTTTCTCTGTATGTTCTGCTCTGAACTTCAAGTTCGTGATCTATATTGGGGAAAGTGGGCCTTTCAGCTCTGTGGGTCTCCGTTTCTCATCTATACAGTGAAGGGGCTGGTGAGGATGTTAGGACAACTGTGCTCTTATACTTGCTAATGGGAGTGAAAACTGGCTCAACCACTTTGGGCAACAGTACAAGGTATGTACCAAAATGTTCATAGCAGTTATATTCATAGTAGCTACTGTGGGCTAAGCTGTGTCCCCCAAAGTTCATATATTGAAATCTTAACCCCCAGTACCTTGGAATGTGACTGTTTGGGGAGAAGGCCTTCAAAGAATTAATTAAGGTTAAGTGGATTCATTGGGTGGATGCTCTTATCCAGTATGACTGGTGTCTTTACAAAAAGGGACAGTAGGGAAGACAGAAGGGAAGACTATGTGAAGACAGAGATAGACAGCCATCTACAAACAAAGAAGAGAAGTCCTCAGGAGAAACCAGTCCTGTGGAGGAGAGTGAACCCTCGTGCACTGTTGATGGGAATGTAAATTGGTGCAGCCACTGTGGAAACAGTATGAAGGGTTCTTTAAAAAAATTAAAATGAAACTACCACACAATCCCAGTAATTCTGTTGCTGGGTATTTACCCAAAGAAAATGAAAACACTAGTTTGAGAAGATACATGTGCCCCTTTGTTTAGTTCAGCATTATTTATAATAGCCAAGATATGGAAGCAATCTAAATGCCCATTGATAGATGAACTGATAAAGAAGATGTAATATATATATACACACATAACATACAATGGAGTATTACTTAGCCATTAAAAAGAATGAGATCTTAGGATACCTGGGCAACTCAGTCATTTAAGTATCTGTCTTCGGCTCAGATCATGAGCCTAGAGTCCTGGGATCAAGTCCTGCATCAGGCTTGTTGCTCAGCGGGGAGCCTGCTTTTCCCTCTCCCTCTGCCCTTCCCTCCACGCCCACTTGTGCTCTCTCTCTCTCACTCTCTCTTGCTTTCTCTCTTTCAAATAAATAAATTAATTTTTTAAAAAATAAGAATGAGATCTTGCCATTTGTGACATGAATGGACCTACAGAGTATTATGTTAAGTAAAATAAGCCAGGCAAAAAACAAATACCATATGATCTCACTTATATGTGGAAACATAATAAGAAAACAAGCAAACAAACAAACAAACAAAACCTCCATAAATACATAAACAGTCGAGTGGTTGCCAGAGGAAAGAGGGTGGGTGAAATAAGTGAAGGGGATTAAGAGGTACAAACTTCCAGTTAAGTCACAAGGATAAAAAAACAACATAGGGAATATAGGCAAAACAGATGAAGGAGATTAAGGGACACAAACTTCCAGCTATAAAATAAGTAAGACATGAGGATGGACAGCACAGCATAGAAAATACAGCTAATAATATTGTGATAACTTAGTATGGTGACAGATGGCAAGTACACTTATCATGGTGAGCGTTACATAATGTGTAGATTTGTGAAACCACCTGAAACTAGCATAACATTGTATGTCAACTGTACTTCAATAAAGAAATTAAAAAAGATTCTTCTCCCACGCAAAAAAAAAAAAGCAGCTAGCCCTGCTGATGCCTTGATCTTGGACTTCTAGCTTCCAGAACTGTGAGAGAATAAATTTCTCTTGTTTAAGCAACCCTGTCTGTGGCACTTTGTTAGGTAGCTCTAACAAACTAATACAGTAGCCAAGATTGGAAACAGTCCAAATGCCCTTGAAAAATAGTTAAATAAATGATAGCATATTGTGCAATCAAAGAGAACAATGTAGAGATATACAATATGGGTGAATGTCAAAACCATGATGTTGAATGAAAGTAACCAGACAAAAAGCACATACTGTATCATTCCATTTATCAGAAGTTCAAGAACAGGCAAGCATGATCTATTGTGTTAGAAGAGAAATAGGAATTACCAATGCGGGGTGATGTGGAGTGGGGTGAGATGGCAAGGAGAAATCAACTGGGAAAAAATATGAGCAAATCTGGGTGCTAGAAATGTTCTGTATTTTGATTAAATAATAGTTACATAACAGCCTGCATATGTAAAAGTTGACTTATTAATTGAGCTGAATTATAATGAGCTGTACTCTAAGATTCATGCACTTTATGTAAATCATGCTCAATTTTTTTTAAAGTCAAAAAAAAGCAGGGTAGGGTGAATCCACTCATCTTTATCATCCCTTGTAACTCGTGTATCTCCAGAGTCCGGGGCTGTCTAAAAGCTCCCGGGTTGGGAGGAAGGCTGGACTCTGCAGAAATTTAAGTGCCAAAAGGGAAAGAGTCCGGGAGAGGAAGGAAGGAAGTCATGAGCCTGTGAGCCAGAGAACCAGAGGGCAAGGGACTGAGAGGGGAAAATAAAAATTGCCAAGAAAACAGGCCATTTCATTCTGCAATTGAAACTAACTAAAATGAGATTTATGGCCCTTCTGGGAATGTTTAACAATTCTAAGCTCCATTCTCCTTGAAATATTAGGAGACTAGCACAGGGCAAGTGCTGTCCCTCCTCCATTACAGCCCTCCGTGGGAGCCATCCATTTCCCAGCAGTGGCCCCAGGGGGTCAGGCCAGAGAAACTTCTTGTCCTGCAGTTTATTGTGAATTGTGTCGCCACCTTATATTTGTGTAGCCAGCTCTTCTCTGTCATCTCAGCTCGGATGAGGTCGAACACAATGACCATTTTCACGACATTCAAGCACAGATGAGAATTGGCCAGAACAAAACAAGAGGAATGATGAGCCAAAAAGCCAGACACAGAGAGTATATTCCATATGATGCCATGTATATATAAGATACAAAAAGGCAAAAGTTACCTATTTTGTGAGAAGTCAAGGTAGTGGTTCCCTTTGAGGGAGGGGTGTGGGGAATCCCTAGAAGGGGTCTCTTGGGGTGCTGGGGTTCTGTGACTCTGAGCACAGAGCACCTGGGGAGGCTAGCTTGGTGAAAATTCATCACCCATATTCACGGGGGAAGCTGAACATACGTTACATTTCATTAAATTTACAATTACAATTTACAATTAAGAACAAAAAAGAAGAGGAAGGAGATGGAAGGAAAGAAAAGTCAGCTCTGAAAAGGAAAGGTGAAAAGAAGGGAACTTGTAAAGAAGAGGTAGCTGGGAAATCATTCTGTAATCTCTACACCGGGGAGAGCATCTAGTCCCAACAAAGAGAGATTGAACACAACGACTCCTAGTGCCCAGAGCTCCTGGTGTTGTTCACCAACCTTTGCCTCTGCTCTTCATGTCAGCTGGTGTGCTGCTCCCCCACCCCTCCCCTGCTCGGCTGGTACACACCCAGGTGGGGCACCCGCCCCCCCCCCCGCTCCAAACACCTCTTGGGACACTCATCAGCCTCCCACCAATACCCCCACCCATCTGGGTCTAAGTGTCCCTTCTCTGGGCTCCCACAGAGCATGGAGCACTTAATTCCATCCTGATGGAACGTGGTCCTTAAGAGCAGGGATTGTGACAGATTCCTAGACAAAAAAAGGAGAACAGTAATTTCCAGGAGCTGAAGGGAGAGGGGAATGACAAGTTTTTGTTTAATAGGTAGAGAATCTCAGTCAGATGATGAAAAGTTCTGGAGATGGAAAGTGATGATGTTTGCTGTACAACGTGAAAGTGCTTACTACGACTGAACGGTACACTTAAAAATGGTTAAAAGTGGAGAATAGTTTTTTCAACAAATGTTGCTGGGAAAACCGGATATCTGTACCCAAAAGTATGATGCTGGAGCCTTACTGATACCATATAAAAAAATTAACTCAAAATGGATCAGAGACCTAAACGTAAGAACTAAAACCATAAAACTCTTAGAAGAAAACAAATGGGGAAAGCTTCATGACATTGGATTTGGCAACAATTTGTTAAATATGAAACCAAAAGCACACGCAACAAAAGTAAAAATAAATAAATTGGACAACATCAAAATTTAAAATTTTAACTTTACATCAAAGGACACCATTAACAGAGTGAAAAGGCAACCTGCAGAATGGAAGAAAATATTTGCAAATCATATATTCAAGGAGGCATTAAAGAAAAGCCAAACCACAGGCCACAGTTTGAATATACCCCTGGACCTATCATTCATAGTCACATACCCAGAATTTAGAACTCGTCTGATTTTCCTCAAATGCTGACTTGGAGCTTCAACTTAAGCTTTCTTCAGATCTTCTAGCTTCCAAGCCAGTCAGCTACAAATAAGCAAGCTTAAGCCATGAGAAGGAATATAAGATTCTAATAATCAATCACAATAGAGAAGAAGGTGTTGCCTCATTCATCCTTTAGAAACTGAGCTGTCACTGCTGAAAGCAAGCTTCTAACCACTTTGGGTTTGAAGCCCTTGTTTTTGAACAGTTTGTTTCTTGCTCAATAAAATATTCATACTAAATAAAACTTTCTGAATGTTTCTTTTGAGAGGAGTAAATATCCAGAATATATAAAGAATACGTACAACTCAATAACAATAACAACATTAAAAAACAAGCAAAGAACTTGAATAAATATTTCTCCAAAGAAGATATACAAATGACCAGCAGGCCCATGAAAACATGCTCAACATCACTAATCATCAGGGGAAACGCAAAGCAAAACTACAACAAACTACTATCTCACACCCATTAGGATGTTACTATTTAAAAAAAAAAAAACACAGCACAAAATAACAGGCGTTGGCAAGGATGTGGAGAATTTGGAATTCTAACACACAGTTGGTGGGAATATAAAATGTTGCAGCAGCTATATAAAATCGTATGGTGATTCCTCAAAAATTAAAAATAGAATTGCCAAATGATCCAGCGATTTCACTTCTGGGTATACCCAAAAGAATTGAAAGTAGGATCTCAGAGGTATTTGTACAGAGGTGTTCATAGCAACACAATGGCCAAAAGGTGGAAGCAACCCAAGTATCCATCAACAGATGAATGGATAAATACGATGTGGAATATACAGTTGATCCTTAAACTATATGGGTTTGAACTGCGAGGGTCCACTCACGTGCAAATTGTTTACAGGACAGTACTATAAGTGTGTTTTTTATTCTCTATAATTTTCTTTTTTTTTTAAGATTTTATTTAGTTATTTGAGAGAGAGAAAGAGAACACGAGTTGTGGGGAGAAACAGAGGGAGGGGGGGAAGCAGACTCCCTGCTGAGCAAGGAGTCCAACCTGGGGCTTGATCCCAGGACCCCGAGATGACCTGAGCCAAAGGCAGATGCTTAATCACCTGAGTCACCCAGGCACCCCCATATGTGGATTTTCAACTGTGCAGAAGAGCCTCTGTGTTGTTCAAGACTCGGAGTATGATCCACATTGAAAAGGAAGGAAATCGGGGCACCTGGGTGGCTCAGTGGGTTAAGCCTCTGCCTTCAGCTCGGGTCATGATCTCAGGGTCCTGGGGTCAAGCCCTGCATGGGGCTGTCTGCTCAGCAGGGGGCCTGCTTCCTCCACTCTCTCTGCCTGCCTCTCTGCCTACCTGTGATCTCTGTCTGTCAAACAAATAAATAAAATCTTAAAAAAAAAAAAAGGAAGGAAATCCCAACATGTGAACAACATGGATGAATCTTAAGGATATTGTGCTAAGTGAAATAAGTCAGTCACAAAAAAGACAAATATTGTGAGTCCGTTTATAGGAGGTACCTATAGTAGTCAGACTCATAGACACAGAAAGCAGAATGGTGGTTGTCAGGGGTTGGTGGAGGGGGGAAATGGGCAGTTGTTGTCTCATAGGTATACAGTTTTAGTTTTGGGAGGTGAAAAGAGTTCTGAAGATTGGTTGCACAATAGTGTAAGTGTACTGAACACTACAGAATGTATACCTAAAAATGGCTAAGATGGTAAATTTTATGTTATGTATATTTTGCCACAATTTTTTAAAAACTTAAAGTATAGGGGTGCCTGGGTGGCTCAGCTGTTAAGCATCTGCCTTTGGCTCAGGTCATGATCCCAGGGTCCTGGCTCAGCGGGAAGTCTGCTTCTGCCTCTCCCACTCCCCCTGCTTGTGTTCCCTCTCTCACTGTGTCTCGCACTGTCAAATAAATAAAATCTTAAAAAAAAAAAAACTTTAAAAAATTGGAAGTATAAAAAATGAAATGTCAAAATGTCAAAATAAGTAAAAGAATAAGACTCCAGTTTTTTTGTAAAAGGCGATTAAAATGGTAAATTCTATGTTGTGTCTATTTTACCACAATTTAAAAAAAATGAAATGTGACCTTACAAAGGTCACATTTGAGTCCTGTCTCTGCCATTCACTAGCTGTGTGACCTTGGAGAGGTCACGTGATTTCAGATCCCCATTCTGTAAAATGGGATAGGAGGAGTGCTTTCCTCACAGGGCAGTATTGAGGATTACTTGGGATTATATATGCAAAATATCTAGATAGCATTTCTACTGTAGGAATGTTTATTTCTTATTTGACAACCCTCTTTACAAAGTATTTTAATTTCCTACAGCTTCCCCATTTCTCAACCACCGTAACTGCCTACACCCGGCACACACATGCTCATTAGATGTGAACCCTTGAGGACAAAGACTACATCTGGTTTACCTTGTTTGCCTTCGTCCCCAGTGGTCAGGCCAGTGCCTGGCACATAGCAGGAGCTCATTAAATGTTTAAAGTGAAGTTTAGCAAAAGGGTTTGACAACACAGAAAAGGAAACCTTCTCAACATTAATCCAGACAAACAGCAGAACAGGCTGATCAAGTAATTTGAAGACCAAAAAATAATCCTCACAGGTCTGGGTTAGAGCATGTCCTTCCCAAAACTAGGGTGTGGAGGGGACCCCTTCAGGGTCTCTGTCAGCCCCCGTTTCCATGGCAGGCCTGGAAAGAGTGTGCTTGTTCATCGAATAATAATTACTAATTCATTATTGGACATTGATTGAACATCCATCCTAGACTCATTTGCAGGGTCTCCCTCTGACATTTCATTAAAGAACATCACATTAAAAAGCCCAGTTCTGGGGCGCCTGGGTGGCTCAACGGGTTGAGCCTCTGCCTTCGGCTCAGGTTGTGATCCCAGGGTCCTGGGATCGAGCCCCGCATCAGGCTCTCTGCTCAGTGGAGAGCCGGCTTCCCCCCTCTCTCTCTCTGTCTGCCTCTCTGCCTACTTGGGATCTCTCTCTGTCAAATAAATAAATTAAAAAAAAAAAAAAAAGCCCAGTTCTCAAGTCAGTGAGAGCACTTTTCTGCTGCCCTCTCGGAGACTGATCCCTCTCTTCCAACTGCCTCACCCTCCTTCCCACTGGCCTCTCTTGCCTATGGTTAGCAGGCTGCTGCCTAAACCCGAGGCCCCTCGAGCTGACCCCTTGTCCTTCGGCTGGAACCGTCATCCTTTCCATGTGACTGTCCTCTGGCCTGAGCTTTTAGGTCTTTTTAGAGGTGAGACCATAGCACCCTGAAATTTTGCACCCCAACTCCTTTGTCATGGTCAGAAGATGTCCGAGAGAGCTATGCCCCTGACCTCTTTTTCACTTTCTCCTTTCTTCTTAGAACTTAGCTCTCTAACTGACTTCACCTACACGGCCTCGGGCTCTAGCTCATTAAAAAAAAAAAAAAAAATCTTTGGCTTGCTCAAACTAAATCCTGAATTGACCTTAGATGATACCATTTTCTTCCTTAACAACGGTATTCACATTATGGAAGACTTCGAGTTGACATTTAAAGCCCAGCGTCAAAAGCCAGGATGTCCTCATATCTTCTGCCTTGTGGGGTCACCCTTCTGTTAATAGTTATATGTAAATGCCTCATCCCACGTAGGGTGGAACACCCAAGACCCTCCCCAACCAAGTACCTCTAGAGGTTTTGGGGATAATCAAGGATGGAGTTCTAAGAAGTCAGGGCTGAGAACGCAAATCTGGTTTCCACTGAAGCTTTTGAATCTCACTGGCACTTTGGTTTCTCTCCGTCCTGTGCTGGCACAAACATGATGCAGCCCCCTTTCCTCCCATTCTTGGAGGCAAACATAAACACAAGGATCCAACAGAGTTTTATTGAAAGCTTTACTGATTAGGGAGGAGAGTTGCAATATGTGACCAACAGGCAAACACCACAAATGGCAAATGGCCTAAATGGAATAAAAAATAAATAATAAAAGCCTGTGGCATCTGCCCCAAGGAACTCCTCGCTGGCTGGCATTTCTTCTCAGACCTCCTTCTTCCCCCATCACCATGCTGCTACATCTCTTCTCTCTGGAACTATGGCATAATCAAAATATATTTTGGGGCACCTGGGTGGCTCAGTCAGTTAAGCATCTGACTATTTTTATTTAATTATTTTTATTAACATACAATATATTATTTGCCCCAGGGTGCAGGTCTGTGAATCATCAGACTTACACATTTCACAGCACTCACCGTAGCACATACCTTCCCCAATGTCCATAACCCAACCACCCTCTCCCTAACCCCTCCCACCTCCCAGCAACCCTCAGTTTGTTTCAGGAGATTAAGAGTCTCTTACAGTTTGTCTCCCTCTTGATCCCATCTTGTTTCTTTTTTCCTTCCCTGCCCCCCAAACCCCCTGCCCTGCCTCTCAAATTCCTCATATCAGAGAGATCATATGATAAATGTCTTATTTCACTCAATTTCACTCAGTGAAATGGACTTATTTCACTCAGCAAAATACCCTCTAGTTTCACCCACGTTGTTGCAAATGGCAAGATTTCATTTCTTTTGATGGCTGCATAGTATTCCATTGTATATATGGACCACATCTTCTTTATCCATTCATCTGTTGATGGACATCTAGGTTCTTTCCATAGTTTGGCTATTGTGGACATTGCTGCTGTAAACACTGGGGTGCATGTGCCCCTTTGGATCACTACATTTGTATCTTTAGGGTAAATACCTAGTAGTACGATTGCTGGGTCATAGGGTAGCTCTGTTTTCAACTTTTTGAGGAATCTCCATGCTGTTTTCTAGAGTGGCTGCACCAGCTTGCATTCCCACCAACGGTGCAGGAGGGTTCCCTTTTCTCCACATCCTTGCCAACATCTGTTGTTTCCTGACTTGTTCATTTTAGCCATTGTGACTGGTGTGAGGTGGTATCTCATTGTGGTTTTGATTTGTATTCCCCTGAGTATCTGACTCTTGATCTCAGCTCAGGTCTTGATCTCAGGGTCTGGATTCAAGCCCCACCCAAAATATTCATATTTATATTCATATTCATATTTGGTCTCTGTCCCCGGGTCCTGGCACAGAGCTTCTGAAACCTTTGGGATTTCCCAAGGGGTGACAGGAGTGTCTTTTGTTATTCATAAAGAACCTATTTTGATTATATCTGCGTTTATGCTAAGGAGTATAAACCTAGAGAGCTTCTGGATGGACCTGTCACCAAAAAGACCCAACCCTGATTAGGGGGTGGGAACTTACAGCCACCACACTAACCTCCAGGGAGGCATAGGAAGCTGGAGATTGAGATATAATAAACACTCCCGAAAAATAACATTGGGAAGGGCTTCTGGGTTGGTGAACACACTGATGTTCTGGGAAGGTGGTGTCCCCGGAGAAGGCATGGCAGCTCTGTGTGCCCTCCCCGCCATGTACTGTGTTGTTTGGCTATTTCTGAGGGATATCCTCTGTAACAAGCCAGTAAACATAAGTACAGTTTTCCTGGGTTCGTGTGTCATTTTACTGAGTTATCAAACCTGAGAGGAATTGTGGGAAACCCCAAGTTTATAGTCAGGCAGGCAAAAGTGGGGGTCATCTGAGGACTCCATTTGTGATACCTCTTCCAGCCTGCTTTTCAAGTCTAGTTCTCCGACTTTCCTGGAATGGTTTTCACTTAAAAATACGCCAACAAATTCTTTGATACTCCTCTCTTCAGGAGCTGGGGCTTCCTTCCCCTCCCATTGGGGATCGGCTCGATTTTGTGACTCGCCTCTCCTGAACAGAATATGGTAGAAGTGACAACGTGTGACTCGCAAGACTGGGTCATAAAAGGCATGGCAGCTCCCTCCTTACACTCTCTTAGATCACTCCCTCTGGAAGAGGCCGGCTACCATGTCATAAAGACACTAAGGCAGCCTTATGGAGAGACCCATATGCAAGGGAAAAGGGCCTCCTGCCAATAGCCAATGAAGTACTGGGGTTTCCTGCCAACATTCAAGTGAGTGAGCCAACTTGGAAGCAGTTTCTCCAGCTCCAGTCAAACTTCAGATGACTGAACCCCCCGGCCCCCCCACATCTTGACTACAACCTACTGAGAGACCCCAAACCTGAACCACTCCCACTAAGCTGCTCCGAATGCCCGACTCCAGAAACTATGAGATAATAAATGTACAGTGTTTTAACCTCTAACTTTTGAGATCATTTTGTGATGTAGCATGAACAGCGAAGGCCCTTGCGGATTCTCTAGGCCACCCAAAAACCTTCCAATAAATTCTTTTTCTGTGGAAGTTAGCTAGAGTCCATTTCTGCTGTTGGCAACCGAGAGCGCTGGCTAGTACCACCTCTTCACACCTCCCCCTCGCCCCCCAGCCCGCTGCCTCAGGCTCTCCGCCCTCCCCCTTTCTCAGGCAGGGGAGTTCAGGCTCAGGTTTCTCTTGCTCTCCCAGGCATAGCCCGGATATGTCCTGAAGGCTTCACCTTTCTCCCTCAGGCAGACCGTCCAGATATTTTCCCAGTTGTGAGACCATCCCAACCACACCCTGAGAAGGTGAAAGCAGCTGCAGATTGCTGTGGCATTCAATTCCTTAGGGCCCGCCTCTCCCCGACTCCCTGACATCTGTCTTCCACCCTCATCATCACCTCACACCTCCCTGGGAGTTCCCATGCTCTCCTCCCTGCTGAGTTAGAGCGCCTGGTCTCCGGCCCCTGAGGACCACTTCTGAAACTGTCTCCTTCCTCCATCTCTCCCACACTGTGCGTGTCATGGGCCTGCCCCCTCCCTCAGCTACTCTGTTTTTTTATTCTCTGGCTTCCTGAGCAAGATGTCTCTGTCTTTTCTTCGGTAGGCTCTCCTTAGGTCGCCTTGGCCTCTCAGCTCGGGGTGACCCCCGGGTCTCTGCTCTTACTGCCCACCCCTCTCCCGAATGCCAGGACACACTTCTTTCTGTTCAGTGGCTCACTTAGTTCCGTCCCTAGGAGCTCAGCTCATCAGTGTGTGAAAGGCTTGCTCATTTCTTGCCTGCCTCCCTCTTTCTATTAATGCGCCATCCTTCGTCCTAGAAACCAGGCTCCAATTCCCTGTCCTCTTTGACATTCCTTGTTCTTTACCCTCACATCTCATGTCCTTTCCCTTGGCATCCCCCACGTCTCTCCAGCCACTGAGGCCCAGCCCCTCTCTCACACTGGCTTCTGCAGGCACCTCTCCAAGGCTCCCCCTGCTTCCCATCCTTGCCCCCCCAAGTAGTCTCTCCAACACACAGGCTCTAGAGTGAGATTCCTAAGGAACAGTCCCCATCCTACTCAGTCCTTCCCTTAAAGACCTTCAATTATAGTTGAAGTATTGAGTTCCTACTGCGTGTTGTATTATTTATGATTCTTTGTACACAGCCTGCAGAAACCATCGTGTGACAGCTTAAACTGAGAATAGGAGTTGATTACTCGGATAAGGGGAGACCTCCTAGAACCCAAGGGCAGGAATGCAACCAAGCCTCACAACTGGAAAACTCTCGGGATTCACGAGGTTCTCTCTCCAACCCCTCTCTGCCTTTTTCAGCCTCCGCTTCTCCATGTCCCCCGCACACCGAGCTCTCTCTGGTACTCAGCCCCTGGCACAAGGGTGCTGCCTCACCAGAGCCAAGGTTGATTTTTAGCCCCACCACTCAAGCAACTACTCCCCAGTGGAAATGGAGTCTCTCAGTCCTGGGCTTCAATCTGCAGGTGTGCTTGTCAGGAATCTTCTCCTTGCAAGTGATGGACACCCAACATAACTAGCTTGGACAAAAACATGATTTATGGCTCTGATAAACAAGCTTCAGGATGGGTAGGGTGGACGTGAAGCCTCCTGGACAGAGGGTAACAGGGACTGGATGTCATTCATTTCTCCACTTCTCATCTCTGCCTGCGAGTGTCCTTTCCTTAACGTACGCCTACTCCTTCCACATGGTAAAGGACACTAATGGCACCCGATAAATCTTGGCTCCTGAGAAGGTTGGCTCCTCTCCACAAAATCCAATTTAAGAAAATCCTTAGAGTGTGCTCGCATTGATCCAGTTCGGGGCACGTCTTGTCACTCCCGGGCCATGTGGGAGGGGTGCCAGACCAGCGCAGAGGATCGAACACAGATGCCAGAGTCAGACTGCCCGCGTTTCAACCCCGCCGCTGTGATTAATTAGCAGTGTGACACTTGGCTCTTATGGCCGCTACGCCTCGGTTTCCTTGTCTGTAAAATAGGGATGACAAGAGGACCCACCTCACAGATTATTACTAAGATTGCATTTAGAGTGCTTGGAGTGGTGCCTACCATGAAGGACCTTCGCTGGCTCTGTGTTATCAGGACAGCCACAGCCCTGAGGAGGGAGCAGAAGCAGAAGGTAGAAGAGTAAACCACGGGCTTGCGAGGGGAGGAGCCCTTCATCGAAAGCAGTGTGTATGAGTTTTCTGTGACTGCCATAAAAAAGTACCACAAACTGGGTGTCTTGAGCAGAAATTCATTGTCTCAGTTCTAGAGGTTGGAAATCTGAAGCGAAGGTGTCAGCAGGGTGTCCTCCTGAGGGCTGTGAAGGAGAATCTGGTCCAGGCCTCCCTCTGAGCTTTGGTGGCCGCTGGCATCCCGCCACCCCGTCCCCAGCACTCCAGCCCCCAGCACTCAGATGTCTTGAGGAGAGGTGAAAAGATACAGCACGGAAGCCAGTTACACAGATGACCTTTAAAAGATACTCTCTGCGCGTGTGGTGTTTTATGGGGCTCTGACAGTGTTGGAGGTGTTTTCTGCCTCTCTCTCTCTCCTCTGTCTCTGTCTCTCTCTCTCTCTCTCTCTGTCTCATTCAGTCTCTCTCTACTACTCTGGAGGGTTCTGCCCCAGGCCTGGGTGAATTCAGGCCCAGACGAGGTGGTGACTAATGGTTAACCGTTTCTGGCCAGGTTTGACAGGATTGGGCTGGGAGCCAGGTCTTGGCTGCTTGAAGAGCTGCCGATAAGCTTTGTGCCATGTGTTGCATTTTCAGCTGTCCATGATTGTATTTCCTCCTCTCCCCTCAAACCCTTCCAGCCAGCTCACCCTCAGACTGCCTTTCTCCTCGGTTCAACCCACAGGCTGGGAGGCAGAGAGTTATCACCGTAGACCCTCTGGGAGGGGGGCCCTGCTTGCCTCTTGGGTCTCATCTCTGCCATTGAGGTCCTGGAAGGTGAGCTAGCCAGCTCTTCTTCACCTCCCATCTCCTTTGGCCTCCTCTGATTCTACCTGAGGCCTCACCATGTATGGGGCAGGGCCAGGAGAAGCTAGGGCAAATGAAAATAAGTGTTTTCTGGGTCCTCTGAACCCTGTTCCTCTGGAATTTATTTCTGAAGTATGGGATTATGAAAAGGATGCTGGGGTCAGAACCTGGAAGTCTGGAGCCTTGAACTCTACTTCTTAGTAGTCCCAATGCTCTTTACTTCTTTGAGCTTTGGTTTCTTTGTCTTTAAAACAGGAAAAATACTGACACAACTCATCTCATAAGAGATAGTAGTAGTGCTTTCAGAACGCTAAGGTACTGAAGGACGTACAAGTTTATTATTGCTATGGTTGTCCTTCTTTCTTGCCCCCTGTTACTGGAAAATCTTATAATTATTTTCTTACACCTACAATTAAAAGTAACACATGCTTGAGACACACAATAAAGCGGGAGAGAAGGGCCTGAGGTGAAGAGCTCAACTCCCCCTCATTCATCCCATGCCTCTACCCCACGCCACGACAGCCACTCCTATTCACTTCCTCTCTTTTTAAAGATTTTATTTTATTTATTTGAGAGAGAGAATGCAGGCGGAGGGGGCAAAGGAAAAAGGAGAGAGAGAAATTCATGCCAGACTTCGAATTCAGTGTGGAGCCTGACACGGGGCTTGATCCCATGACTCCAGGATCACAGCCTGAGAGGAAATCAAGAGTCAGTGGCCCATGGGGCGACTGGGTGGCTCAGTGGGTTAAAGCCTCTGCCTTTGGCTTGGGTCATGATCCCAGGGTCCTGGGATCGAGCCCCACACCGGGATCTCTGCTCAGTGGGGGGCCTGCTTCCTCCTCTCTCTCTGCCTGCTTCTCTGCCTACTTGTGATCTCTGTCAAATAAATAAATAAAATCTTAAAAAAAAAAAAAAAGAGTCAGTGGCCCAAATGATGGAGCCACCCAGGCACCCCTCCTTTTCTTTTCTTATGTAGCTCTCAGACACCTTCTGTGTGTATGCAAGTGAATTTGCTATCAATAGGTTCTTTTTATCTCCAAATCAGAACATTCTGTACTTCCCTTCTGCACCTTGCTTTTTTCATTCAGTATCTTGAAGAACATTTCATTGTAGCACAAATAAATTCTGTAATGTTCGAATGACACTCCACGAGGTGGATGGAGGTACTATGAGATGCCCGAGGTTGGACATTCTCATCCTTTTAAGTCCTCTAAGGCTGACAACTCGGAGTCTCCCCAGTTGTCCCTGACATTGTACTCTTCCACATTTTTTAATCGCTGGACTCCCTGGGCCTCTAAAGTCAGGGCGTGAGAGCTGGATGCAGCAGACACATCCGGTCTCAGGATGGGAGGAGCAGTGGGAGACTTTTTGGCACCCATGGGCTGAGGCCTCCCTGGGGCACAGGAAACAGAGAAGGAAGTAAGTCTGGAGACATCACTCAGGGTCTTTGATTCTGTTGACCTCTTCTGCCTCCCTGCCTGCCTCTGAGTCCATGCAGGGGACCTCTCTTGCCCGTTAGAATCACCTGGAAAACTTCTATAATCTCAGAGCTGGACCACACCCCAGGCCAATTAAACCAGAATCTCTGGGGACCGGCCCGGGACACTAGCAGTTTGGGAAGTATTTCAGGTGATTCTATTGTATAATCACAAGAAGTACAGCCTAGAAGCCTGGAGATGGTAACGTGACAAGCCTGAGGGTCTTTACTTTCGTCCTCTCTTTCAACCCTGTGAGAGAGGATTATCCCACAACAGACAACTCAGAGTGCACTGACCTAGGGTGCATACATGGTGCATACATGAAGGGGTTCTTAATTCCTTGCTAAGTTTTTATTTGGTCACCTTTTTGACTCTTCTGCAAAATTGTTCATGTAAATTGGTAAGAAGCTTTTAGCGGTCAATTTGGCAATATGTGTCAAGAGCCATAAAACTGTTTAGAATCGTTGGCCTAGTTATTTCACTTTTGGAAACTATCCTAGAGAAATAACATAAATAAGGGGAGGGGGGGTGGGACGCTCTATGGGGAAGACACTCATTGTGGCATTATTTGTATTGATGGGAAACCAGAGTGACCTGAATGTCCAATGATACAGGAATGGGCCAGTGAACTGTGGCATATCTATTTGGTAAAATATTAAGTAATCCTGAAAATTACAGTTATGGAGACAAAGCAATAATATGGAAAGTGCTTGTGCCATAAAGTTAAATGAAAATTTGTTTCCATTTGTTCAAATGAGGATTGTGCAGATACACGCTCTTCACAACCGCATGCAGGCAAGACTAAATGTAAAGGAAAAAAATCAGAGAGGAAAAGAAAAAAATGCTAACATAGATTGTGTAATGATGACAATGATGATGATAGGATCATTTTTTTTCTCTTCCCTACTCCCCAAGATTTTATAACGTGATTGCGTTACTACTTCGATGGAAACAAATGCGTATTTTTACAAATTTTACAAATTTTTTTTATAAATGTGTATTTTTAGACGTCTGTCTGAGACTGGGAACACCTTAATGAGGAAGTCACTACACACCTTGCCGAGGACCCTGAACAGCTCCCAGCGCTTCACCCAGCACAAGAGTCCTGATAATTGTCAAAGGGTCTGTTTTTTTAGTCCCTGCCTGCATTTTACAGGATGACCATGAGCAAATCGGTCCCCCATTCTGAGCCTCAGTTTTCTCATCTGTGAAACAATGGGTTCAACGAGGAGGATGCCCAAGCAATGTCCTATTCTGAAATGTGACAATGCAGATGATGTTAACGAGTGACAGGTGCATTTGGAGTCGTTGAATGGGAGACTAAGGAAGCAGAAAGATATCTCCCTTAAAATGTCTGCAGACCGGTGCCTTCGCTTCTTATTTCTACATTCAGAATCGCTCTGGCTCCCCAGCCTGTGTTGAAATCCTTAAAAGCATAACTGAATATGTGTAAGGCAAATCACACAGGTCTGTTCAATATTTGGTAATTTCTCTCCCCATCACTCACACGCAGTCCTGATGACTTGTAGATCTAAGTGCTTCTGGAATATGCAGGAGAGTGCGCAGAGCCAAACAGGAAAGCTCGCTCTACCCCCACCCCTGACTTTTCATCTTGATAAAGTGATTTCCCTCAACAGGCAGAGGACAGGGAGTCATAAATCAGTGACAACACAGCTCCTTGGGGTCTGTGCAACCCTCCGCTTGGGAGAGATGGCTCTCTTATATGATGTGATGCACCAGCCTGGGGCTATAGAATAACAGGGAGAAAGGTCTGGGGTTGTTAAAAGCAGAGTCATTCTGATGGGAAGGGAAATTGAAACCCCAGGATTTAAAGAGAGCAATAAAGGTGATGATGGGAAACGGGATGCCTCACTCATCTGGCAGGAGGGGATAAGCTGTTAGGATTAGGACACTTTCCACATGACTGATGTTTAACTGTTGAAGTGCCAGGACTTGACCTTTAACCCCGCTAAGATGCTCCTCCATCTTATCAGGGTCTGTATGGGGCATAATTCAGCCTTTATCTAATAACGTGAGGGAAAAGCACCAAGAGTATATCATATATCTATTTGGGGGATTATCAGTGCCTGTGTTCCGCAAGGAACTGGGACTTCCATGAAGTTTGGGACCGTATACCCCATCCCCAAAGACATGTCTGGCACAGAGTGGGCACAGAGACATATTTGTTGAATGCGTGAGAACCCACTCTTGTATAATACACTGTATTACGGAGGACTCCGTTGCTACTCTCAGAAAATGAGTTGCTAAGGTAGGCAGAAATGGAGATGATCAGAGCGATTTATGGGGTCTCTAATTGCAGTCTGAGCACCAGGAAATGACTGGGACCAGGCTGGAGCCCTGCCCTGGGGGGAGGGGGTGGGGGAAAGATTGGGGAAAGCAGGGGAAATTCCCTCTTCTCATCTCCACTTATCTTTGGGCTTCTCCTTCCTTTTTCTCTCTCTTTGCTGACCATGTTTTTCTGCTCTATAATATAAGGCTACCTTCTTTTCAGTTTATTGGTTCTCAGTTTCAGAATGAGACTAGCCTTTCTTTCTGGGTTGTTTCAGTTCCTAAACTTCAGTTAGGTTCGTGTGTGTGTCTCAGGCCCATCAACCGTGGCCATGAGGCAAGGGTCCTGGTTCCAATTAGAAAATCCTCGTTCCAACTCCAGAAATCTTATAGGTACAGAGAAGTACTCTAAGACAAAGAGGTATGGATCCACAAAACAATAGGCATCCACTGTATTCATATTATCTCCTTTAGTCTTTATAATAAGGCAGGTGAGCCTGCTATCTGTACTTTATAAGAGGAAAAAATAAGGTTTAAAAGAAGATCAAGAATTTGCCAGAGGTTGCAGAGCTGGGGATGGGTGGAGACTGGAGGCAGGAGTGGTAGGAGGTAGGTGGAATCAAAGCCCCCCCACCCCCCATGCCATGCAGTCTCCTATCAGCCTCTCAAACACTGGCCATCACTTTGCACTGTAGTAATTGTGGCAGACAGGATGGCCATAGGGCTAAATGATCATTGACCCCAGGAAACCCTGCATGCTGCTCTCCTGGAAAATTCCAAAGTCAGCTTGCTTTTTGGCTATTTGCTTCTCTCTCATAAAGCTAGGGGAAGGTTGTATCCTGCCTGCTCTTGGGGGCAATGTACTATAACTTGGCTTTCTGCAAAATTAATTAGCCAATCAAAGGTTAGAGCTGCCTCCTCCCCAGTGATTGGTTCGTCCTCCAGAAGAGCTTTTCCCTTTCACCGTGGCCATCCTCTCTACCTGGTAGATTGTACTGGGTCCCACTATGCCTTCACGTGTGTGGGAGGTTTGTGTTGGGATGTGAAGGAAGATTATATTTTGCCATTGCCAAGAAGTTGTGCAAGAGTGTTTGGACACCAATTTATTCAAAATATCATTGATATTATCATCCTCTTTCTCATCAGATGACACTTTTCTCCAAATATGCCACTGATCATGATTTCCTCAAGTTTTTTTTTTTTAATGTTTGACTTTTGACAGACTCCCAGGCACAAGCAATATGAAAGCCATATCTTTAATATTGTCACAAGACGGAAGAAATCCTCTGTAGTGTCTACATGATAAAGCAGCTTGCTCATGACATTTGTTTTGTAATAATATTTCATATTCAGCGTATCCCCTGGTCCATGGGCCAGATCGGGAAAGTAACACGGAGTAAGGAGGGTGATGGGGGATGGCAGGAAGCTGGTAAAAATATTATCAGACCGTAACCTTAGGGAGCATTTTATAATTATCTAGTAATAGGATAGCTTTGCTTACCCAGGGAATTCTGTGGTTCTCAAGTAATCTTTCATATAAAGTTCAAAGGATGTTAGTACCAGTTAGGAAAAATATCTTTGTCTGACAGCAACTGCAAACATTTTAAAAGAGAATGTAAAATCCTCAAGGAACAAGCCTTCCAAATACGGAAAACAACTCCAAATGACTGAAAAAAGTAAAAAGATTCACCATTAATTTGCAGAAGTCTAAAGGTAAGACAGTTTTAGAGTTGGTCAATTAATTGACTTAACATTACTGGTGATCCAAGTTCTGCCTGCCTTTCCTGTTATCCAAGTATATTAGCTAGCTTTCCTCATAGGCACAAGGTAGCTGCACTATCTCTAGGCATCACATCCTCAAACACCACCATCCAGAGGTAGAAGAGGGGCAACCTCTTTCCGGTGTTTTTGTTTAAGACTCAGCAGTCTCTCTTGAAATGTCCTGCTCAGCAAATAGATACTAATATCCCAGTGGACAGAATTCAGTCACATGTCCTTTTCAAAGCTGCATACTAGAAAAATAAATAGAATTATTTTAAAGGACTAAGATTACCTGTTGAGCTGGGGCTGAGGTGACATATCCTCGAACTACATGACGGCCTGACATCTGAACAGCACACATATTCTAATAACAAAGAAGTGATGGTGGGAGGATGGCTCTTAGCAGGACACTGACAACGTCTGCTACAGGGCTCAACACATTTCTTAATTTTAATCTATTTTGTTCCACTTAAACCTCAGGACATTTGATCCACTGACACCTACTGGGATAGAGATCATTAAGCCTCACATAATAACAAACCAGTTTCAGAAACACTATAAAACTGCTCAAGAGAGACAGTAGTCAGAAAACAGTTTCCTGAAAAAGCCACAAAATTGGTCTATAGCTTCATAACGAAGTGATTACTTTTCACTAACTTGGTATAACCTTCTAATTATGTGCCTCATTTTGAAATGCCAAAGCAGCTCCTCAGAAAATACGTGACTCCGTCAGCCACACTTGCTCGTTCACAGCCATATGTCATTTCCATACTGGGCTAGAGAGATGGCTGTACAATATATGAAATAAACGTTTTATCGATATCTGCATATACATCTGGCTACCTCCCTCCCTCCCTACCTGCCACCTTGCATAACTGTCCACATTCCACAAAAGCTGAGATGTGCTCTGTGACATTTTCATTAGAGGAACTTGGGAATCCCCCTCATAGGAGGATACTCATCACGTGGCCAGCTCTGTTCTGTCACATATGGTTTCTCTCTGGTTTAACACTTAGGATCTTTCCGTTACAAGCAGTAGAAACTGGCAATGATGCATATATGTGTAAAAGACATTTATTTAGGGACACCTGGGTGGCTCAGTTATTAAGTGTCTACCTTCGGCTCAGGTCGTGATCCTGGGGTCCTGGGATCGAGCCCCGCATCGGGCTCCCTGAACAGTGGGAAGCCTGCTTCTCCCTCTCCCACTCCCCCTTCTTCGGTTCCCTCTCTTGCTATGTCTCTCTCTCTTTCTCTCTCTCTGTCAAAAAAAAAAAAAAACCCAAAACAAAAAAACTTAAAATAAAAGATTTATTTGAAGGACATGGGGTGGCCCATGGAGTGAGGGAGGGAAAGTTCCAGAGTTCCTATCCTGGGTAGAGGATCTAATCAGAGGGGCAGGAATGAAGTAATTCCAGCATACCAGTCTTGCTTTCAAGGTCCAAGACTCTGGAGACAAAGTCCGACAGACTTAGCTTGGGTATGTGCCCTTCTCTTAGCCAGAGTGAGGGGCTGTCTTGATTAACATATCTCCCCAAACTAGCACCTGGAGGAAGGCATTTCCCCCACCCACACACACACAGGGAAATCCGGGGGATGCTACTGGGGCAGGTGGGTGCTGGACAGGCAAATACAGCCATCCGTAGCAACAGTAGACCGCCGCCTGAAAACAATACACAATCAGTAAAAAGGAATCATAGGATGCAATAATAAAACAACATTTTGTCCTGCTGCCCATGTCTCTTTAATCCCGCTTAGCGGACAAAATCGACTTTCTGTCCCTGAATGTATAAACTTTACTCATTTTTAAAGAGCGAAACAGCCTGTGGTCACTCCAAGATGCAAACACGGTGTTAAATTCAGTAATAGAATGTTAATGCTATTAGCTCTTTAATCTTCATTCAAAGATAGGACTTCTCCCCCATTCCCCAACTGGGATCAGCTGCGGGCAAGCTGTCTGCATTTGGCAGTGTGAGTGGTCAGCCTATTTTCTTTCCTTTTCACGACCTAGTGTTTCTCATCCCTCCGTGGTCACAGCAGGGGAAGAGGGAATAGAAAGGAGGAAAAAGTATTTAACTGGTACTATCATGAAATGGCCTTGTGCTCCTCATAGCACAGCACATATTTAAAGCTGACTCTCTTATGGGAACTTTCCTGTATTTGTTTGAGGCTTCCCTGCTGTGTCTCTTTGACGGCAGCTCTCCTGCTCTCAGCCTCCCAAGGGGTCCATTGGCTTCACTTGCCCTCTAGGTTCATGGGAACAGATACCAGCCTCCTGCACTCCCCTCCTCCAACTGTAGGGGTCACATATCTAGTTTTCTGAGCCCTTCTGTTGAAATCCCCTTCAGGCTTGGGTTGATGGGTAGGCACTGGGATGCTACCTTGACGGGGTGTGTGTGAGAGTGTGTGTGTGTGTGTGTGTGTGTGTGTGTGTGATTGATTCTCAGCACAACACTCTCCAAGAAATCCTCTTAAAATAATTCTTTCCTCCCCAATCACCATCCCCTGTACTTCATTTATATCTTCATAGAATGTGAAGGATTCAAGAATTATACTTTTTAAAAATAATCTTTACCAACAGGTGAAAGTGGTATTTTGCTTTCATTTGCATTTCTTTAATTATTAATGAGTACCCATTTTTCCTATGCCCTGTGGATATGTCTAATAATCAAAATAATTAGCAGAACTCTTACTATATGTCAGTTACTTTGCTTCTGCTAACTCATGTAATCTTCACAGGGATCCTATGCAGTAGGTGCTACTGTTTTTTGTGTTTTTTTTTAAGATTTTATTTTCCTTTTTTTTAAAGAGAGAGAGAGAGTGTGTGTGTGTGATCAGGGAGAAGGGACAGAGGGAGAGGGGAAGAAGACACCCACGAGCAGGGAGCCTTACCCGGGGCTGGATCTCGTGACCCTGAGATCATGACCTGAGCCCAAACCAAGAGACGCTTCACCGACTGAGCCACCCAGGTGCCGCCACCCACTTTTTAAAAGACTTTATTTTATTTTAGTAAGTACTATTATTACTCCCATTTGGCAAATGAGGTCCAGCACGATGAGCTAACTTGGCCAAGGTCACACAGCTAGTGGGTCTGGCTCTGGAGTGCTCCTGCCTGTCTTTTCCACTGTTTCTTGCTCTGTTCATTCTGCTTTGCTCCCTGCCCTTTTTCTTCTCCCTCCTCTCCTTATCCCTCTTCTCTGTTCAGTTCAGTTCAAGTCACATACAGTGAGCAGTTAGCCCTGCTGAGCACTGGATCAGGGGCTGAGAAGCAAATGCAGCCCAGTGTGACCCGAAGTCATGGTCTGATAGGGAAAGTCTGCATTGCACGTGTATAGCTCGCTGCGCTTTCCCAAGTGCGCCCACACATCTCCCACTGCAGTTCTTGGTCTCTGAGAGGTTAGATGACTTATCCAAGGTCACACAAATAAGGTGTGGTGGAAGACAGACGAGACTGTAAAGGCTTCTGGCGTACAAATCAACCATCTCAGCGTGAGCTCTTCAGGCCTTTCCTGCTTTTACCATTTCGTTGTCACTCCACATCCGGGGACATTTGTCATTAGAAATTGCTTTAGTCTCCACTTTGGGGCTACGCCTGAAGTTTAAAGTCTGGAAGGCTGCTCTCTGGTTAACTGAAGTGTTACTATAGCAACAGAGACAATAAAAACCAAAATAGCAGGTACAAATTTTACATCCTCAGATTAGGGTGTGCAAACATCGAACTTCATTTCCTTATAACTCAGGTTAATTCCTGCTCTCATTCTGCTTGATGCAAGAAATATATTCTAGTCACTTTCAAGAAAACTCAATAAAATTCAGATTTCTTGGTCATTTTTTACTGAACATTTAGTCAGTTTAAGATGATTTCCCCTTCCCCCCTGGGGATGGTACGGAGTTCCTGGAGAAAGATGGAATTCTGCAAATGCACCCCCTACAATGGGGTTGGGAGGTGGATGGTGGTGTCCTTCTGTAGCTTCTTTAGACCCTGATATTTGGGGCTGGCTGGGGTAACGTTTGGTCCTCCTTTGAATGGAGACTGCACGGTCCTGGTGCTGGTGCTCCCTGACTTGTGGTCACGCCCTCATCAGATTCGCTGTGGGGACTGTCCACATCACATCCCTGACGGCTGTCTCTTGATCCCGAGACACTCCCCCAGGGTTCCCGTTTTCTCTGGAGGGCTCTCCAGTGATCTCTCAGTTAACGCTCTTGACCCATTCACAGGAGCTAGATGTGCCCTCTCACGCCACTCCCAAGGTCTAGAAAATCCAGGGATCTTTCTCTTCTCTTGCTTTGAGGCCAGAATGAGATGGAGAAGCAGAAAACGAGGTGAGGAAAAGAACACAGTAGTTAACATCTCAAAAGTCATTCTGTTGCATCACACAAATTGTCTTTTTCCAAGCACTACTATTTTTCATTTCCAAGTTTAAATCGATCAACATACCTTTTTTGTTGCCTTTTACTTTAAAAAAAAAGATTTTATTTATTTTTTTTTTTTGGAAGAGAGAGATAGAGCACAAGCAGGGGGAGCAGCAGGCAGAGGGAGGAGCAGGGAGCCTGATGCGGGGCTTCATCCCAAGAATCTGGGATCATGACCCGAGCCGAAAGGCAGATAACTGGGATCATGACCTGAGCCAGACAGATGCTTAACTGACTGAGCCATTCAGGTGCCCCTTTTCTCTGCCTTTTAACCAGATCTACTTTATTCTTAGATTGACCAAGAAACACTGAGCACTTTCCCCTCATCCAAGAGCTCCCACGGATGTGCCCCTATAGTGAGAGCTCCCAAACACACTCACCTACAAGTGCTGCTGACAACCATCTCTGCCCTCCCCAGCCACCGGGCCCTGCACCTTGGACGTGTCATTCTGTCCCCAGCCTTACTCTCTCCATTCTTTCATCACATATGCCTACCACACTGGCTGACATACTTATTCTTCTTTTCCTTCTTTTATTATATATGTGTTTGTTTTCCAACCTTTTTACTTGCCTTCAATCCTGTCTGGAAATAGATGAACATCTAAAGTAAAATTGTAATAAATAAAATCCATGTAGCCTTTTTAAGGTTCAGTGAGTAGAACTACCCACATTATGTCATACGTAGATGCACCATAATTTTCCTGTTTCCAAATTGCTTTCATTTTGAGTCAATTCCTTTGTGTGAAGCCTTTGATGTTTTTCCCCCTTCTGAGTCAGTGATCCTAGTTAGGCAAAAGAAAGAAAAGGGATAACAGTGCTGAGTTATCTATGATATCCCAGGCTCTATGCTGGACACGTTTATCTACATTAGCTCACGGCACGCACCTCGATTTATAGGATCCTAGCTGAAGCCTAAGCCATGTTTACCCTAAGGTTCAGACAAGCCCATCTGGAATCTGAAGAAAGAATGAGGTGAATAAGTATTCAGGGGCTGGTTTGAACCTCCTGGGAAAAAAATTAATTTCCTAAGTTTAAAGAGAGGATCCACTGCAAGAGAAATTTGCACACTAATTCACTGGACAAATATTTGTTGAGTCCTTACAATGTGCTGGGCACCACGGATACAATTGTGAGAAACTGAAGGGCAATGAGCCAGTTTTGGAGGGGAGGGTGAATTCTGAGAACAGCAGTCAGTGAACCACTCAGACTGTCCTGTCACCCAAACCCCACTCCCAAGGTATGACAGCTGAAGTACAAAGTGAACCAACACCAAAAATCATTTTGGTTCCATTTTTTAAAAAAACAATACAAAAGGGCAGGGGGAAGAAAACAGGGCTTTCTGCGTTCTGTGGGACAATGTTCTGTGTGCCAGCATCAAGATAGGCCTTGCAGGTACTGCTGGCCACCAAGATGGGACATCAGTAGGGGTAGAGGACATTAACCCCATCGACCAAAGCAAAGAGGAAGGATAAAGCAAGAGCAGCCAATATGTCTTGAGCCCAGAACTTGACTGAGATCTCTGCTGGAGTGTGCAAGGACTAACCAGGAGGGAATTGGGGGAAAGCTACAATTCCCACAAGCTGAAGAGGGTGGAGTCCGAGAAGTACAACTTTGTGACTTCTGCCAAGTCTCTGCTTTTACCCCCAGGCTAATGCGGCCTGGGGAGGGTTATGTTATTTCACAGAGGCTTGGAGGAGGTTAAGACACTTGTTAAAGGTTATTGATTTAGTAATGATCTTTCTCCAAAGTCCTTCCTAGACCCAGACCACCGTGTGGTTTAATAGAAAAGCCTCAGGATTCTTGTCTTTGCTCTGCTGTTAACACATTGTGGGATCCTGGGCAAGTGAATTCATCTCTTTGTGCTCAAGTTTTCCATCCTAAAGAGGAAAGGGATAGACTGGAAGAGCTACAACATTCTGTGGTTCTTGAACTAATTTTAGCCCCTCGGCTCCACTCTGGGCACTCTTGATAATCTAACCCAGTCTTGCATATCCAGACCAAACCCCCTCACTTCCTAACGTGGCCCCTTTACTCTAGCCAAACCAGTTTTCTCACTGTTGCTGAACGTAGCACATTCATATTCATTCTTGACCCTTTGCCAAATCCCTCCATAGGGACACTAAGAAAATTGCAATATACATCCTGGTCAGACCACGGTCTCCACAGCCTTTGTTGGAAAGGACAAGCTCATTGTCTTCCCCAACCCCGACCTTCAAAGTGGGCATATGTCAGCTCCCCTGGGCATCCGTTTACATTCTGACATTAATTTGTCCAGATCCTTTGTGAATTCATTTATATCTCCCTCATGAGCTACATCTTGGAGTAGTGTGTTTCACGAGTTTATCATCCATTTCCTTTTTTTGTCCTAACTGTTCCTCACTCATCTTCCCCTCCAGCAAGTGTTTGAGTTGAATAAGTCTTTGTTCGCCTTCTCCTGGTTATTGATGAGTTTACTGATTTCCATCGTGTCATTTTCCAGGCTGGAGAATTCTAACCTTTATGGCCTGTCTGCCCTCCGCAGACCTCAATTGTTCTATCTCCTTTCCTTCTCCAGGGTCAGAATATCCCTTCGGAGGTTTGCTGACTAGAACTCACCACGAATCAATGAGGGGAGGATGTATGGTGTTTAGAGAAACGCAAGGGTATGAACTCAGTCATTCTCAGTCTCCCTCCCAACCCCTTGTGGATGCCTGTTTTCTTGGCCTTTGGAACAAAGCAGCCCTTCCAATTCCTGTCTTCCAAAGACACAGGCTCTTTCCTGGCTTTTGACAGAGGTGTTAGTCACAAAGTTTGGATTTGTTTATTTTTAAACATATTTGCACATGCCATGTTAAATTCATCTGCCCCTTCCCTGCCAATTTACACCCAGTCGGTCAATAACAATAGTAATTAATATTTAGTAAGCTCTGAAAATGCCCCAGGCACTGTGCTAAATGCTCAGTATCTTTCTCAATCCTCTCTGCAACCCTCTGAGGTAGGGATTATTATCACCCCGTTTTGAAGACGAGAATACTGACAAGCAAAATATTGAGAATATTGAGAAATGAGAGTATTAAGAAATATTGAGAAAAAGTAACTCGATCATTGCACAGCTGGTAAATGGCAGAACCTAGACTCAACCCCTGAGAGGCTGAGATTTTTCAACCTGAATGTTCTATGCAGTTAACTGGCTGTAGATTAGAATCACCCGGGAGCTTTAAAAAAGCACCAATTTCCCAGCCCTCACCTCACAGGACAGCAGAGTCAGACTCCCTGGGGACTGGGGTCCAGGATACAAATAGCCATAAAAACTCCCCCAGGCGATTCCATCCTCAATCCAGGATTGAGGACCATTGCTCTGGTGCCTCCTACCGTCAGAGCCTGTTAAATTTGTTTCTACCGTATCCAGATGACATGTAGTCGTCTGCTAGGTGGAGGTCTGTCCTGTGACCTTCCCTCCCTCCAGAACATGCATACACATGTTAAATCTGGTCAGTCTCAGCATAGATTCTTTTGTTGTGGTGGTGTTGGTGTTGGTGATAAAGTATACATAATGTAACATTTAGCATGTTGACTAGTTTTCTTCGAATTTCCTTTTTAGGGGAGCCCGGCTGGCTCAGTAGGTGGAGTACGCAATTCTGGTTCTCGGGCTGTGAGGTCGAGCTCTGCGTATGGCGTAGAGATTGCTTAAGTCAATATAAACTTCAAAAAATGAAAGAATACAATCTTTAAAAAATATATATTTCCTTTTAAATATATAAACTGGATTATCCTATCTATATTGGGTTTCCCCCCCCATTTTTCATTGTGGTGAAATACACATGACATAAAATTCACCATCTTCATGATTTTTTAAATGCACAGTGGAGTGGCATCAAATACATTCACACTGTTGTACAACCTTCACCACCATCCGTCTCCAGAACTCTTTCATCATTCCAAACTGAAACTTTACACCATTAAGTACCAACTCCCCATTTCCCCATCACCCCAGTCCTGGGCAACCACCATTCTAGCTCTACCCTTCTAGGTACCTCGTAGGATTGGAACCAGACAATCTTTGTCCTTCTGTGTCTGGCTTATTTCACTTAGCATAATATTTTCAAGGTTCACCCATGGTGTAGGGTGTGATGGAATTTCCTTCCTTCTTAGAGCTGAATACTATTCCATTGTACGTCTATACCACATTTTATCTATCCGCGCATTGCATCCATAACCTGGAGAGGGAGTTTGAACAGGGCACCATCTGGAGAGACCAAAATTTGCCCCTAATTTTGTTCACTAATCTTAAGAAAAGAGACCTCATTCCCTCCTGTAGCCACAGGGTGACTTAAACTTTTAAAAGAGCCTTTCTTAGAGAACTTGGTCAAAAGTTTGGGAAAAGTCTCAGTAGATTATAGTTATTTCTCCTTTCTATTTATTTATATATATTTTTTACTGTTTCAAAGAACTCCATTAAGTGTGTGTCTTCCCTCCCCGGTTTCTGTCCACTCCTCCATTTTCTGTGTGGTCCAGGAAATTCCCATCTTCAAGAAGCCTTCCCAAACGCTGCTCCACGGGCTCCTTCTTCCTTGAGCCTGTCTGCTGTTGACTGCCTGCAGCAGCCAATCTGGCATTTACCTGCTATTTACTTCTTGCATGCACCTCACATTCCCAATAACACGATCATCCCCTAAGAATTGTTCATCCTCTGTTGTCTTCTCTGGCCTCGCTGCAGAACTGAGCAAATAACAGAGGGGGGAAAATTCTTATTTAATTGAAATGAAGGAGTCTGCTGCTCCTTCCTGAGAATCGGTGCCTCGCTGCCAATGTCTGAGATCTGAGCTGCCCCCCGCATCACCAGGTTGCCTTAAGGGCGGAGATCATCCCCCTGCATTTCCCAGACTTGGGGAAGAGTCAAGGCTAAGCCATACTGGGGGTGGGGTTGGGGTGGCAAAGTTCTCTTCCTCAGGCCTTCCCTATTATTCACTTGGCTCCTGCTCCCAGCTCTCCTGGGCACACGTATTCCTGCTTCTATTCATTCCACCCCACTCTGTCTCCATTCTCCATCCTGCGCTCCAATCCCTTAGCTTCCTACCTCATGCAGCAAAGGTGGGTTTTCATGCCTTTTTGTCATCTCTGCCCTGGTCAAAGTCTCAGCGGCTTGCAGGGGCTGTCCTAACAGTCTCTTAGCTGGCCTCCCTCCCCCATCCACCCACTGCCACCCAGCTGAACCCATCAAACTCCTGCTCCAAACCTCAGATGATGCTCCTCGCCTAACCTGTAGGATTAAATCCAGCCCCCTTCCATGGCATTCAAGGCCTCTCCAATCTGGCCTTGCTCACAGGCCAGACAGGCATCACCCCCTACTATATCTCTCCTAGTGTTCGATGAATAACAATGTATGGAATGATTCTTCTCTTCAGGCTAGTGTTCTGGGGCCATTTTGAGGTCCCAGTACAGTAAATAATAAGAAAATGTGCTCAGTAAATAAATGGAAAGGACTGGTTGTTTATCCCCACTCCTGCAAAAATGCTGTTAGTTTATGGGTTACTTGTCTAGATAAGGCATTATGCCAACCTATTGTTCCCCCAGTGGGAGGATTTCCGAGGTCACTGAACACCAGAGGAGAGACATTTTGGTCAGGGCAAAAGAATCTTTCTATAACCTCTCAACCAGGTTGGTGGTTTTCCATGCCCACTCAGGCAGCAGGTCTCCTTCCCATTCCTCCTTGTTTCCTGTCCAGAGGTCTGGCCCTGCTCAGGTCCTCTTAGGGCCAGGCCTGGGTCTCTTCTTGGTTACAACTTGGGATCCTCTTCTTAACAGGATTCAGGTCCCCCTTCTGGGAACACTGCCTTATGTTTCCTTGGCCAACATCCATCCTGTCCTGATCAATATGGGATCTCTGTGGCTTCACCCTGATCTTGGGAGAAAATCACAGACCCAGATCTTATGTTTTCAACTGTCTTTGAGAAGAGTGACCACACTTTGTGTTCTTCCTTGAATCCAAATGTCCTGACAGTGACCCCTGCTTGCTGGCTTAGAGTTGAGTCCTTGACTCGTCCATGTAGCTCATCCACTGGGAAGTCTGGTGTCATCTGTTGGGCCAATTGTGCCTCTGTCCTTCCTTCTGCTCTTCACACCCCTCCCATACCTCACTTCCTCCCGACTCATCTGCAGCCCAGACCTGACAGTATTTGCTGGGACAGCAGGAAAGAGGAAGGTAGAGAGGCACTCTTGAGTGCCTGGGGACAGACATGTAATTACTCTTTGGTGTTGGTCCCAGGGCGAGCTACGCAGGGAGCCTTCCTTCTCTCTCACCACACCACTGATTTAGGAGACATGAAAATGGTGTGTGTGTGTGTGTGTGTGTGTGTGTGTGTTGTGCAAGCATGCATGCATGCACACACTCACTTATACATGTTGCCAGAGATAATGTATGAGGATAAATACGTGATGGCCTGGAAGGGGATTTACTTTTTCAGGAATTGAGAAGAAAAACCAGAACTGTAACACAAGAAACAAAATGATGCCAGGATGAGGGGTGCCAGGGTGGCTCAGTGGGTTAAAGCCTCTGCCTTCGGCTCCGGTCATAATCCCAGGGTCCTGGGATCGAGCCCTGTATTGGGCTCTGTGCTCAGTGGGGAAACTGCTTCTCTTCCTCTCTGCCTGCCTCTCTGCTTACTTGTGATCTCTGTCTGTCAAATAAAGAAATAAAATCTTTTAAAAAAAAGGATGCCAGGATGAGTATGCGCATGTGGGATTAGTGACACTAGAGGTTCTGGGTTTTCAGAGCTAACTCTACTCTGTCTTGACTGTGTAGGTCAATAGACCTGTGTGGTTAAGTGGGTGGAAAACAATTAATATATTTTTCCCTCTAATGTGCATTTTCCATTAAAAAGTTTTTAAGTGCAAATATAGATGTTGATTAATAACCAGTTGGAGAGCACAGTTTAATATGGGAAAACCTAAGCTCAAATCTCTACTTTGAAAATGACCAATTTTACTATTGTACCTCAGTTCTCCTACCTGTAAAACGGGGATAATAATAATTCACACGAATAATTGTCATTGCATAGTTCTCTTTACCAAGCACCATTCTGTGGGCTGGGATGATAGTAATGAACAGATCAGGCAATGTCTCCACTTCCATGGAATTCATATTCTGGTCAGGGAAGACTGACAATAAATAGGTATGAACAATGTTGGGTGATGATAGAGAGAGAAAGGGGTTTGCTATTTTTTAAAGGATAACAATGTATCTCTAATGAACTGATATTTGAGCGCAGACTGAAGGAAGCGAGGGAATGACCCAGGTGGGTATCTGATGGAAGGGCTTTCCAGGCAGAGAGAACATCAAGTGCAAAGGCCCTGAGGTGACAGCCTTAGGTGTTTTGGAAATAGTGGAGAGGCTGGTGAGGCTGAAGAGAAGTGAAGGAGGGGAGAGTGGTAGGCGATGGTGTCAGCAAATCCTTGTGTGCTTGTTAAGGATGGAACATTTCGTCTGGCAAGCTGGGGAGCCATGGGAGGTGTTTGAGCAGAAGAGTGACAGCATCTGACTTAGAATGGCTTCTATGTAGAGAATAGACAATAGGTACAAAGACAGTAGGTACAAAGGTGAAAGCAGGAAGAGCAAACAACCAGGTGAGAGAAGACAGTGTTTTGAATTGAAGTGTTAGTGGAGGAGGGGGTGAGAAGCAGTTTGTTTCTAAAAACATTTCAAAGGTCAAGACCGTGGGATTTATGATGGTTTGGATGTGGGTGTGAGATAACTTCAAGATTTTGGCCTTGAGGAATTCTAAGAACAGAGTTTTTATTTACTAGATTAGAGAAGTTGGGAGGAAGAGCTGGCTTTGGAAAAGAAAATTGAAAGTTAGGCTTGGGGAATGTTAAGTTCGAAATGTCTATTAGATGTTCACATAGAGGAGAGCAGCAGATAGTCAGGTCTCTACATCTGGGTCTTGAGAGAAAGGTCAGAGCCTTGGATACAACCTTGGGTGTGATCAGTACAGAGGTGGTGTTTACCACCACATCGCTGAGCAAAATCATCTAGAGTGTCAGTGGAGCTATCCCCTTCAGAGGAGTCTGAAGGTCAAAAGATTTCAAATGGAAAATACTTCTGTAAGCTGGAAGTGCTCTACACATGGAAAGGGCAAAGTGCACAAATACGGTAAAGAACATAATTGTAAGGAGAGTCTGCAGAAGAGTGAGAATCATAGCAAGAGGACCTTGGAAAGCAGCTGACCCACCCCTCCCTTACCCTCTGTTACCTCGAGGACCTGAGGTCAGAGAGGTTAAGAGGCCTGCCCAAGGACACTCAGCTCATCAGCGGCTGAGCCGGTCCTACAACTGAGAAGCCCTAACTGCTGGCGCAGTGCTCTTTCCAAACACCACGCACCTGCTCACATTTACTGCTTCAGCTCTCTGAATCTGTTAACCGGGGCCAAGTAATTCTTCCAAAACAGAAATCTAATTATATCGCCTGGTGCTTTCATACATGCTATTTCCTCCGCCTGGAATACTCTGCATCCTCCTGCTTCTCTGTCTGGCGAATCCCAGCCCTGTCTTCATTCCCAGCCCTGTGCTGTGAAGACTTCCTTGCCCTGCCGAGTGGAGCTGGTCCCTGGCCCTCCACAAGCCTGCTGTCCTCTGGCCCCGAGGCAGTCCTCAGATTTGCTGTGATTCTGCCTGCTTTTCCCGCCTGCTGGTGCGGCTCAGGCTCTCTCCTCTTCCTATGACCTCTCCACCCAGCCTTAGTGAATGGTGCTTAAATGTTTGGAGAGGAAGGAAGGAAGGAAGGAAGGTCTTTTCTCTTGCATTAGCTCAGGACAATGGCAAAGCTGCCATTTAGTGACACTTCAGTTCCTCTGACCTAAGTGTGCTCTTGGTTCACAAATTGACAATGACTGGTGGGGTGGGGAATGTCTTTTTTCTTTTCTCTCCCCAGGCACAATAAGCAGGTGACTGGGAACCAGGAAACTATTCAGACATTCTAAGTGATGGGTGCCTTCTTTTCAATTCTCTCCTATCAATATATATGTGCCTGTTGTTTGTTTCCCTTTTGCTACAAGGGCAGATTTGTGCTTGTGTCTGGGCCATGTAACAGGTGTGTATACATACATACACACACCTCTACACGCCTTCCTGAGAGAGACTGCACTCTAGTTTTCCAGAGGGATCTAAGATCTCCCAGAAAAATGCCCTCAGATGGGAGGCAGGAGGCAGTGTTGTGCTCAGACTTGTCATCCTTGAGCAGAAAATTTGGACTTACTTCTTAACCTCTTGGCAACTTAGTTCAAGGTAAGTTTGGAATTTCTAGGTCAAGTGTGAATTCTAAGAACTCCTTTCCTCCCCCTATGTTGACTGCTCTTTAGCATGTTTGTTTTGGATAATTCTGTATTAATTACTGTATTTGCATTCTACTTAATTAACACCGTTCTGGTAGGTAGAGAATTACTTCTAATAGAAGTAATTACTGTACATGTTATTGCCAAGTTTTAAGGAAGGGGACAGAAGGTGATGGGCATGCTGTGGTGATGGGGTCAAAGCCCCAGGTTTTGTTCCCAGTAAATGGTCAGAGATCCTGATAGGTTGGATTTGTCCAACTCAGGAGCTGCCTGATGCATGTGATGAGCCAGGCTAGAAAAGCAACTGTCCCTTCCTGAGGTTTGGACTTCTGAAGCTCTCTTCTATTGAGAGCTCTTGAGTAATCACTGTTAATCAATACAATACTGTAGGATACAATTAGGATTAATTAGCCCAACATCCCAAGCAGCTCTGCTCCTCTGTGTGTGTCTCCTTGGTGTCTCTTCTTCTTGGCTCCTCCCTCCCTTAGAAAGAAAGAGTCTGACCTGTGTTCCCGGTCTCCTTGCTTCCCTTACTGCATCAAGTCCCCTGTCATTCATTTACTCATTCATAATGTGGAGAGGGAGAACCAGGAAGTGGCATGAAGTGATGGTGGGAAAGGCAGAAAGATAAAGCAATCAGAACATGGTAGAGAAAGAGAGGGAGGGTGAGAGAATATGGTGAAGGATGGAGATGATTTTTATTAGCTTTCAAGAGAGAGCTGCTGCCACAGAAACACTCAGAAGGCGTTTTGTCTACTCTCCCAACAGACAAATGGGAAACTCTCCTGCTCACCCCTTTCCCCTGCAATATATGGAATATTTTCCTCTTTCTGTATTCATTAAAGGGTGTCTATCTATTGTACACATTTATGTTTTTGCAATGACAACCGTTTCATGATTCTGTAGGAAATGAGAATGGGGAGGTGGGTGTGGGGGAAGCAGATCTCACAGTGGTGGAAGGGTCTCAGGGGATCAGGAGACCTGCTCCCCACCCCCAGCCTGGAACCCTGGGAGAATTGCTTTCTTTCTCTAGATCTCGTTGTCCTTACCTATAAAATAATAGGTTTGGATTCAATGCCCTGCATTTCCCCTTTCAACTTGATTTCTACCCCTAATTAAATGGATGGCTACCAGACTGGTATGCCCTGACACATGCCTTCCTTTTCTCCTCTTGTCTGTGTCTCTCTCTTCTTGTCCAGAGTGTGTCTTACTTTTGCAAGTTCCTCTCCATTCTGCACTTTATGAGTTCTGGCATTTCTGTTGCCCTAGAAAGTCTTTATTTCTGAGATTGTGCACTGTTTCCCTTTTTACAGCGTCCCATAAACTCCCTTCTTGGATTCTTTCTTTCTTTCCCATCATCCTGGCCAAATTGCTTCTCATCTTAGTTCAGGGGTGTGTGTGTGTGTGTGTGTGTGTGTGTGTGTGTGTGTGTGTAAGGAAATGCTTCTCTGGGGCTCTTATTGTCTCCATCCCTCTGCTTTATGTGGGATTTCCTTTACCCAGAATTTCGTTCTATAAAATGATTCACTCTAATTCTTCCATTTCCGGCATATTCCAGAAAACCTTTTGTTTTTCTTCTTCCGACTTTTCCAGTTTTATTTCACCGTTCTCTTTGGTTATCTCTTAGAATCACACTTCTCGATGTTTAAATTTTTCTGGTCTTTTGTCTTTATCCTTCATTCTTTCGTTCTCTTAGGTCACCTTTTTAAATTTCTAAAATACCTTTTTTTGTTCAGCAGAGGGCTCCCTTCCCATCTCTCGCGCAGCCCGGGCAGATAGAATCTGAAGCCCCCCGCCCGCCTCCCCGTCTCTCCCTCCCGCTTTCTAGCCATCAGACGCTAGATACTTAAACTTGTAAACAATCAGCCCTGATGCGTGATCTCGGTAAACCTTCGCTCTCGACCGAGAACACCCCTCTGCCTCCCGGGATCGCTCATCTCCGGGATGCCCTCCCCATGTTCCTGAGGTTATTTCACTCACTGCAGCTCCTACTGTTCCTCCAATCGTTCCGTAGGGTAGGTGTTGCTAACCCTAGTTCACAGTTGAGGAAACTGAGGCTTGGAGAGGTTCACCCAAGGTCGTGCCCAGTGTAAAGTTAACCCTGATCCAGCCCGTTCTGGCTTTCCGGCCCAGCCCCACAGCCTCGCCTCACTCCCTTCGACTGCAGTTTATTCCAGATTTCCCCTGTTTCGTACGAGATTCTTTCTCTCCCCACTTTCAATCCACAGGCAGGAAGATCGTCTTTAGCTAACAGGGCTGGAGAATTGGGAGTCGGGGGTGGCGGGGGTAGCGGGGTGGGGGTGGGGGGTTTCCTCAGGCCCCAAGGGTTGGGTGGGCAGGGTTCGGGTGAGCTGACACCCCGGAGGAAGTCATGTTAGAGATGGGGGGGGTCACCGAGGACAATAAGGCAGGATGTAGGAAAAGGTAGCAAGTGCTCAGGGGGACCTGGGTCTCGCCGTTCGAACGCCGGCTGCGGAGCGGGACTTGTGTCCAACCCCCGTGCGGCACACACTTGGCAGGCCAGGGGCGGGAGTCGGGCTGAGCCTGGGGACGTTGAGATGCAGGGCGCCCCCTCGCGCTACTCCGCGTGCCTCGGGGCCGGCGGGTGAAGCGCCGGCCGCGGCAGGTCCTCGCCAACCCCCTCCTCCTTTTCGCTCCCGCTCCCTCCTTCTCTCCCCTCGCTCCCAACTCCTCCCCCACAGCCTCTCCCCCCTCCTTCAGCTCCCTCGGTCTCCTCCTCCCCGCTCTCACCCGCGCTCCGGGTCGGGAGCTAGTTGGAGCGCGGGGACTGCCGCCAGAGCCCAGCGCCGCGGAGCCGGGCGGGTCGGCCGCGCGTCCAGCGGCTGCGGGAGCAGCCGGAGCGCAGCGGGCGCGGGCCCGGGTCCGGACTGCACGGGGAGTGCCGAACCCAGAGCCGGGGCCGTTCCGGCGCCGCCGCCCCATTCCCAGACGGGCCGCCAGCCTTCCTGGTTCGCCTCCGCCGCTTCGTGCCACCGGGAGCCGGGAGCCGCAGAGAGCCGGGCACCTGTGCCCGCAGCCCGGAGGTGAGTCCCGGGAGCCCCGGGCGTTTCCCCTGCGCGGGCTGGGGCTGCGAGTTGCAAACTTCAGCAACTCGGGTGGGCAGAGGGGAAGGGGCCCCGAGGCGCCAGCAAGTTGGAACCAGGTGGGAGAGGCCCCGGGCGGGAGGAGAAGGGGGTCCCTGTGCTCCCTCGCCCTCAGCGCTGCCGCTTTCCCGCCGCCCGCCTGCTCCGGGTCCGGGCAGCGCGGGGCCCTCGCGGGGCCGCGGCCAGGGCGTCCGGGCTGCAGCCCTGATGAGGACCCGCGGCCCGGGCCTGGAGGAGGGGACGGACGAATGAAAAGCTGAGAGAGCGCCGGGCAAAGGCGCTGAGACTGGCGCCGAGATGGAGGCTCAGGGAGGGCCGACGAGTAAACCGGGTGGAAGGAGAGTGCGGGCGGCAGCGCGCGTGGGAACGCGTGGCCGGCTCGGAGTGTGAAATCTCACGCTCGCGGGCGTCCCCGCTCCGCCGCCGCCTGCGGGGCCCCCACTCGGGCTCTTCTCAGACCCCCTGCCCCGCCAGGGCCCCGCGGAGCCCAAACTCTGCCCTGCCAGGCCCCACACGCCGCGGCCCGGGAGCCCCGCGCTCCCGCCTCGGCCGGTGGAGAGAGGGGTGCGGCGGCGGGAAAGGGGGACGCGAACGGCGATTTCCTGATTTATTTTTCTCATGGTAATTTGTCTTTGTGGTTGGGGCTGCTCATTCACTTTCTGCTCACGTCGTGCGGGAGATCCAGCGCGGAGGGAGGGAGCGGGGGGCGCTCGGCCACAGGGAGGGATGGAGACAGGAGAGGGGATCCGGGACCCGCGCGGGGCGGGAGCCGAGAGGCAAGTGGCGGTAGGACGCGCGGAGGAAGAAGGCGAGGCTGAGGCGACCCGGCCGAACCCAGCAGCGAGCCCGCGGCCCGGGGCGTGGGGGAGGTGGCGGGTGGACAGATCCGGCCCCTTCGCCTGCCGCAAACTTTAAACAACGAGGAGGAGCCACCTGAAGCGCGGTTCCTGCCTCCTCCCCATCTCCCGGTGCCCAGTCTCCGGGTCATCCCGCCCGCCCAGCCGCCTCGAGCTGGAGTGGGCCCCGAGTTGGATGGGGACGGGTAGCCGCCGGTCTCTGCCCCAACCTCTGCGATCCCCTCCAGGCTTTCTGCGGTGGGGATGGGAGCAGCTGGAGCTGGAAGGGCAGCCCACCCTCAGGATGCGCTCCTTCCCGGCCCTATGCCTGAGCAAACGCAACTGGCCTTGGAGGCTTGGAAGCTCGCCTGTGTCTCGACCCCACCAGGATCTTACCTTTCCTGCCTCCAACCCCCATCTTTTTCCTTCAGCCCCTAGCAATTCCAATTTCCTTGCACATTTTTCAGGCACCCCGCTTCCCATTCTCCCCATCCTCCCACTTTGGCCTCATTTTGCTCTGAAGGTAGCAGCGCCTCTCCCAAGCGCCCTCCATGCCCGCCTCTCCGTCCTCCCCACCCCCACTTTCCCTCATCTTTTAGTCTGTTCTTTCCCATCACTTCTCACCCCTCACCCCCTTCTTGTTGACATTTAAAAGTGACCTCTCACCCTTTCTGAGACTGGGTAGGTGACCTTGAGGGTGGGGCAGGGGGAAATGTTGAGCCTGAGAACTAGACCTCACAACTAGAAAAAGGCGAGCAGGTTAAGAAGCTGACTGGGAAAAACCGTCAGTATCTTGCCCCAAAAGTCGACCCCCAGCGGAGGAGGAAATGGGAGAATATATCAAAGAGAGAGGGGGTGTGCCACTTGGTCAACCAGAAGACAGTCAGGATTGCTTTGGGAGACCTGCTCAGCAGGAAGGGCTGCCTCTCTCCGCGCCAGGAAAAGTGTGTGTGTGGTGGGGGAGGGGTATCAACAACTACCAACACCAGTTTGGGAGGGGGGGTGACAGATATTCCGTCTCTTTTCTGTTTCCAGGGAGTAAGTGCAAGAGCTGACAGCAGTCAGCATTATCATCACTCGGACATCAACCACTTTTTAAGTACCTACTGTGCAGGCTGCACCAGACTCGGTGACTATAGATACAAAGGGGTCCAGGGCTGAGCTCATAATCAGAGAGGCTGCTAAATTCACCAGTTTGATCCAAAGAAGACATTTGTGTATTTGTTTGAGGAGGGGAATGTGAAAGGGGAAATTCATACGCAATACAAAACATCAAGGTCTTGGTGCCAAGTGGTGACCTAGGGCATAGGAGAGGACTGTTTGAAGAAAGCTCTGGGACTCAGGTGGGACCCAGAGCTGGGCTTGTTGACTCTGCCTCCCTCCCCCGCAGCTGTCTATATCTGGAGGGTGGGAGAAGAAAAGGGAAGGTCAGGAAAGGGCTCCCTTTCCACTTCTAGAGCCAGACCAGGAAGACAAAGAAGCTGAGAGGTCCACCCTGGCTCTGTGGCTTGATCTCCCATTCAGGACTGGTGGATTCACAGAAGCTTTTTTTTCTTTTCTTTTCTTTTCTTCCTTTCTTTTTGCGGAAGCTTTTTTGTTTTGGTGTACCCTTCTTGGCTTGTTTGAAAGCCCCTCAGTTTGTTACTTCTTGTTGAGGCTCAAATCTGGAAGAGGGCTTGGAGATTGTCCATATCAGAGGGGTCACAAACTGTGATGCCTACAGAGGGCAGGCAGGGAACAATGTGCTGATCAGGAAGTTAGAAAGGCTGGACAACTGGATGCACAAAGTCAAATTGTCCAAATAATGGTCTAAACAAAACCGATGTGTTGCCCTTGGGCAGTCATATCCCTTATATTTATAGATCAAGAAATTAAGATCCTAAGAAGCATTATCTCTTTGTGTGTATGTGTTATCATGTCTCCCAGCACCTTGGGGATTGGTTGGAACACCCCACAGTCTCATCCCACCTCCGACTTGTTGGACTCCCAGCTCGCTCTCATCCTCAGGACCCATTAGGATTCTTCTATGATAACTTCTCTAAATGAGAGTTCCTTGAGGGCAGGGAGTCGTCTGTCTTCTGTAAATCTGAGCATTTCACATCCACTGATGCAAGATTCTAGATGTAGAGCCAGGACTGGAACTCAGGTCTCTTCCCCCTCCCGCCCCAACACCCCAGGAACCCAGTGAATGTAAGCCAGCTTTGTTCTTTCCAGAGGAAGAAAATCCAACCATGACTTTTTGCTTCCCCTAACGCAGTAAACCTTATTCAGGATTTAGATAAGAAAAGTCTAGAAGCTCACCTAGGGGATGTTCAGGGATCCCAAGAAATATCCAGAAAGTCTTAAGCCTTAAGTGTGGGTCTAAAAAAGGGAAGAGGAGCCCCAGCAATGGGGAGAGGGGTGGCAGACATTTACAGATTAGCTTGGCAAGGCTGAGGATCAGTAGGTAGAGTGTGTGCACTTGGGAGGAAGATGCTGTTGGGTCCAATTATTTTGAACATTGATCATGACATTCTTGTTCTTAATCTTGGTAACCCTCTTACATCCCACTGGGAAATTTAACAAGGTAGCAACTCAGATCACTACCGTATAATCAACCATTTTACTACTTTCATTGAGGATGGAGGTGATAGAATGGGCACAGGGGGCAAAGGACAGTTATCTGATTAGAAGTGCCTGCCACCATGTAAACCTTAAATGACACTGGGTTGAGCCCCATGCCTCCAGCCTCCAGATGTTCCCTAAGATCCTCAAGTGTTAGCTTTGTTATTGCCTAGGTGCAAGGTAGATGAGAACAATAGTGGCAGTAAACTCACATGTTCACCATTTACTAAGCACCTCCTATATGCCTGGCACTGTGCTGGAAGCTGTGGATATTATTAAACAAGATATATCTTTGATCTGAATGGAGGTAAATTGATATGACTAGGAGGACATAACGACTAGCTTTGCCTCGACTTCTGTGATGGAATTTACTGTGAGGGTTTTTTTTCCCCCTTTTCCCTGTGGGTTTGTCTGGGTGATCTGACAGCTAAGGTGGAATTGTCCAAATGACCTGTCATCCAGTGTTTGTGGCTGGCAGCTCTAGGATGCCACCACCTCAGATCTTCCCTCGGTTCCTCAAATTTCTCATTCATCAAGGGGGCTGAATACCTACCTTGTACCTGTGGTGTACACAGAGGCAAAGCCAGGCACCTGGAGATGTGGGGATGAGAACTGTTGGGAGGGAGTGTTGGTTAATCTTCAGAGTCTGAGCCCCACTGAGACCTGAGACTATCCGTCGCCTCACCCAGGCACCTAGATCATTAGTCTGTCTTCACTGACTGGTGACTGTGTGTGTGTGTGTGTGTGTGTGTGTGTGTGTGTGTTGGAAATAGGTACCTCCAATGAATGAGTTCTCTTCACGTTCAGATCTTTGCATTTGAGTTTAGCCACCACGGAGTTGGTCTTAAATCTACGACAAAGCTTTAACTAGCTTGGTCTTAAATACAGAAAAAGAAGCCAAAGCAAGTGGCTTAACTAATGGAGTTTCATTGAATTGCCGAATGGAGCCCTTCTTTTCTAGCTTGTGTGGGCAACATCTGAATTTCACAGCACTCTACCTTTGTGAACCTCCCTCTCTCTGACTTTCCATTTGATAACATGTGCCTTAGCTGAAGAGATGGCTCAATGATGGGTAATCTGGAAGGGGATCTTTGCCTGTGCCATTCTCTGTCTTAGATGGAGGACTCTCCCCCAAGACTTTCTTTAAAAAAAAAAAAAAATCCCTTATAACTGGCTTGAATGCTAGAAAGTAGCAGGGAAAAATTCCAGCTGGGAGCAGAGTTCTGACAAGGAAGCAGGGTGCTGAATGTTCTGTGGCTCTGCCATGTCACTTTCCTTTCCTTCTGCTGTAGTGCTTTGCTTTAGTGAGCATGAGAGATGAAAACCAAACCTTTGCAGAATGCACTCTTTAATCCTGACATTAGTCAGGGACTCACCAGTGAGAAATTACTACACTTGATGGCTTCTAAATGGAAGGGGAAAAAATGAAGAAGAAGGTGGCTTCCTGTCCAATTTGCTGCTGGGCACAGGGAAGAAAGCAGGAGGAGGGACCCCTGGGATGGAGACCAGGCTTGGGAGAGCTTGACCTTAAGCACACCTCCCAACAGTTGGGCTGTTCAGCCTCCCCCAGTCTGACTTGAAACAGGAGGACAAGGATTCTGTTGGGCTGTTCCTGAGCAAACGGAATCTTTAAAGGCAGTGCTGTATGTGCCGAGTTGTGCCATGACACTGCCCTCATTGATCTGCGTTTAATAAGGATGACTTAATCAGACTTGCACCTGGAACTCGTTTGAATTTGAAGCCTTGTCGATATTATCAGAATATCTTTGCATTTGGACCAAGAATGTCTCTGGCTGGCCTCTTCTGTGATAAGGAAGGGTTGGTACTAGAGGATGGCTGGTGACCATCTGCTCCGTCAGTCCGCTGAGGATCATATCGGAGCAGATCAACAGTTTAAATTCCCAAAGGAGGAGGCCGGGTTAGAAATGAGGGAGTCTGCCCCACTTGAGCACCTCTGCCAGACCTTGATTCCCCATCTGTGAAAACGAGGCAGTCAAATGGACCCTAAGACTTTCTGGCCCTCCAGGTCAGCCATCTTGAATGGAGACTCCAGTTACTTCTCGATTTTCCAGGAAAATCCTTTTTTGTGGCTCACTTGTGGAGAATATTTAGTCTAAGACCAGTTTCTAGTTCTCTCCAGCCCCACTGCTGGTGCGACACCTGACTGCCGGTGCCTTCAGAGGCCTTTTAGCCTCTGCCTGAGCCAACAGCATTTGCAAGGTAAATCTGCTGCATATTAGGTATATGCATGTGTGCGTGTGTGTGTAAACATATGCATACACGTCCATGTATAAACATAGACGCAATGCATTGCAAAGCGGTGTTATCATTTGACCATCTGCCATTTTGGATTATCCGAAGCTTCGTTCACCTGCTAGAGTTGATGTAAGGCTGCCCCTAGAGAGACAATTTCAGGGAAAGGGCTGGTGGGGTAGCAGTTTAGATCCATCCCTACCTGCTAACCCCACCGTTCCTCCTGAACCCCAACTCCCTCCATACTGCCCTCATCATTGTCCTGAAGGGCCCCCAGAAGCTCCCCTTCAAGGAGTACAAAAGAGCTTGCAGTTGGCTCTTAATTATTCAGGGATGGGTGGATCCAGTGTGTAAAGCACCCGACCCAAGTCTGTTCTTTCCCTTCTTTTGGTGCCTGGGGTAACCCTATACCTGTAGTTCGAAGCTGGGGGAGATCTTATCATTTAATACAAACTTTTGTTTCTCGCAGCTTGTTCCCTCTGCTCCTCTTCCCTCAAGGCGCCCGGAGGGAACCAGGAGCCCTCTGAGAGCCCTCCTCCACCTAGAACAGACTGCCTTTAAGGTCTACACATTGCTCTGTTGACCAGGGTGTGTTTCTGCCCCGAAGCAGGACAGAAGAGGCAAATACCACTAGAGTAAGTCTAGCTTCTACAGGGTCAGGTCCCTATAGGTTTCCTGGGATCCTGGTTTTCTTCCCTTCTCTTGTTCATAGAGCCAGCTGGGCCCCCTCAGGAGTCTCCGTGGAGAGTAGGATCCTTGTGGTGAAAACTCCCAAACGGGCCAGCTCCAAAGAGCACTTCTGGTAATGCCCTTCCTGGCTGAGGGGGCATTTTCCTGCATAGACCAGGTACCTTGGGGCCACCTGCTCTCTTTCTCCCTTTCCTCTAACTTGCGGAGCGAGTCCCTCGGCATATCAGGCCCAGCCTGGAAAGCAAGTCTCCACTGACCTCTGTATTCAAGTAACATTAGCCTGGCCAGTTCATCTCTACCTCACTGGTTTCTATTAGAATCACCTGGAGAGCTTTGAAAACCTATAGATGACCAGGCCCATCCTAGACCTTTTAATTAAGTCAGAGTCCCTGAGCAACTGATATTTTTTTGAGCTTCTGATATGCAGCCATGGGTGAGAGCCACTGACCTAAATCTTCGTTCCTAGGCTCCCCCTGGCCTCAAGCCAATGGCATGCAGAATCTCTTTGCCCTCAGCCCTTCAGAACAGCCAGGTCCTTTCTAGTAGTTACCAGCACAGCTCCTGGCATTCGGATCATAGCTACTGTTTGTGTTCCTGTGTTCTGAATTTAATGACTTTCTATTATAAGCTGATTGTGGGAGCACCCTTCCAGGGTAATTTCTCTGTGGTCATTTCTTCTTAAAAAGCATTTATAAAAGCAATGCATATTCCTTCAACATCGTTGCTTATTTCCTTCTAGATATGTAGATAACAAAATTGTGATTGTACCCTGCGATGCTCTGTAACCAGCTTTTTCCATTTCATAACATACTGAGAGAGTTTTCCCGTGTCTTAAGTATTCTTCTCAAATGGGCTTTCTAATGGCCTCCAGTATTCCATCATATGGATATGCTATAATTTGTTTAATGAATCCTCTGTGGATTGGACATCTAGGCTGTAAACCATTTTTTACTGTTTTAAATAATGCTGCAGTGAACATCCTTGTACGTAAATCTTTGTGCCCATTGATGACTATTTCCGCAGAACAGATTTCTAGAAGTGGGGATATCTATGCTTCCTTTTAACATGGACCTTCTAGACATTTTTGACTGACTTCCGATCACAATAAAAATATTTCATATTCAGAGCTGAAAAAACAAACTGTTTTCACTGAACTCCTCTGAGCCTGCAAGCTGACTGCTTCACCCCCACGTGACCTGAAGGTCAGAATCCATGCCCTCGCCTGGTGCCTCAGCTCCACCTCCAGCTCTGTTCCACAAATTACTGCTCCCCCTCTCCAGGTGAGCTCCAAGTCTCTCCTGCTCCTAACACCCACCCCACCCTGCCCACATATTTAGTTTCTTCTTTCACCTGCTTGGCTTTTTCTTCTTCGAGTCTCCAGCCCAGGAACTATCTACATTCCCTGCCTTCAAGCTATTGTTCCATAATAACAGCTATTATTTGTTGAGCTGTTACTATGCACCAGGCAGTCTGTTAAACTTTGTATACCCATTCTCTCTTTTAATACTCATGGGCCTCTGTGCGTGTATTCCGCACGAATAAACTGAAACCTTGAGAGAGAAAACAATTTGCCCAAGGTCACCCAGTAAAAACATAGCAAAGCTGGGATTTAAACCCAGACTGTCTGATTTCAGAGCCTAGCCTCTTAACTATGTATACTTTGTATACTTTGAATGTCTGTATATGTGCGTATACTTTGTTTCGTCCTTGGCTTATGGTATCAATACGTTGCTGACAAAGGCTCCGTCAGCATCCTATGGACATGGACTGTGCCTTTCTCCAGCAGAAGAGCAATTCTCTCCTACGAGTGGCAGGAGAGTGGCTACTTGTTAGGAACCCCTTTTCCTTTTTCACTTCCTTGATTCTGTCCTCACCTCTTCCTCCAGGTACCCGGTGCCAGAAAACATTTCTTGCTTCCTCACTGACCAGCTGCCAAGATCCCAGCATGCCTTGCAGCTTAGCAGGTCCAAGTTTGACATATCCCTATTGCAGCTTCCCTACCCAGTCAGAAGAATTTGGATGCTACTTGCCCAGTATGGCTTATAAAGCTGTCAGGGAGGCATGCTACAGTGATGATGAGGGGATAGGCAGTCTGACTTCTGTTGGATGTCAAATACTGTTTAAAGTGGAGGAGTGGATACATTTTTGTATTCTTGCCTCTTTAACGTCGTCCTTGCCCAACAGATAGAGAAATAGCAACTGCAACTATCCCTCTGATTTGATTCTGACCAAGAGCTAGGTGGTGATGTCACGGTGCTTGGATGAAAGACACCACATCAGCTTGGTGTTAATAACAGCCAGAGAAAGAAATGACATGCCCACAGACCTTCCCTAGAATCTAGGAAGTCTGATTTTAGGAAGTCGGATCTTGTGATTAGGGATTCCAAAAGGGAAGATGGCTTATGGCAGGTGAGATTCTGAAAAATGAGGCTTCACATTTTTATCCATGAGTTGGATGAAACTGGAGTAAGCGAGCTTATCAAATTTGTTGATGACAAGACTGTGATGGGCAGCTCCTATAAAAGACAGAATAAATATTCAAAATGATCTCAACAGACTGGAATGCTGGGTTTAAACCAACAAGATGAAATTTAACAGGGGCAGATGGAAAGTCACATTTAGATTGCACAAATTAATTGCTCAAGTTCATGAGGGGGATGGGGGCGGGAGCAGACTTGGTTTGGCTGCGGATCCTCAGGAAGGGATCTGAGGGGTTTAATTGTGCACAGGCTTTATAGGAACCGGCAGGGAGAGGGGCTTGCTCAAAACAACACCGTCTTCAGTGGTACGAAGAGAAGTGCAGGGACTAGATTGGGTTCTCCCTGGTCATTATGTCCTCATCTCTGTACATGGATTTTAGAGGGGACCCAGACCAACTCCAGTGTGCTACGCGGAGGGCAGCCAGCAACAGGAGGGGTTTGGGAAACCCAACCACAGAAGGTCTGGTGAAGGGAACTTGTCCACTTAGAGGGGGAGAAAAACCTGGGGTTCCTGGTTGCTGACTGCTGAGAGGCAGGACTGCCGGTAGGAGAAAACACAGCTCATCCACCTGGGAGAAGCGGAAGACTCCAGAGTGGGAAGTACAGGAAGCTGGATTTTTTTTGGAATGAGCATCTTCCCAACCAGATGGGTTGTGGTGAAGCAGCACCAGCTGTCAGTCTTGCTGTCCAGGATGCTGCTAGGGGACTCCTGTCCTGGAGACAGATGATCGACCCGGAAGTGAACCTCTATCTCTGTGTGGCTCTGAGTCTGGAGGACACCTGCTTCCTTTCCTGATTGCTCCGGAGCAGTTGTTCTCAAAGCCACGTCCCTGACCAGCAGCATCAGCTCCACGTGGCACCTGCTAGGAATGTGAGAGTTCTTGGGCTGAACCCCAGACCGACTGACTCAGCAATTCTCAGGCCGGCACCCGGCAACCTGCCCTCTGACAAGCTCTCCAGGCCATCTGGATGCTCGCTGAAGTTTGAGAGACACTACTTTAGACCACACTAAGCTCTTCTTTCTGTTGCTGGGTGCTTGTGGCATTTCTACAACCCATAACACTTTCCTGGGGAAGTAGTGTGGAAACTTGGAAGGAACCTGGGTTTCAGGATGAGACAGACTTGAGTTCAAACCCAGTGTGGTTTGTGTTCGTGGATCTTGTATGAATTCCATTCCCTTCCTGAGCCTGCTTTTTGCACTGTAAAGTGAGGGAGGACTAGTTTAAGGGAAGATTAAATGAAGATTAAATGAACTCCTGTATGTAGCTTACATTCACTGTTACTATCATGTCATCCTGGGAAGGGTCTTGTTCGCATAGCTGTTGCTCAAAGGGAGGCCTGGGTGAAGCCTCCTCTGTTTCCCCTCAGCACCCACCAGCAGAGCACTCCCTCAAGATAGAGGCTGGTTGACTCTGAGTCTGCCAGTTTCCTCCCCTCCTAGACAATGGAGAGCCAGGACCATTTTCCTTCCCACCCCTATTCTGGACCTCATCCTTGTGAGCACGAGCAGGTTCATCCTTCCAGTGGCCTGGGTCTTGCCAGACCTGATCTTCTGAGGTGTATGAGTCTAGCATGCAATTTGACCCACCAGAGCCATCGATGAAAGGACTTGGGCCCAAATAGTCCTCAGGAGCCTCTAAATTTACATGAATAAGGAGCTTGAGTTGCTGGTGTCAGCCAAGCTGGGCAATGGGAGTGGGCCCTTCTTGGAGCTGGAAGGTGCCAAGGTCACCTCTGCAAGTCCCTACTGAGTGGTCAGTGGGTAAAGTCTCCAGTTCTTCTTGCCCACAAGGTGCCCATTCTATTTTTGGTCAACAATATCTAATAAACAGTTCTTCTATTTTTCTGGTCCATGTCGCTCCCTGAGGGTTCCATCCCTTCCGATGTGGCTGTTCCAGGTGAACCCAGTCGCCTCCATGCCACAGCTTTTCAAGCTTTGGAGACCAACTGCCTTCCCCACTTCTGTTAGTGCTCCTCTGACTTGTCTCTTCATCCCTGGGCACAGAACTCTGCATGTCCTCCCACTTGTCTTAAATCGCGGTCCCCAGGACCAAATCTGGTCTTCCAGGTGAGGGCCTGGCCAGCACACCCACATCAGTCCAGGCACCACAGCTTCTCTTCCTGCAGCCTCAGTTCTGCCCTGACTATTTTTGGCAGCCATGTGGCCCTGCTGACTTTTACTGAGCTAGCAGCCAACCAGTCCCTTCAGGTTTCTTTTTTTTTTTTTTTTAAAGATTTTATTTATTTATTTGTCAGAGAGAGAGAGAGAGAGCGAGCACAGGCAGACAGAGTGGCAGAGGGAGAAGCAGGCTCCTGCGGAGCAAGGAGCCCGATGTGGGACTCGATCCCAGGATGCTGGGATCATGACCTGAGCCGAAGGCAGCCGCTTAACCAACTGAGCCACCCAGGCGTCCCTCCCTTCAGGTTTCTTTATCATAATCTGCAACTCAGTCCCAACTTCCAATCGTGTCTTTGTGTTGCACAAGTTCGCTAGAACTGCTATAACAAAGGACCACACACTGGTGACTCCAACAATAGAAGTGCACTGTCTCACGGTCCTGGAGACTAGAAGCTCAAAATCAAGGCGTTGACAGGGTTGGTTCTTTCTGAGGGCTAAAAGGGAGAGTGTTCCCCTAGATTCTGGTGGTTTCCGGACAGTCCTTGTCATGCCTTGGTTTATAGAAGCTTCCCTCTCATCTTTGCCTTTATCGTTGCATGGCATTCTCCCTCTACACCTGTCTGCCTCCAAAGTCCCCCATTTGTAAGGACACCAGTCATATTGGTTTAGGGACCCACCTTACTCCGGTATGACCTCATCTTAACCAATTACATCTGTAATGACCCTATTTCCAAATAAGATCACATTTGGAAGTGCTGGGGATTGAAATTTCAATGCGTGAAATTTCAACGCGTGAGTTTTAGAGGGACACAGTTCAACCCATAACAGCACCGTAGCCTTTTTGGTCTTACGTTTGGGACTCTATATTTTTCCCTAATTCATTTCATCTTGTCTAAGTTCAGTCCATCTCCCTAGGTGATTAAAATATTTCAGATTCTGGGGATGTCTGGCTGGCTCATTCGGTGGAGTGCTCGACTCTTGATCTCAGGGTCGTGAGTTCGAGCCCCACGTTGAGTGTAGAGATTGCTAAAAATACAAAATCTTAAAAAAATTTCAGATTCTGTCTCTGACATCCAATATATCTGCCAGTAGCTTCCACCTTCAAATGCTTCCCATCTATTGATCCAAGGAACTGCTAAGATCTTGAATGCAGTGGGATAATTCAGAGCCCTACCTGCCTCTGGATGGTTCTATCCCAGGGGACTTGATCCATGGGCATGTACCCTTGGGCATGATGGTGTGGGCCAGCTCTGTGTCCTACTCGTTTTTCCACCTTATAGCTTCCTTTCTCTAGCTTATATGCAACAATTTCATGACGGGATTGTCAGACGGTTTCAAGATCAGCTCTCCCGGCAAACCCCATTTCCCTCGTCTACCAGCCTGGTGACCCTGTCAACAGAGAAGATGAGCTTTGCCTGACAGGACTTTATTACTGAACATACACTGCCTGTCCGCGATCTCAACCGCCTTTCCCCAGTGCCCACCACCTCTCGTTTATAGTCTTTGCAGGAATTTTTCTCGGGCAGCACATTGAGTTTCCCTCTGTGTGGTTTGCAAAACCCACCCCAGACCCCTTTCTGGAAATGAGGGCTGTGTAGCCTGCCTGAGGCCTCCCAGCGCCTCTCATGCTTGCCAGGATCCTGTCAGGATTCCTGCGAGATCCCCACAGCTGCTCTCCGCCTCATCTGCCTGTACCCCGGGTGTGTGGCTGGGCCAAGTGGCTGGCTTGTGCGCTGGCTGCAGAGCAGCTGGAGTTCTTAGCGTCTGCGCACCAGCCTCCAGCTCGGGCCTCCTGCACCCGATGCTCCGCTTCCCTTTTCCTTTCCGTGGAATCCCATGTCCTGATGGGGAAGACAAAAGCGAAGCTGGAGAAAGAGCTGATGGCCCACCGGGGAAGTCCTCGAACCAGCCTTCTTTCCCCTTCCAGCTCTTCTCCTTCCCCAATTCCTCTCCTGTCCCATAGTCTCTCCTCTTTTTCTAACTGGATTCTTTGACTCCTTGAGGATAAGACAGAAGTGAAGGTGAGGTGGGTGTATCAGGAGCTGGGCGAGCACGGGGCTCCACTGGGACAGTGGAGGGTGGCCGGGAGCGGAAGGCCTCAGACGGTCTGCTGAGGAGTCCCGTGTGGAAGGCGGCCGGGATCCCCACGGTAGGGCTTGAGTTCTGGCTCTGCCATTTACTGGTGGAGTGACTTTGGGCAGATGATTTCTCCTCCCTGAGGCTCAGTGTCCTCGTCTGTAAGGTGGCCATAACACCTGTTTCTGAGGGCGATCATGAGGACTGAATTAAATGAGCTTCTTTTTAGTAGAGCAGGACGTCTGGAAAAGTACCTGGGGACTGAGGGTACCAAGCACACCAGCCCTTCTGCAGAGTGGACTGGGGAGCTGGAGGTGGATGTGGTGAGGGAGGGGGAGGCCCGTGGGGAGGCCCGTGGGGAGGCCCGTGGGGAGGCCGGGGAGGAGGTGAGGCCACAGGCTGGGATGAGGGCCTCGACTGCCTGAGGCCGTGGCAATGGGGAAGAAGTTAGTGTGAGAGAAAAGGAGAGGGAAGAAGCCCTAGGATTCTGAGCAATTTGTGGACGAGGATACAGGTGTTAAGAGGATCTCCCAGAGTTTACCGAGAGCTTAAGTTGTACCAGGCCATTTAAAAAGCTGTTTTCTGTATTTTAGCTCACGAAAGCCCCAAGAGTAAGTTTGACTTTATTACCTCCATTTTATAGATGGGTTGACTGAGCTATGGAGCTAGTGGATAACTGTTAAGCCAATCCAGGCCTCCAGCTCCCAGCTCGTGCTCTCCTCCTTCCGACCGACAGGCTTTTCCCTTCCCCATTCCCTTCCAACCGTCACATCACCCCCAGCCCTGGCTGGATCCTGTGGGATCCTCGCCCCCATCTCCTCTTCATGGTTGTGGGGTGGGACACAAGGCCCTGCCCTTCACTAAGGACCCTTCTCAGGGCACCTTCTACGAAGCCCTAACTCACATCCATGTCTGTTCTTCCCATTCCCACCGTCAGTCTGTAGAAGGATAGATTTAAGTCAGAGCACAGGGAGCACTTCCCAAGTACGAACTGCAGGAGAAATTAAAACAGCTCGTTGCAGGCAACTCTGGCATGACTTAGCTGGAGATCTTTAGGGCTGAGGTGGAGGGGCAGAAGAGGGAGAGGATGTGGAGAGGTGGTATGACTCCCGTGTCTGGACCTCTGGGAGGATGGCTCTGGATGCAGGAGGAGCAGCGGTGAGGTGCTCCTCTGGGCAAGATGGCTGCCGCTCGTAATTAACCCGTGGCTTTAATTACACTTCACAGGCTGGTGCTGCTGAGAGAGAGGATTGCTCTGAGATTGTCACACAGGGCTAAATGTTGGAAGCAGTTTCCACTTCACAAACTCCTCTCCTGGAGTGGGCAGAACCTGGGAGGACGGCTTTGCCTGGGTCTGGGCCTGGGGGGTTAGGAATGGGGGGCATGTCTGTGACTGTGGTCTGCCCTGTCCTGCGCCGGTCACCTCTCTGGGGAAAACTCCCTGACTGTGACTTAGACTTCTGCTGGCAGTTCGGTGCTGTGGCCTCATCCAGGGGTTCTGATAACAGGAAACAGGGAGCCAGGCAGAAAGGAGTGCAGCGGGGAAGGCACAGCTAGCCCTAGGGGTGGGTGAATGCCTCCAGCCCCAGGGATCAATCGTGGTGGCATCTACTTTGTATTCACAAGTAGCAACCACTATGGGTGAGAACCTAATGGGGGCCAGTCTCTCATTAAGCTCCCGAGGCTCTGATGGAGGGATTTAGCTCCTGGTTTGCACAGGATGGAAAGACCTCAGTGAGGTGAAGAAATTTATCTAGCACGCCACAACTACATAGAAGTGAGGTGGAGGAAGGACTTGAACCCAGGCCCCAGTGAACCCAGAACAAGTGCTCTTTCCTCCTGACAGTGGGGCTCTCCCAGTAGCTGGTCACCCCTCCCAGTAGCAGTCTCCTGTAGGTGGGGAGTGCCACACAGAACCAGGGAAATGCACATCGTGCTGGAGGGGGACAGGAAACTAGGGGCTTCAGGCATTTGGGGTATGCAGTGTTTTCTGCCACAATATTGTGTGTGAGTGCTGTCACTGCTAGGAAGCCCAGGGCTCTGGGTTTCTCTGGGTCTTTCTGGGTCCTGAGGAGGTAATGGGGAAGCTTTATAGGAAGCCATCCTGCTCTCCCATCCTGCACAGCCGTGGTCTCCCTCCCCCTGACATTCTCTCTCTTTCTCTCTCTCCCCCACCCCCCACCCCCCACCCCCAGCCCTGTCCTGGTTCTCAGGCTGTCCCTCTCCTGTGACCTCCCTGGGGCAGCTACATCCGTGCCATCCTGAGCCCTCTAGTGACCACTCCCTGGTCTGCACCTCTGCAAAGATCCAATGTCCTGGGCACTTTCTGAGCCTTCAGGAGAGAACCGTTGGCCCTGACTTACAGGCTGTGTATGTGTCCTTATATTGAGGCAGGGAAGTCATTTCACAGAGGCCTGAGGGAGGGTCTGCTGCCCTGTGGAGGCCCCAGCTCTCAACCCCAGTCAGAATTCATATTCCCATTGTTCTGGGGCAGAACTCCAGACTCCATCTCCTGTCATCCCAGATGTTCCACAGTGCCCTGTGTTGGACATGAGCTTGCTCATGTGTGACAAGGAAGGCTAGACCAGGGGGAACCATGTCTTGGGTGCTCAATATGCCTGGCATTCTGCTCTCCAAATAATTACCAGGGAACCATCCCAAGAGTTGTTCCCTCATTTTAGTAATGGGGAAACTGAAGCTCTGGTAGTTAGGTAACTGTTCCCAGGCCGTACTGACTGATTCCATCTGTTTCCTTGCAGCCCTTGAGAGGGCTTGTAAGAGAAAGGGGCTCAGCAGCTCAGAGAGGGGCTTACTACCCCCCCACCCACTTTCATTCAACAATGGCTTTTGGGCCTCCCCACCAGAGGCTAGGCTCCCAGGACCGGGCACCACGGCTTTACACTCAGACATTCAGCCCAAACCACACCCTATATCTGTCTTAGAGATCTGGGGTGGTGAGGCTGGCAGGGGGGGTTGGAGAGCCTCACATCTCAGAAGCACTGGTAGAAATGAAACTCCACTCACCGCAGGTCTGAGATGATCTTTCCATGGTAAGAAGACCTGTTTTGTGGGCCTGACACAAGCTGGTGCCCTTTGTGAGGGTGTGAAGGTCAGTGGGAGGGAGACAGGGCTTCAGACAGTGGGTGGTCTGTGTGCTTGGACCATCCATCCTTGCAGGCACTAAGGAAACTGAGGTTTCTCCTGTTGGGTTGGCTCTGATGGGACTGTGCCAAAATTCTTCCTGGTTCTAAACTCAAAACCTTGTGCAGTGTTTACACTGTGGATAAAAATGTTTGCAGTGAACGGGAGAACCACAGGGCTTGGAAAGATCTGGGATAACATCTAGTGTAGGCAGCGAGAGCTGGGATGTGGAGGTTGTAGTGGGTCTGGAATTTCAGCCATGGCAGTCTGTGAACTTGGCTTCACAGCCGAGCCAGTCCTCCTCATTGAGTGACATTGATGAGAGATGGGCTCTTCTGAGTGTGGGTCACAGTTGTTCTCAGGGTTTGGGTTTTCTTTTTAAGATTATTTATTTATTTATTTGAGAGAGAGAGAGAGAGAACAAATGGCAGGAGGGAGGGGCAGAGAGAGAGGGAGAAGCAAACTCCCTGTTGAGCAGGGTTCCCGATGTGAGGCTTGATCCCAGGACCCCAGATCATGACCTGAGCTGAAGGCAGACGCTCAACTGACCTGAGCCACTCAGGTGCCCTGTTCTCAGGGTTTTGAAGGGACAAACTTCTAGAACTCTCATTATCTGCTGATAATACTTACATTTCAGAGTGAGAGGTGGGAACCCAGGGATACCTGGCCTCCATCAGGTGGGGAGGTTGAGATGTGAGGAAATGGCAGCATCTGTGTGTCAGGATTCCCACAGCCTCGCCACCCCACGTGGGGGCCCGCATGCGGCAGAGAAGAGCCAGGGTGGGAAAGAGAAGGTGGAGGCGACAACAGTACCAGGATTGAGCTGGGCACCCTGGCGTTTCCTGCCTGGTCGTCTGGGCTGACAGCTCTTCCCGCAGCACAGTATGTATATATACATTTTTTAGAAATGAAGATGGGCCCCTGGGTGGCACAGTCGGTTAAGCATCCCACTCTTGGTTTCGGCTCAGGTCACGATCTCAGGGTCATGGGATCGAGCCCCGTATCACGCTCCGAGCTTAGCATGGAGTCTGTTTGGGATTCTCTCTCTCCCTCTGCCCCTCCTGCTTGTGCGCTCGCTCTCTCTCTAAAATAAATATATAAATATTGAAAAGGAAGGAAGGAAGGAGGGAGGGAAGGGAGAGAGGGAGGGAGGGAGGGAGGGAGGAAGGAAGGAAGGAAGGAAGGAAAGAGATTCTCCAGAAAGATATGTCTCAGTCATATATGTAGTAAGAGGCAGTTTCAGATCCTTGTTTCCAATTCCAAACCCCATGCTATGTCCGAACATACCACATAGTATCTGCTCTCAGGGTGAGTATCTGGGGGGACTCTGTTGCCAGGCTCTCATAAGCCCTGATGTTCTGGACTTGCTGAGGCCTCCCTGCCCTGCATCCGGCAGAGCTAGCCATCTTGGCTACCTGCTCCATTTCCTTAAGGGTAAACCCTGACAGCTTCTCTCTAGATCTGTTTAGAATTGGACTTGAAGGTGCCCACCCATAGTGCCTGTAGTTACCAGCAGTGCCTCTCCCTTCCCTGGGCATCTAGGACACTCAGCAGGGGTGCTGTTCCTTTTCATTCCTCCAGCACACTGGAGTGCTTAAAAAAGGCAACATAAGACTCAGAAGGAGTTTCAGAAAGAGAGGGACAGGATGCTTCTGGGCTCCAGATCAACAAAACCTCTTGGTCTTTTCCACCTTCGAGGTCAAAGTTGGGGGGAAAAGAGCCCAAACCATTCCCTTCTTGCTCTGGGCTGTCCTGGCACTGGCCAGAATGGCCATTTGAGGAGGGGGGACTGTTATGCCACTTGCCATGCCATGCTTTGGTGGGGAAGGGCAAATCGGAGCTGGTAGCATTTCCCTGGGTCCCTGACTCCTTATCCTTTTTCATGTCTGTTTTGAAAAGGAACATATGCTTTAACAGTTCTCTAACCTGGCAGCACAGTAGAATCATGGGGGTGGTAGGGAATGATGGGTGTGGGTTGGCTTAAAACTACTGAAGCTCAGGTCCCACCATCAAAGAGAGATTCCATTGGCTCAGGGGTGGGGGAAGGGTGCTGGACAATTGTCCAGTTTTCAGGGCTCCCCAGGTGAATCTCAGGGACAGTCGGGAGAGAAACACTGGGACACCTCTTTCTGCCTTGCTCTCAGCCCTAGCACTGCCTGTACTGCTTGAGAACCTGTGATGGTGTCTGTGACATGAGCTCTGTCTCCTAGGGCAGGGAAAGAGCCTCGTTTGTCTTCATGTCCCTTTGCCCAGCCCAATGCCTGGCACCGAAGCCTCAGTCAATGTGTGTTGAGTTGTTGATGAAAGCTGAAGCAGAAAACATCCTGGCCGCCCCCTCCCTTTCTCTTTCTTTCAAAGCATGGACCGGGCATGTTCTCGAAAACAGGGTCCTTGATTTTATATCTCCAGTGTAGGGTGAGGAGAAGGGTCCTGAACCCCTACAGGAGTTCAGGGTCATTGGTGAGTATCTGTGGTTGGAAACAGAGCAGGGGACATGGGCAGGGTCCTTTATGGGGTAGCTATGAAGCTGCACACTCTCATGTTTTCTATCTCTGTCTCTCTCTCATACGTGGTTAGAATTGTGAATGGAGGTGCTAAATCTCGAAACACGGGGGTGGGGGGGCCGACAGGCGAGGGCTGAGGGGACACATTTTGTGTCTGTGTTTTTACCTGATGTATGCGTGGCACCCTCCCTCATCCCACAAGGGAAGTTTGTTGAAAGCTGCACAGATAAGGAAGACCCTTCTCTCAGTCCCCAGTCTCTCTCGTTACAGACACCCCACTGGGTGATCTTCTCCTCAGTGAAGTGAGGACATGGAAGAGAGAGTAGCAGCCTGCTCCCCACACTGGGAACCCCTCCCAGAGGGAGAGAATGGAGCTTGGGTATGTTGGTAGGAGTCTGGGTACAAACTCCCTTTCATCTCCGGCTGAAATGCTGTGCCTTGATTTCCTGCCAACCCCGCCACGGGCCCACATCTTCTGCGACCCCATTGAAGACTGGGTGGCATTGATGCAGGGGGCCACGCTGGGAAGCCTGGGTTTCCTCTGCCCCACAGCCTGAGCCACATCAAAGGCGCACCTGCAGTGGGGTGGCCCCCTCCTCCACCACCCCCCTGCCCAGCCTTGGGTAGCTGCAGGCCCTCCCCCTCCCGCTGGAGGCCCCGCCTCCTGCCACGCCCCCTGAGCCTAGGACCCCGGGGAGAGCCCCTTCCAATAGGTCTGCACCCCACCTGCTGCTTGGACGGTCATGCCTCTCTCCTCCCATCTCCAAACAGGCCCAGTCAGGCCCTTTTCCACAGACCTGCCCCTAGCTTGGCTGCTCCCCGGACTGCCTCTGCTTTACCTCCGGTCTGTCAGGTTTTCCTATGTGCGGTCTCTGCCTGCGACCTCCGACCTCCGTGCCGTCCCTTCCCCCATTCCCACCTTAGCCCCCCACACTCCTGTGGCCACTGTCCCTTTCCCTGAGTGACCTTCTCGGAGGGCTTCCAGTGACTCAGCCCGGGGGCCACTTCTCAAGGCTCGGCCCCTGGGATCCCTCACCTTTAACGCTCTCCACAACCTCATCTGTTCTTCCCGGGGCTTCTTTCTGGCCAGCCTGAACACCTTGTCCTCCTGCTCTGCTCCCCGACAGTTCTCCGCCCCTCCCGTGCTGATCCCACTCGCCCCCTTAGGGCCGGGACCAGGCCCCCTGAGCGGTGGAGAGTCTCAAAGAATCCTTTCACAAGTACCTACTGTGCGCACAGCTGCTGCTGGCCTTCCGGTGCTTGCGGGCGGGAGGCACTGACGAGAAGCCCTCCCCCCGGAGTTTCTCTTCTAAGCAGGAGACACAGAGAAAAACCACAGTAAACCATGGAGTGTGTGAGAAGATCACAGACATGGGATAGATGTGGTCTGAACTGGGAGCAGGACAACAGCTTGAATAAATTCCCAAGTATATGGGACACATGCATTCCTTACTTTGCCTCAACAGGTGACAATACTTAAGCCCATTTTGTTTCATCTATTCCACGTGACCCCCCTCCCCCTCCCCCAGCCAAACTTTTATTTATCCCAGCATATAAATAAATCAATCCCAGGTTTCATGGAATCTTATCTATAGAGAATTCAGTATACATCGCAACTGGTTAAGATGTATTTACATTGTACGTAAACACTGTGCCTTTATCAGGCTGAACAAAACCAAGAGTAATTCTTCTGGAACTGTTTAACTGTGCTGTGTCTGACAGTCTTACCTTGCCAGATGTTGGGAGCCCCTTGAAGGCAAGGACCACGGTGTCAAAAAAAAGCATCCAAAGCTTGGAGACAAGGCAAGAGGCTGATTGCTTGTCCTAGTACCTCATACTGTTGCCTAACAGGTGCACCCAAACGTTATTTAATTCTCTCGGGGGATGTACTTTTGCTTGACTTTCAATGTATTATTGATTGAGGGCCAGACTTTATGAAGTTAAATGTTAACATATAGGTTGATAAAACACAGATGTTTACCCAGCAGAGATGCAAATTATTTTTGTTCAGTGGAAGAGATAACTCCAAAGATATGGGTTTTTTGCCCTGTAGGTCATTAACCAGTTTTGTCTGGGCTTCGCAAACTCATTTCTGCGTGCCTTCTCTGGCCGATTATACAAACCCCCATTTTCAAATTCTCTTTGGAGCTAGTTTCACCATCCCTCATGAATGAGTTAAATCATAAATTACATTTATATGAGAGCATTTGGAAAACCATCCTTTGACAGGGGCTTATCCATTTTCTTCATCTGTCCTTAGTTTAGTCTTCTGCTTGGCGTGGACTAGACATTTGTGGAATTGGATTTATACTTGACTCAGTCTCCTATTAAAAGGGAAGAATTGAGGTTTCAGGTTGGGATGTGCTTAGCAGATGTCAGGGAGCTGGGGGCTGAGGGTGGAGGTGGCTGAAGGGGGTCCCCCGGCTCTGGCTCCCTGTGCTCTACCCTGGAGAGAGAGAGGACGGTCAGGTTCTGTGGATGTGGGACTCTCCAGAGAGCCCTTGTCCGCCCTCTGCTCCTGGGAGCAAGGCTCTGTCCATCTCTAACACGGAGTGGGGAGGAAGGAGGGGTCAAGAACAAGATGTGTGTGTATACGTGTGTGGCAAGGATGTACCCAAGAGGGTGTGCTGGTTTGCTCCCACATTCAGAGGGCATATACTTCTGTGTCCCCAAATTACCACCTTCTGATTCCTCATGCTTTTCTGAGTTGGGAGGGGGTCCTCCTTCACATCGTATCCCAATTATGCTATTACAGTTTAGGCCTGGGGATGCAAAGGAGGCGGAAATGTTGACAATGAAGCGGAGATTGTAGTAGGAGGGATTGTGTGTGGTGAAAAGCAGCTGTACTTTTCATCTCCTAAGGGGCTGTGTTTCTGTTCTGAGAACAGGGGTGGTGGTGGTGGTAGGGTAGGTGCGGGGAGCAGAGCTGATGGGGGCGGGCGATAGGAATTGCTTATGAGTTCCCAGGACCGGAGCTGCTCCGTGTGTAGAAATAGTTCCTACCTTGACTTAAATTACCCAATGGCCATCCTGGCTCCCTCAGCCTCTGGAGAGCCTCTTTCTCCAGAAAACCAGAGCAACGTGGAGTTAGGGGAAAGCTGTGCCCTCCAGGGCCCCACCCCAAGCTCTCAAGTCCCGCAGTTCCCAATCTCAGGGTTCCGTGTGGCACCAGCCAAGGCAAGCAAGCAACCTTGGAAGGTTGTTAACAAAAAGGGTCTTTCCATTTAACTTAAAGGTTGGATATGTTTGCTATTTAAATTGGCATGGAAAAGCTTTAATAATATCTTTTTCTATTTCTATTTGGAGCTAGAGTAGCTTTTCAAAACTACCTATTTAATCAGTGGTAGGGGAGAAGCATTTGGCAGACATTGTTGGTCCTGGAGACTGAAGGGTGATAGGAAAGAGGGGGCATTTCTTCTCTCCCCAACTTTCTTCATTTTCACTGTCCTGACTTGGCAGGCACGCCCATTCTGCTTTATTGTCCTCTCCTCATTCAGTTCATGTACCACCCCCGGCCCTTCCTCAGGAGACATTTGCCAACTCCAGACACTGGAGACACAAAGATGAATGAGACACTTTCCCCAGCTGGAGATGCTCTGAGCCCAGTGGACAGTGATCCTTCATGAGTGAAGAGTGCTTTCTGGTTGACGGAGCACGTTGACATTTGTTGTGTGTTTTCAGCCTCATGAGAGTTGGGGAGATGAGACAAGACAAGCATTATCCATCCCAGAAGAGGAAATGAAGGCTCAGAGACATTGCCGACCCTCTCCAAGGTCACACAGGTGGTGCTAAGTGGGGCCAGAACTGGAAGAGCCTTTGGGCCTTGGCCAACCCGTAATCTCTGGCTGCACAGAGGCTGGTAACGAAAGGCCACGGGAGTTGGGGATGTGGAGGCAGAGTGTCAGAGACACTGAAGGCCGGCCTGCAGAACATGGTGACTTCTGTTTGCGGTCACTCCTGTCTGGCCCGAGACCCATGTCTCCCTGGCTGGAGTGTTTGAGGTCAGGATATCACGCTCCCCCTTGTTTGAGAAAGGTAAACGGTACATGTCTCCCCTTCAGGCTAACCACCCTTTGGTCCCTCGGAGTCACGGTCTGGTGACCTTGGAGTCGTGAGTCCCAATTCTACCCCCACGCTCAGCCAGTTGTGATGAGAGGGACTGGGACTGGATATAACATGAATAAGACCTTGAAGAGTGAGATGGGATGGAGAGGGAGTTGGGGGTGGGGTGGGGTGGTCAATTACAAAGGGAACCTGTGGAGTAGAAACTGGTTGTGGTGCCATTTGACAGGTGACAAAGAACGTCGTCCTTCCTGGCTGGGAGGCTATCGAGCTGTGGGGCTGGGGCCTGGCTGGGGAAGACTGGGGACCGAAAGAGGTGGAGGAGGGGAGCAGCTGGGTCTAGGAGGTGGGCTGGCCGTGATTCTTGAGCAAGAGACTTAACCTGATGGTGGTGTGCATCGCGTACTATTGCGACATTCCTGTTGGGGTTGGGGCAGAGCGGTGCCCGTCCCCAGAGGGCTAAGTGCCCTGAACACCTGTGATTTCTGACATTTCATGCTGGCCTTCCTGTCGCAAGAAAGGACTCCTCTTGGAGTCATGAGGCCTGGCTCTGTCCTTCGTAGGGATTTTCCCCCTTTGCAGAGCTTTCTGGATTCTCAGTGAGGTAGCATGAGGTTTGGTGTGGCTGATGATCAGGTTTTTTGGGGGGGACTGTTAAGGAAAGAAGAGTGTGGGCCACACCTGTGAGACTCTGATGTGATAAATCTAGGTGGGGCTGGCAGTCTGAATATTTGTTCTAGAAGAGCAACACCATAATACAAATACCTACTATTTGTTTGGCATTGGTAATCAGCCACCCCGTCTGGAAATGAGCGGCAATCAATTTCCATCAGTGCGAAGGAGTCTGGGAGGAGGCCAGCCGTGACATCTCGCTGCCTGCCGGGGATCCTCTTTACAGTCTGCACACTAAAGCCCCGCTCTCCAGGGAGGCCGAACTGGGTCATTCCAAATTTCAAAGTTTTCTAACTCGTTTAAGGTTTGTCCACTTAAACAACGACACTTAAGAAAAATTGTCGGCCACTGTGTTTGCGATTCTCTGTAAAATGTATTACATGCACCCCTGCCTTTTTAAACAGCCACACAAGCATAAATGTAACCTTTTCTTGATGTCCCACGGGTGTGTTAGGAACCTTAATTAATGTATGGGGCTGTAATTCAGTGGGGCTTACGGGACTCTTGGCTTATACCAAATGGCCCCCTGAGGTTCTGTATTTTTGTGTCTGCTTTTTAGTTTTTCCAGCTGTGGTTCTTGCTGAGTGATGTCCCTTCTTGCTAGACACAATGTACCTGCCTAAAGCAAATGTCTCTTCACTTCCAATTTGCATTTATTATATGGGTTTGGGAAACGGACAACTAAGGTCCTTATAATTGGGTAGGAAATCTCGTGGTTAACTTCCCATTATTCATTCCACACCCTCTCCCCGAGTAGCAGCAAGGACATTTGGGATCGACCTCAGCCTAAGGAGCTGGCCTGATTGGTTTAAGGGGACACTCTTTTCTTTCATTAGTGGTTGGGTCATAAATGGGCACATGATGGAATTTTGACTAATGGGATTTGAAGAGAGGTTCTCCTCTGATTTCTGAGAAAGTTCTTCCTCACTAGCAATGGAGGGCCACGGGAAGTCATTTCCCAAGTAGATAGAAATGAGACAGAGAGCCCTGATTGCTTTTGGCAGCCAAATTGTAACTTTCAGAACTTTCTTCAGGGAAAAACACCTCCTGGGGATGGCAGAGCGGAACGTGGAAATGTGTCAGAGGCTGCCGTACTGGAGAAATCGGAAAGAACCGCAAGCTGGGTGGGTTTTTGGAATGTCTACACCTCCTCTCGTGTGAATTATTATATTTGCTTTGGTTTCAACCCCTTGGAATTGAGTAGGGTTTTGGGTTACTTATAACGAAAAGCATACCAATGGTTAAATACCAAATGTACAAAATAAAAACGAGTGTGCTCCAGGTGAAGCCCGGAGACTGTAGTATGTGTACTTGTCACTCTATTCTGGTTTTTGTGTTTTGATTTTGGAGGCTTATTTCTTCCTGCGTTCATCCAGGGGTCTAGTGACTGCTGCTTGTTCACCGTTGTATCCCCAGTACTCTTCACAGGGCCTTGCCCTTACTAGGCATTCAAAAAAATGTCAGACTGACTCAAACCGTGTGTTTCTGCAATGTGCCTTCTCCTTCCTGTGGGCACTCATCTACCAAGTCTATTATGATGTTAAAGACAGACCACAAACTCTTAACACTAGTAGTTTTTTCATAGTGCCTTCCAGCTTGTAAAATAGTGCCTCAGCCTTATCTCAGGAAATAGGTAGGGCCTGGATCATGGTCCTTTTACAGATAAGAAAACCAAAGGTCAGTGGGTTTACACAAAGCTTAATTTTATAATTAGTTCTTAACAAATTTAATTTTGAAGTGGCATCCAAAGCACTTCCTTTGAGAACAAATAACCCTGGGCTTAAAAAAGGAGCCTGTCTTAGAAGACTTCTCCTAAATGGGTGCTCTTCTGGTCGCTAAGAGACATAAATCATGTAATGATCAGCCACTGCGGGTCGGGTCTTGAGGATGGCACTGTCTACCTCCCGCTGCCACTCGAAGAATTGCAATTTGCCATCAGCTTAAAGCTCTTTAAGATTCACAGTTTGAGCTTCTCACCTAGCTAATTGGTGCTTACTCTTCAAATTGGGCTGCTCTCCCCGTGGAAGAGAAGCAGGAGTTTGCCTCCCTCTGCTCTTGTAAGTTTCGCAGCTAAAAACAGCAATCCTGAAACTTGAGGGTTTCCTGCTCGGGACCTGCGTCTGGATGGTGGTCCACACAATGGCCTTTGGGAGCTCTGAAGTGGGTCTGCTGCCGGGGGAATGCATTCCCCTCTGTATAGCAAAGCTGTGAAGGGCTCCTTCGGTGCACGTGGCCCGAGGTTCATTGTAGAGTTGAAAGTGAGCTCTACCGCATCCCCTGCACGGCCTGAACCAGTCCAGAGCCCCCAAAATGATGCTATCATGGCATCTTCCCTTCTCACTTCCCATCGCCCCATGGACCTAACCCATTTTTGTTTCCCTGCACTTGAACTTCTGCTGGGGCCTCTCTGACAATGCTTGCCACGCTGGGGGTGCGCAGCCTGTTCTGATTCCTGTCCTTTTGGTTATGGCAAGCTGATCTCTGCTGCATTTCCAAACAGCAATAGAAATTATTGTGTAGAACGCCTATTTTGACATTATTTCAGAAATGACATTGTGTGTATGCCTTGTTTCCCACAGGGCGAGGATTATGATTTATATTGCTCTTAAATGACACACAGCATCTAGCATTTACCTTATCCTATAGAATTTTTAGAGTTTTCAAAGGAATGCATTACCCAATAAATACCTGAGGAATGTCATTGTCTCCTAGAGTTCTACTTTATGGATTATCGGTGCTTCCTTCCTCTGCCGAGTACCTTGCCTGGCCACTCACTGTGAGACTGAATTCGGGACTCACGAAGCCTGGGCTTTTAAGGGGATGAGGGGGCGTGGACGTAGTTTATAATGTCTGAGTGCATTCCTCAGGACCTTAGAGATACGTTCTGGGTGTCTGGTCTGCAGGAGTCTGAAGGGGAGAGCGGTGGGAAATGCAGAGGTACATGCCATGCAGTTCGTGTATTGAATGCTAGGAGAGAGAGGTTTGAAGGTCCCCTGTTCTGCTCTGATGTCACATCTGTTGATGAGGTGGAAGGGTTCCTAATGACGGGGACACAGGGCTCTCCCAGCCCATTTGGGGCTTTTACAGCTCTTCTTGAATTTTCTGCTGCCACCAGCCATGCTTAAAAAAATGGCGGCCGGGGGGCGGGGTGAGGCCGAGGGGACAGGGGGGCCTGCGTGGCTCCGTCAGTGAGGTGTCCAACTCTTGATTTTGGCTCAGGTCAAGATCTCAGGGTCATGACCTCAGGGTTGTGAGATCAAGCCCCGCACTTTGTCAAGCCCCCAGTAGAGCCGGGCATTGAGCCCCACATGGGGCTCCCTGCTCAGCGAGAAGCCTCCTGGGGATTCTTTCCCTCTCCCTCTGCCCCGCTCCACCCCCTCAAAAAAATAAATAAATCTTTTAAAAAATGGTGGTAGAGGGATAGTTCCTTCTCCAAAGTCAGTGGCTTGGGTTCTCAGACTTGTTTCTCTTTTTCTGCCTGATACTCCCGCTGCTACCCTGGCCTCCGTGGGAAAGGTCGCCCTCTGAGATTCAGAGGACTGCGGCCGGTCTGGCCAACCGTATGAGAGAATGAGATGCTGGGGTCAAGGGAAGACAATTGAGGGAATCCCACACAGACTCACCTGGGGTTTCCCCTTCAAGTGTCTGTGTCTGGTTTTATGGCTTCTTCTCCTTCTCTCCCTTTTCAGGCTAGCATCACCCTTGCCTACCCCTCCTGCAGCAGCCCAGTTCCCTGCTCCTCCTAGGCACCCCTCCTGTGGTTCAGCCAGCTCCTCTTTCACCACAGCCCCCCACAGAGGGAGCCAAGCCTCTGGGAGTCAGTGCATCTCCCCACTGCCTCCTTCATTTCCCACTTCAGCGGGTGCCCCCACTTCACAGAGTTGAAGTAGAATTTGATGTGTTGCTAGACGTAGAGACTTAGGACTGCCCATATATCACGAGGACCAGAGAACGCTCCCTCTTCCTGATGGGCCTCCAGGACCAACCCTCGGCCTAAGGTCGAAGCTGTGGTCCTAGCAGACATTTGCCTCATAAACAGCTGGGCCCCCAGCCACCAGCACTGAGAAACTTGGCCCCAGGTTTGGGCACTTACCCAGGGTCCTGGACCTGAGCCCCCCAGCCCGGGAAGCTGTGCTTCCTTGACTCTGGTCCCTGTCCAGCTCCTCCCTCTTGCCCTCACTCCATTCGATCATTCTGGAGGGCGGCTCCTCTGATCCCCTCGTTAGAAGTCTATTTCTATGGTATTTCTCTTTCTATCTCCATAGTATTTCTATATGTTTGTTCCCATTTCTTTTTTTAGAAACTGTTTTAGGCTGTGGTACTCAAAATGGCGGGTCTTGGGCCCCACTCCAGAGCTTCTGAGTCAGGATATCCAGCCAGGGACCAAGACTCCGCATCTGGCTTGCTGCTGCTGGCATCCATGGAGCAGCCTCTAGCTCCAGAGGTCCAGTGTCTGTGTCTGCTCTTGTCCAGGAAGGGGAGGACCACTGCTGCCCTCACTCCCAGGAAGCACGAGGCCCATTGGCATGTTAGAGCTGATCACCCCTGGGCTCAGGTACATAAATCATCATTTAAAAATATCTACTTAAAATTCCACATTTATATTTTCTTCCAGCTAGGGTCATACCTCAATCTAGAATCGCTCCTTTGAGAAAAGGATAGAGCAGACAGGTGAGGGGTGGCATTACTTTGCTTTAGAAGAGTGATGTAGTGGGAAGGAGGGTCTTTGGGCTAGGAGTCAATGGCTTGAGTTTCGAGCCCTGATTCTATCACTAGCCTGCTGTGTGACCTTGGTTGAGTCATTTAACCTCTCTGGGCCTCACCTTCATTTCTAGCATAAGGATGTTAAACAGGTTGGAGTTGCCAAAGTTCTCTTCCAACTCTAAAAGTTTGTAAGTTTACAAGTCTATTTAAATGTGCTGACAGCTTCAGAATGGCTAATTAATGAGTTTTTAGTGGGAACACAATTAGGTGATAATGAAGGCCTCAGAAGTAAATCTCTCCACTTCTTGTAATGAGTTGAGTGGATGAGACTCGGATTATGTTTTCGCCTAATGGAGCCCTTGGGAAGAGGGAGCCTAGAGCCACCCACCAGCTCCTACCTGGCGACTCAGGGAGGCCAGGAGTCAGGATCAAAGCCACACATAGAGGAAGCTAGGTGGCACTGTCCTAAAACAAAATGAGCCACCTCTCAGGGTAGGCTTGGAGCCATGTGGATAGAGTGGAATATTGGCAGCCTTGCAGATCTGGGGAATTGTACTTCTGCCTTACATCCATTTCCAGAACACGTTCACCTGCATTGTCTTGTTTAATCCTCTTACACCTGGTGAAATAGATAAGCTTGGAACTTTTATCTCCCCCATTTAACGGATGAGGAATGGAGGCTCAAAGGGGTGGCTTACTCAAGGTAAGGTTAAGTTGCTAATAAGTGATCATCAGGACTCAGCTCAAAGCCTCTTGATTCCAAAGCCCATGCCCCTTCTACCTTACCAGGCTAGCTTGTCCCGTCTTGTAGGCTACCTCTACTGGCCTCCCTATGGAGGGTCTGCAAACCAACATTGTTGTGGGCTGGCCCTGGGCGTGGGAAAGATCAGGAGGGCGTGGGCGGTGAAGTCATCCAATCTGCGATCAGAGGGCTCCTAGGGGGGCTCCTAGGGAGGCTCCATGGTTCTTGACCGACTGTGCCCTTGTGGCTGAGAGCTGGGCACAGCCACACCTGCCACCGAGCCCAGCAGCGCTCAGTGTTTGCTGGCCCCCTGAGGTTGCATCTAAGGGAGGGAAGCCCTAAGGTGAGGGTGTGAGGACAAAAAAATCGTGATCCACACTGGTGGGGAGGATCTCTGTCCCAGGGAGACAAACAGTAAGGAGACCCAAAGAACAATAAGAACCGCCCCCATCTGTGTGGTGTGGGGAGGGGCAGGGTCTCCTGGCCTGGGACTGAAGGCAGGGAGCAAGCAGAACTTTTCCTGGCGGGCTGATGACATTGACTGCAGAGACAGAAGACCTTGACCTTTCCCTTCTGAGTGAAATAGGGTGCAAACATTATGCAGAGATGCAGTCTTTGCTGCAGAGGGAGGGAGGGAGCACGCCAGCAAGCATTTGTCTGTGTCCTGCCCTAGAAATGCTTCAAGTAATAAAATCAGGTTGACTTAAGAAATCCATCACCCCTCTTGGCCTCCCACAGGCACCCACGAGCCCTGGTGCAGCTAGGGAAGAAGCCTAGGGACCCAGCCACATAACGTGGCCTCAGTCTCCTCATCTGTACACCAGGGGATGGGACTGAGAAGAGATACCAGAAAGAAAGGGGGGAAGAGAGGAGGGTAGGGATAGAGGTGAGGGGAAAAAAGCCACGATAAAGTGAGAAACACACAGAGCTCAGAGGTTTAGTCTCTGGTGAGTCAGGGCCTCTGGGCCGTGCCTTCCACACCTAAAATGCAGGACTGGGGACCCGGGGGTAAAACAAGCAGGTTACAAACCCTAAAGTACCACCCAAATTCATGTGCTGAATTCGCAATAAAAAGCACTGAGAAGAGAGGCAGGGAAGGCTGGGGGCAGGGAGCCAGGGGAGATCCTGTTATGAATCTTTCACGCCTGGGGACGTGGCTAGACGAGAGGCAGAGGGATGGGGAGCGGGAAAGAAATGACCAAAGGTAGACCAAGGGACACATAAAACCTTCCCTTGGTGAGGCGGTTTGTGTTCCCTCCGGGAGACAGAGAATGCGGGCGGCTGTCAGTCGTGGGCTGTGTCTGCATCTCCAGCTGAGGAGCCTGTGCCTGGGTGAGAACAGCTGAGGCGGGGCTGGGCCAGGAGGAAGGTTCCAGGAAGGGAGAAGGCAGACTCGGGCTTCGAGGTGTTGTGGAACTCCCCGATTTCCGTAACTCTCGACCGAGGAGGCTGGTGTGAGGGGGGGCGTGGTAAAAGCCCGAGGCAGTGATTCGAGAGGCAAAAAGAGAAAAGTCTGGATGAAGGAGTTCTGGAAAGCCAAGCCAAGCTGGGACCTTCGGTCCATGTGGCCCAGCTCCACCCACGATCCCTCCTTCTGCTGCTTGTGTCTGGATCTCCATCTTGGCATGAGGCAAGGCCAAGACAGGGGAAGCACAGGGCCGGGGTCAGGGCAGCCAGCTCCCCTGGCAGGCTAGATTTATGATTTGGCTGAACTGGGTAGAGCGGGAGTCTGCAACAATCCAGGGTATGAAAAGCGGCCCAGTGTTTCCTGGAGGAGCCGCTGTGCCAAAGCCAGGGGCATCCATCTGGCCTCTCTGTGTAGTACATTTATCACCCTGGAGCCTGGAAGAGGGCTGGCCTCCCCTCTGCCATCTGTGGCCACAGCTCCCAGCCCCAGCAGGTGCTCCGAGGCGGGTAGCCTGCTCCCTTTCTTAGGACCCCCTCACACTAGGCTCTCTAACTGGTGCCCGTCCTAGCTGGTAGCTACTTCACTTCCCCTGGGGATAAAAACCCTTGGTGTCATAGAGGTGAAAGGACTCCAGAGACAGCTAGTACTGTAGTTTTAGGCTGTGTTCTTGGAGGAGCTCTGAGGTTTCCCTGAGCCTCCTTGAGAGTTGCTGAGAGATGGGGAGCATCCAGGGCCCCGTCCCCACCCACCCGTGTAACTCTGCTTCTATCTGATTTAGATAAAGATGTTCTAGAGAAGTTTGCGTTTGAAGAATGGGTTTGGCTGCTAGAAACAAAGTTTGAAGGCCACAGATCTGGTCTCATTTCAAAGAGGAAGATATAGAGGGTCAGAGAAGGTCAGTACCCTGGCCAGTTGCTGGCAGAGTAGGGACTGGAGCCCAAACCCCTTGGTTCCCCCATTGCTCCATGGTACTGGGCTGCCTCTTTTGAGGTGCTGGCCTGAGCATGCATGGCCTAGAAGCGCTCTCTGTTTCCCCTCCCTGTCCAACAGAGTCAGGCCCACCTCCTGAGTCTGGGTACGAGGCTGTCTTAGCCTTTCCTCTGCCAGAAGGGGCTTCAGAATGTACGCCGTGTGCAGCCTAGGCAAACCCACTGCAGGTGTGAAGTGAGACCTCCATGGTCAGCCCCAGCTTACCACCTCTTCAGCCCTGGAGCTGTCTCCAGGCCCAGATCCTTTGGTTGGGGGCCCCACATCATCCCTGTTGGCATTGGTGATTATCGAGGGTTTTCTGGAAGAATCTGGTCAAGTTGGCTCTCTCCTATTTAGGCTTCAGTTTGTCCATTTTGGCTTTTTCTTCTTCTTCTTTTTTTAAGATTCATTTATTTATTTAAGTAATCTCTACACCGAACGTGGGGCTCAAAGTCACAACCCTAAGTTCAAGAGTCACATGCTCCGCTGACGGAGCCAGCCAGGCGCCCCTGTCCATTCTGGCTTCTGATCATTGGTGCCGATCCAGCCACTCTCTGCCTCAGTCTCTGGATTCTTTTCCAGAAAACCCCAAACTAACATTTCGTTCTGGGTGGGCGGCTCTATCTGCCACCAGTACCAGCAACTGTGCCCATTTCTCTCCTACGGTTCCTATGGGTCCTGTTCTCCAGCACGGTTGCTCCGTTTCTGTTCTCCCTCCTCTGCTGGGCTCCCTTTCCCAACACTCCACCCTTCAGCCTCTCCCCTCCAGATCTACACACTGGCTCTGCTCCTTCTCCATGTCTCTCTGTGTCTCAGAGCCGAGCCCTTCTCTACTCAGCCCACCTGGAGACCTTCCCATTGTAAGGAGCCACCTCAACCATCTCAGGATTCCACAGATGAAGAAAAGTAGGGGCCAGGCTTTCCTGAGGGCCTGATATGGGCCAGGCATGGGGGGAGGCACTTTACATATTTTCTCATTGACTCCTCACAACAGTCCCATGAAGTAGATGTTAACATTCCCAGTTTTTGTGCAGGGACACAGAATGTCAGAGGTATGGCACTTTGCTCAAGATGCCATGGTTAGTAAGATTCAAAGTCCTAGTTGGGCCTAACTCCTGAGCCCAAGCCGTTACCCACAATACCAATCTGCCTGGGTGGTCAGCTAGCGTGGTCAAGCTCATGACCTTTAGGTCTTGGGCGGGACTCTGGTGGTCTTTCTCCAAAGCACTCATCCTGTTCCAGGTCCTTCACCCAGTTAGCAGCTTCCCCATTTTCCCTGATGGGAAGTTCCACGATGGCTGGCTTCTCCTTCTCCTCTAGCCCAGGACCCCTGGGAGGGTGGAGAAGAAGGATGTGGGTCTGTGATGGGACCGGATAGGGGAGGTTTCTAGGTTCTCTGTCTTCGGGAGCATGGGCCTTGGGATGGGAGCAGGGAGGCCAGTGACCAAAATGGGGACAGAAAAGGACACAGGCTGGGAACAGGAGAGATGGTGCCGCTGACTTTTGTGAAACGCTGCTTCTTCCGAAGTTGTTCCCCGAGAGTGTGAGGGAGAGGAAGCTGACTGCTGACAGCAGCAGCTGTGGAGGCGGCAGGAGCTGGAGGGGTGGCGTTATCACCCTGCGGGGCGGGAAGGGGGATGGCGTCTCCTGCCTGTTCTGGAATCTGTGTCTGTCACCACCCATCCCTCCCCCCACACACCCTCGGGCTCAAAACCCAGGAGGAGAGAGAGGGACAGACACCCCAGGAAGATACACACACCCTGCCTCTCACACTCCGGCTCACATGCACACCCACGCACAGACACGAACACGAGCGCAGACACACACACACACACACACACACACACACACACACACACGAACTCTCGCAGGTCTCTCTTTCTCTGTCTCCGTAAGCATCGCCCCACTGCTCTCTGGTCCAGCCAAAGTTGAAGTATTTCTGGGATGAGCAGTCTACTCCGTGAGGATAAATCATCCTAAACCATCCTTAGGCGCCTTTGAAGAAACTCAGGAGGCAGAGCCAGCCCTTGGTGGGGTGGCCGGGAGGACAGCCTGGGAGCTGGCGATTGGTGTGTCACCAGCTGGGGCGGCGAGCTGTTTCCAGCGCTTTTGTCTGGTGCTGGGAGCAAGGCTCAGCAGAGGGAGGGACAATTGGAGCCACTCAGGCGGGCCGCTGCCTTGTGTCCTGCCTTCCTGGTGGCCAGACCGGGCTTCCGGAGCCCCCAGGCTTTCCTTGCTAACCTGAGCACAGAAGCCCGGGTTGATTTTACCAGCAAATGTTTCTGAAAGCAGTGGCAGCAGCCTTGGTCCCCTGGACTGAGAGACACTAGCAGGGACTCAAGCCCTGGCCCTTCATCATCCCAAGGAAGCCCCCAGTCCCTTTCAGAGACCTGGGAGCTGGGCTTGCCTTTGACCCTGGCTCTGCCCCCAGGTTTCGACTAGGGTCCTCAGCACTAGCGCTGGGGGTGAGGAGCAGGTGCGAGGCAGCTTGCCTGGGCTCTGACAGACAGCTGGGCTGCCGGGCTCAAGGAGCTGGTTTCCCGGGATCGCTTCTCCTGCCTGTGCTGTGTTTGGGTCTTGCGTGTTCCACGGCTGAGCTGCTAGTGGTGAGTACTTGGACAGATGTGCCTTTTCATGTTCATTGGCCATGTCCACATGAGTCACCGTGGCTAGCTCTGCAGCTTTATTTTCAGAGAATAGATATGAATTTGCCTCACCTCATGCCAGCTGGGTGGGGTGGAAAATCTTGGGAGCGGGGCCAACCCGGGCTAAGGAGGTGAGGTTTCACGCACCTGGGGCCGCAAGTGTTTTTTCAGAGGACTGAGGGAGCCTTGGAAGAAGAAGCCTGTCTCACTGAGTCCCCATCCTGGTTGGGTGGGGATGTGTCTAGGGCTGTGTGGAGGAATGGCCGCCCCCGAATGCCCCCTCCTCACAGGTGTTTCAGGCTTTGGGGCCACCTTGCCCTCTTGCTGCCCAGCCCCTGCGGGTCGAAGGGCTGAGTGAGTTTCCCCTCTTGTTTTCTGCCCTGTGGCCATCAGAGAGGGCCCTTTGGTTCTTCTCCTTGCTCGTGTGGACGCTGGGTTGCTGAGGGCTAGATTGTGCCCGGCACTACCAGCACAAGGCATTGGGACGGGGGCGGGTCTCCGTCTCCAGGCTGGGGAGATGCAGCGTTGGGACCCAGGGGCTCTCTGTCATTGCTCCATTCCCTACCTACCTCTCTAAAGCGTGGGCCCTGCTGGTTACAGATGTTTTCAGCGTGGGCCGCCTCTGGGAGTAAGGAGGTCTGGGAGGCTGCCCCATGCTGCAGAAAGTCATACTTCTTATATTTCTTTTTTTTTTTTTCAAGATTTTGTTGATTTATCTGACACAGAGAGAGATCACAAGTAGGCAGAGCAACAGGCAGAAGGAGAGAGAGAAGCAGGCTCCCCACTGAGCAGGGAGCCTGATGTGGGTGGGGCTCAATCCCAGGACCCCGGGATCATGACCCGGGCCGAAGGCAGATGCTTAACAGCTGAGCCACCCAGGCTCCCCGATACCTCTTATATTCCTACATGGGCCCTCCACTGTCTCTTTGGACTCCATGGTCAAATGCCCACTTTCTAGCGTTCCAAATGTGTCGGTGGTCATGTTTTCTGCTCCCTTACGATGGCACAGTCTTTGCTTATATCTGCATGAGTTTCATACAGGGAATGTGTTTGGACACAATGAGATCTGAAGTCCCTTTGGGGAACATCTCCAGCTTTCTGGAGATCATGGGGTGGGGACAACTCTGTACCCCATGTCCTATTATATCCCAATCTTTTGGGGCCTGTCTGAAATCTAACGCATAGGTGGAAGACTGGGATTCTGACTCATTTGAGAATTTTGATCTTATGATTCCAAAATCACGGCATGGGGCTGGGGCGGCAGTGTGTGGTTAGGGTGGGTTTTCTCAATGGTGGCGCCATTGACATTTAAGGCTGGATGATTCTTGGTGGGGTGGAGGGACTGTCCTGTGCCTTGTAGGACATTTAGCAGCATCCTTGGGTTCTACCCACCAGTAGCACCCTTTTTTGTGACAGCCAAAATCATCTCCAGACAGTATCAAATGTTGCCCCAGGGACAAAATTATACTCGTTGAGAATTACTGGTTCAGGTTAGTGCTGCCCTTGCTACGTTCTCTCCTTTGGCCTCATGGGTGTGCGCCCAGTGTGGCCAAGTGAAGTGTAGCCATCTCTGGCCCGGGAATGTGGACACCTGGGTTCTGGGCCTGAGTGATCTCACTTACATTCCCACCCAGTCTGGCCTGAGAATCACTTCTAGCCCTCCCCTGACTCTGCCAACTTCCAGATCTCCTAGTGGAAACCTCGTGGTGAGGCTCAGAGGGGGCTGGGTAGGAGCGCCCAGGAGGGATGGAGCCTGGGAAAGAAAATCCCACTGCAAGATATCACCATTTCTTCCTGACCTTTGCCCTAAAGCCAAAAGCAGCATGGAAGCCAGGATGGGTCCAGTCCCCAGGGCCAAGTGTGAATGCACACATATGTGTACATGTATGTACACACATACTTGCTTGCAGCTTTCTGGACCCTGTACTGAATGAATGATGTGGAGGCAAGCCCTGCCTTGGGAAACTTGCAGAGTGAGGTGGACATCCTATTATGTACCAATAAAGAAATAAACCAATCCAAAGGATTCTGTGCCTTGTCTGGATTAAGTTTCATTCTTCTAGGCAAATTATTTCTGAGGAAGAATAGACAAGGGGAGAAGAAAGTTCTTGAGTTTCTTGTTTATTGGAACCTCTGTGGGGTCACAGTGGTCTTGCTCTTTATCAATTCAAGAGGACTTCCTGAAGGAGGAGATATTTTAGAACCTATAATGGGAGTGGGAGGCAGCATGATGTGTGTGTATGTGTGTGTGTGTGTGTGTGAGAGAGAGAGAGAGAGAGAGAGAGAGAGAGCGCGAAAGCATTGGACCTTTTTGCTAACAGTGACTTTGGGGGGGCAGGTAGAGAAGTTGGCTAAGGAGTGTCCATCCTTCATCCTTGAGTAATCAAGGTGCCAGCCCTTTTCCTCCATGCCTCCCACGTACTCTGCTGAAACGTGTCTTCTGAGCTGGACGGTAGACTCTCTTACTCCCAGCACAGAGGAGGGACTTACAGAAAGCCCCATGCTGCAGAGAAATTATGGCCACATTCTAATTTGTGGATAGAGCGGAGAGGTGCTTCAGGTGTACAAGCTGGCAAATCATCGCCTAATTGGCCTGTTGGGCTTTGAAATGCCTCGTGTGGTCCAGTTGCAGCAGATTATGTCTCCTAGTGAGGCTTGATTCTGGTCGGTAAGTTTACAGGCTCCCAACCAAACAGCATCTAGATGGCAGGGATGTGGAGGTGGCTGAGCGGTGGCCCCTGGCATCTCTAGTCACCCCAGATGAGCCACAGTGCAGTGTCCTTCCACCCAACTGTCCTCGGTCTCACCCAACTACGTGGCCTCTTTTCCCCAGCAACTCTTTGGGAGCCTTTGACCTTCCCTTTCTCCGGCCCCATGTCCCTCAGCGAGCCAGTTTTCCCTGAAAAGCTTGATGGGCCATGGAGAAGGTGAGAGAAATCTCATTACATGGAGAGTTTGGGGGCAACACAGAGCTCTGTGACCTGCAGCTTTTGAACCCGTTGTGTTGTGGTAAGGCTCTGAAGTTTGCGGTGTTGTGGTCCTAAGACAGAGCCGGGTCCTCACCTATTATTCTGTTCTGTTCTGAGCTGGTGGGTCTTAGAGGAGCCCAGGGCCTGCAGGCAGGGCCAGACCTGGATTTATGAAACTTCCAGGACTTCCATGAAATTCATCCACCGTGGAACAGGGACAGAGAGGTCACTGAGAGGGACAGAGGCCCTCGTTTCTTCCATAGAGAAAGCTCATCAGTGAGCCCTGGCAACATTAGGCAGCAACCTCCCAGCCCCCTCTGGTCCACCGCTGCTTCTGTGTGGCCTCTGGGAAACAGCAGGGCTCTGAGCCCAGGAACCGGTAGGGTGGCCATGAGAAGCTTCTGAGAGGGTCACAGATTCCCAGCCCAGTCCCCTGAGTAGTGGTCAGACTCTGTCAGCACGTGTGCTCTGTGCTGGGCAGAGGCAAAAAGAATTTTTTCCCATCAGGAGCAAGGAGAGAAAGATGTGGAGAGGGCATGTAGAAGGGCGCCTCTGCCCATCCCATGCCGGTGAGCAGCAGGAACGCTGCTGGCCGGCCCCAGCCTGGGACTGAGCCTGAAAGCTGAAGCAGATGTGATTCCTCTTGAGGAAGTGTACCGAGGGCAGAGCCCACCCCTCCGGGAGCCGGAGGCCACATTCATTATGGCTTCCGTTTTGTTATCCAGCTTTCACAGAGTGCTTGCTAGCCCTGTGCCCGGTGACCCCATCCCTGGCTTCGCGGAGCTCACAGCCAGGGGGAGGATGGAGGCTGGCTGAGACAAGGTGGCCCGCACACATCTGTGGGAGCCCACTTGAGGTCCAGATTAATTGGGTTTTTGGCTCTTCTCCCAGCAGAGCTTTCCAGGCTCCACCCCAAGGCTTTTGGGGAGATAACTGAGATGCGGGGTCAAGTCACAGCGGGTTGCAGTGGAGCTATTCCCAAACTGCCAAGTCCTAAAGGGGCTTGTTAAACTCTGCCCCCTGGGGCTGGCGGAAGGCTCCTCGGTGCCCCTCAATTCTCTGCACTCAGTTAATTGCTTTCCACAATCTGTTCACTCCCTCCCAGCCTTTCCTCCCCCTGCTGGGTCTGCCTGTCCAGGCTCTGGGACTGTCCCTTCCTCCCCACTGGCCCATTCAGACCCTCCAGGGGGAGCCACGTGGCTGGTGTTCCTCTAGAGCCTACCTGAACACACGGAGGATAGAGAGGGGCTGTGTTGGATTTTCACTGCGTCTGGTGTCTTTCCTCTCCTTCAGCTCACCTCCACATTCCCCTGTTCCCGTTCCCCTGTTCCACAGGGGTAAGGGCTCTGGAAAAGGGACTGTTAGTGCCTGGTTCTACCATTAAAGCCCCAATGCTTGTCTCTTGTCCCTCACATATAAAGTGAAGGGGAGTTCTAGATAGAATGGGGGTCCTCATCGTGAGGTCCTCAGAGGAGCAGCATCAGCAGCACCTGAGAGCTTGGTAGGAGTGAAGATGCTCAGCCCCGCCCCCCACAAGACCACTGAATCAGAAAGGAGGCAGGTTTGGGGCCCAGCAACCTGTGTTGGACATGCCCTCCAGGTGATGCTGGTTCAGCCCACGTCTGGGAACCACAGCTCTGGAACCCAGTCAGGCCCCTCTCCAACTGCAGTGCTAAGGCTGGGCTCATCATTTCCCACCTGGCAATAACTAGTGACTTGCAAAAATCCAGCAGCCACACTCTGGAGCATGGCCAGTTATCCTGAAGGCGTCATTAAATTCTCAAAATTAAAAAAACAAAAACAAAAACAAAAAACACACAAAAAACCCAACTCAAATCAAGTCGAAACAAAGCCCACTATTTACACCCTTTGTTTTTTCCAGAAAGGACCTAAGGTGGTTTGCATCCCAGGGGCTTTAGGGAGGAGCCCCGCGGAGCTGGGCCACAGTCTAGTGAACAGGGCATCTGCTGTGGGGGCTGCGGCCCTGAGAACCGGCCGCCGGCTGCTCCTCTCTTTTCCACAGGCCCCCCACGGCAGTGCACACAGGCCTGCCCCGGTGACTTTAATAACGCCTCCCTCCCCAGAGGAGCAGAATGCCCTAACATCTCTCTCCTGCTGCTGGCATTTAGCCCATTGCTGAGTTAATTCAAGCAATACTAATAACCGGCTTGCCGGTGAGGAGACCTCTCGCAGACCCCTAAACCCTACTTGCGGGGTGCTGATAACAGCTTAGGAAGCCTGTCTGGCCACCTGCAGTCATTCACAAAAGCAGCGCTAGACTGGATTCTGTGATGATACCAAAGGAAATGGAACTTTTGTCCCTGCCCTCTAAGAACCAGTGGTCTAGCAGGGGGGCTGGGGGCCATGCCGCCATCCTCAGCATTTACTACGGGCTTCCTCTGTCCCTCTGCAGGCCTTTCCCCTGGCCCAAAGCCTCTCTCCTTCCGTGGTGCAGACAGCTGGCATCAGTTTCCTGGAGGTCCTCAAACCCCTGCTGGTCGGGCTCCATCGGGTCACACCCAGCATCCCACTTTGCGCTGGTTCTGTGAGCAGCCGGCCCCAGCTGAGACCTTTCCCGGCCTTTCTCTGGTCTCCAAGGAGCCTGCAAGAAATGCAGCCTGAGAAAACGGCCTCCCTTCCCTTCCCCCACTGCTCTGTTCTCCTTGCCCACTCCTCCCCCCAACCCCCAGCTCCCCAAGGCTCCCCCAGGCCGGCAGCTCCTGCCCTCCCACACTCATGTTTTATGCAGAAACATCCCCATTCTCATGGAAAGTGCAGCAAAGTTGGGGAAGGAATTCCAAATCTCTTTTGAAGGGGGCAGAGAGAATGAAGGCTTATGGAGGTTAACCTCTGCTGAGAGTGTTTTCCTGGCTGAGTGGATGCCCGTGTGTGTGTGTGTGTGTGTGTGTGTGTGTGTGTGTGTCCCTTGTTTCCCTTGTGTCCACCGTTTGCAGGGGAGGGGCGGGGTAGGGAGTGAGGGAGAAGACAGACACACACAGACACCCACGCATGTACACTTGTGTCTGGAGCCAGCCTCACCTCTCAGTGCTCCATCCTGCCTCTCCTTCTGCTTTCTGGGGAGCACCAGAAGAGTCTTATTTTGGATGTAAGCATTCTTATAAATTTGGGAGACACAGGGAAAAGAGATGGTATGTTTTTTCAAATAATAGAAAATGAGCATCCATACAAAACTTTCCTTTTTTTTTAAGTTTTTTGTTTGTTTGTTTGTTTATTTGACAGAGAAAGATACAGCGAGAGAGGGAACACAAGCCCGGGGAGTGAGAGAGGGGGAAGCAGGCTTCCCGATGAGCAGGGAGCCCATGGGGGGCTCAATCCCAGGACGCTGGGATCATGACCTGCACCGAAGGCAGTCACCTGACGACTGAGCCACCCAGGCGTCCCCGTATAAAACTTCCTTTAGGTGATTTCACAAAATCGGATGCTCCTTTGTTGTGAAACATCGGAATGATTGTAGATAATTGATTTTTTAAAAATAAAATGAGTTTGTTGGGTCTGTCAAATTGCTAGTCTATCCTGCTAATTCCAAGTTTCCGGTGGTAAAAGCACCCGCCCATTCAGAAGCCTGGCATCTCTTCTCTTCTGATCCTTTTTTTTTAAGAAGTAGTAAAACCTTGAACAGAAGACTCCATCTGCAGTACACTTAGAACAAGACAAAGGACAGCGTTATGTTTTCTGGACTTGCTGCTGGGAGAAACAGAAAAGCACTTATTTTCAGGAAGGAAATTGTGCAAAGAAAAGAGAGAGACGTTCCCAATCTCACCGGACACAATTTGCTCCACAGAACGTTCTCCAACCAGCCAGATTCTCTGAGCCCTCACCTTGAGTCATTCTGGATTCTTCCAGCGCTGCATTTTTAGAGTCTTTCTAGAGTCTTGGAAACTGAAGATTACCTAGATTGAGATAATTGGCTCTCTTTTTTCACCTGTTAACTTATATCTTGATCTGCGCCACGTTTTTCCAAATATGGCTCCATGTCTGCCACATACAGTGAGAGTTGGGGACAGATGGGAGCATATTGGGGGCATTAGCTTTGGACACCCCCTCCCCCAGCTTTCCCTAGATCCAGGCCCCCCAGTGATGCCCACTGTCTGCAGCACTGAGCAGCTGAGGCATGTTTTCGTGGCTTGGTCAGGCGCTGTGGCCGTTTCCCTCCCGCTTGTGCACAGCTCGGCCTCTGAATCCTGGGCCCAGGGCTTTCACAACAATTTGAGCTGCCGAGGACAAAATTTTTCCCATACTTGATTAAAACAATTTGTTTTACTTTCCTCTGTACTTATAAGTGGAAATGTATTTGGATTCCCAGGAACAATTGATTTTTCTGGAGGTCGTTTAGAAAGGAATGTCAAACAAGGTGCATCATTATATCCAGATGAAAAGATAGATGTAGTTCGTTTAACATAAAATCTTACTGCATAAAAACACTCCATCCTCAACACTTTATTCATTCCGAAAAAGTTTCAGAATCCAGAGATATATTTGAAATAATCTGTTTCAAAGAAGTCCTTGGGACCAAACCAGGGTGGAGGGGATTTTTTTTTTTCCCCTTAATGTGTTTCTTCTAGGCCTTCACATTTTCAGTCTTGTCCCTTGGGAATCTCCTGTGTTGAGCAAATTTAGGATGAAGTCTACCTTCTTCGTTCCTCCTCTGTAGGTTCCTTTGTCATTCTTAAAGAAAATCATTTAAGGTGCTTTCAGAATTCTATTATGGCTTTTGGTTGGAGCAGAGGAGGCCAAGAGTGTCAGAGGGGGAGAGAATAAAGAGATGAAGACACAGGACCAAACCGAAGACCACAGATGGACATAAAGAGACATGGACATGGGGTGCCTGGGTGGCTCAGTCGGTTAGGCATCTGCCTTGGGCTCAGGTCCTGATCTCAGGGTCCTGGGATCGAGCCCTACATCAGGATCCTTGCTGGGCAGCGAATCTGCTTCTCCCTCTTCCTTTGCCTCCACCCCGCCCCCCCCCCGACTTGTGCTCGCACATACTCTCTCTCTCTCTCTCAGGTAAATAAATAAAATCTTTCAAAAAAAAATTAAGAAGACACGGTTTGTCAGATTGGCAGCCCCAACTGACAAATGACAAAGAAAGAGGACTTTAGTGTCAAACCCAGACACCCTCCTAGCAATGAGCCTGTCCCCTGGCCACGATGGGAGTGAGGATCTCCAAGCACTTTGCCAGGCATCCTCCTTAGCTGTGGGTGTGGGGAGGTTGGCCGGGCAGATTGCAGAGGGGAGCCCACTCTGAGCCCTTGGACCGGCATTCACAGCTTCTGATACCTGGAAGCTGGCCCTACGTGAATGAGCCTCTGGGGGTGCCATGAGGGGAGGCAGCCAATGAGAAGGGCATGGGGAAGGTTAGCTGGAAAACTGTGGGCAAACCCTCTGAAGCAGAGCACTGCAGGATGGCAGGGGTGGCTTCTTTCCGCCCTGCCAGCTGTTTCTCAGTTTACCCCCCTTCATGGCAGAGCCGCTTAGGAGGCCGAGGAATTAATGTCTTTCTAGGGCCAAACCCTGAGGGTGACCTGCCTTTGCCTCTCTGTCCTCCTTTCTCTTTTCCCTTCATGTGCCATGGTCCTGGCACCCCCTCCCATTCCTCACAGCGGTGGTGATGGGGGCAATCACAATAGCCACTATTTACTGAGCAGGTACTAGATGCTGGGCTGAGATGAACCGCCTGGGTCTTAGGTTCTTTTTGGTCAATTTGAGTACTTCCAACCTTTAAGGGTCAGTAAGGGCTATGGGCCCCACCTCACACCTCACTACCAGGTTGCCAGGAAAGGCAGTCTCAGGCCATATTCTATCTCTCCGTATTGATTAGTGAACCAACACAAAACAGTCTTACAACCTGTTCTGGAAGTTTGGGGAAGGGCCCACTCTGTCCTCTTCAGTGGGCCAGCAGCACCTCACGTGAAAGGTTGCCTTAAGACAGATGTCACAGGATTTGGCTAACCATCTGGTGCAGGGGCTCTGAACCTTGGAGGAGATGCTAATGAAATTGGTTTTTTTTACCCCCAAAGAAGAGCTCATAGGGAGGGGGGCCTGAAGGATGACTCAAATGACTGGTTATGTTTAACACCATGATGATTTATTTTTTCCTTTTACCTTTAATTGAGATATTATAAAACAAATATAGAAAACCACAACATAGGTGTTTTAGTAGTGGGCTATATTAAGGTTCGTGCCTCACACCCACCCAGGTGCGGAAAGAGAACACTGGTAGCCATTCCAGAATCTTCTCTGCATTCCAGTCTCCGTCTCCATGAAAAGGTAGATTGACTACCTGTGTGTCTTTATGGGTTTTTTTGTTGTTTGCTTCCCTGATGATATATTATACAAAAAAGCTGAGGCCTCAGCTTCCTGAACCCAGAACAACCCATAATTCATTGGACCTACAGCAGGAAAGATTAAAGTGAGACCGCACAAAGAATTTAGAATACTAGAAATCAGTGACACAGAACTACAAAAAGGAAGAAAATCCGTGCGGTGACTGAGATGTGGCTCTCGTCAGGGATGGGGAAATAGAGATCACCCCAGTCCTGGGGCTTCCCTCAAAGGGTTAGGCAGGCTGGGTACCCAGCTACTGCCAATAATGACAACAAGCCAGTAACAAAAGCACCCATGTCAGCAGGACACTGCCAAGGCTCCATGGTGGGGGAGATGGAGACAGGTGGCAGTTCTGCCCACAACCCGCTGGCTGGTCTCAGAGGTCGCCTGGTGTTGTGACCCCTTCTTCTGTGATCTGAGGCATGGTCTTCCTCCTGAAGCCTTCTAATCCTGCCATAGCCCATCAGAGAGAGTGACTCTTGAAAGAAAGAGTGACCAGCTGGGGGACAGGCCTGGGATCTGAGCCCACCCCATTCCCGGGTGACCAGGGCAGCCGAAAAAATACACTCTGGCTCCAGGCCCAAGGGACACCAGGCAAGGTGCCTGGAGGAAATGGGGCAGTGGAATAAGAGGAGAGTGAATGGCCTCCCTGCTTTCCCTCCATTCAGTGTGTGGTTTCCATGGGACCCCAAGTGTGTTTACAGGCAGCAGACCTGAGCGGTGGGGGCCACCGGGGACTGGGGCTGCAAGGCTGCGGGGACAAGAAAGGGAGGACTACGGGGCGGGCAGGGATGGTGGGGGCACTTGAAAAACCAAATGAAAAGTTGGCTGTCGAATGCTTTTTGCCAACCATAGTCAATTCTTAATTATCCCCGTAATGGGAGGGAGCAGTGGTAAGAATGATTCAAAGCAGCAAATAATCCCAAACCATTTAAGCTACATGATTTTTAAAAGAGAGAGAGGAGATTTCCCTTCCTAATGATGTCTGGCTCAGGCTGATGTTAAATGAGGGAAGTATTAACAGCGAGCTCCCCAGGGATCAAGGCTAGAAGCAGTCTTATTTAACATGTTTATAAATTATTTAGAGTTCACATTTCATGATTTTGTGAGCGGGTGCTGGGAGGGGGCTGTAAGTCCTCCCAGAAGCCAGAGGAAACCCTCTTCCAGGGATTATGCACTCATTGGAGGAAATCCCCGAAGTGGGAAATGAAGATGAGATTGGAGGTATTAGGCTAACCAGGCCGATCTCACAGGAGGGCCCTGGTCAAGAGGGACACCTTCCCCACCCCCCCTCCCCCCCACCCCCACCAAGCCAATAGCTAAAAAAAGAGGAGTATGAGTCTCTTCTCTAGAACATTGAATGGCGCCCAGCTTCTCCCTGAATTAAGTGCACCTAAGGCCTTCTGTAGCATGGTCCTAACTTCCTCTCACATCATTCCAGCCATGCCCCTGACATTAGGAAAAACAGCCTGCAGGGCCTGGCGACTTGCCACAGTCACGTGGTTAGATGCAAAGCACTTGGAATTGTACCCAGAATTCTGACTCAGAGTCTTCCCACCCATCCATAGCACGCTGGATGCTGGCTAACTCCCAAAGCCGCACCTCAGTTCCTGCCTCTTCTCTCTCCGCTGTCAGGATTCTGTTGATCCCAGGTGCCACTTCTTCTGAGGACCTGTCCCTGTTCCAAAAGTGCTCTCTCTCTCTCTCTCTCTCTCTCCCTCTGCTCAGAAAATCGGTGGCAGATGTGCCTCTCTTATGGCTCATGTCAAGCTTTACATATGTGACAGCCTTGGTGTTCTTGTCTCATTCCATCCAGACACCCTGAAATTTCTTGCTTAGTCTGTCCTCCCTGCGGAAAGCACGGAACCCTGCCTTGCCATCAGCATGTGCTGTCCAGGGGTTCCTTGAGTAGAGAGAATCAGATCCTCCCCTGGAATGGGTGTAGCAAGTTAGAGCTGAGCGTCATAGGGCAAGCCTGCTCTCCAAAACATGGTGCCGTCATTTCCCTCGCCTGTCCGTTTTTCCAAGAAGCCATCCAAAGCTGACTGTCATGAGCTCGGGCTGGGGTGAAGGCCACCATTTGTTGCACATGGAGCAGTTCCCGTGACTATATGTCTCCCAAATTGTGGTGCCCGGTCCCCTGCCTCAGCATCACCTGCTGTCCCTGGGCCACTAAGAATCCCTGCAGAGCCTGGGACTGGCATTGCGACCAGATCATCATGTGTCTCTAATGACAAGGAGGTCTGAGAACAGCTCCCAAAGGGCAGGAGGGCAGCCCTCTGGGATTCCTGAAGGTCACATGGGAAAGAGTGTGCAAGCACACATGCACTTGCATGCTTAGACCCATAGGAGTCAAGTGTGTGCTCATGTCCATATTTATGGGTGCCACTCCGGGAATTGGGCCCCTTACATCACCATGCCCCCAAAGTGCCACCTGCCGGCATGCCTTAAAAATATTTTGGTGAGGGGACACCTGGCTGGCTCAGTTGGCAGAGCATGTGACTCTTGATCTTGGGTCATGAGTTCAAGCCCCACCTTGGGCTTACAGCTTACTTAAGGGAAAAAAAGGGGCACCTGGGTGGCTCAGTTGGTTAAGCATCTGCCTTCGGCTCAGATCATGATCCAGGGGTCCTGGGATCGAATCTCACATCGGGCTCCCTGCTCAGCGGGGAGCCTGCTTCTCCCTTTCCCTCTGCTGCTCCCCCTGCTTGTGCTCTCGTGCTCTCTGTCAAATACATAAATAAAATCATTAAGAAAAATAAAGAAAAGAAAAAAAAGTTGGTGAGACGTGCCGCAGCATGGATGAATCTTGAGGACATGATGCTGCGTGAAATAAGCCAGTAACAAAAGCACAAGTACTCTATGACTCCACTAATACAAAGTTCCTAGAGTAGTTACATTCATATGATAGAAAATGGGATGATGGTGACGAGGGGTGGGAAAGAGGAGGAAGTGGAGCGCCAGCATTAGAGAAGATGAAGAAAGTTCTGGAGATGGATGGTGGTGATGGTAGCAATGCGAAGGAACTTAATACCACTGTAGATTTAAAAATGGTTGAAGTGGTAAACTTGTGTTATGTGTATTTCATCATGATAAAAAGCTTTTTAATAGTTTGAGCCATTGCCCTGCCCCTGGGAAGAGCGCTTCTAGCTAGAATGTTCCGCCTTGCCCTGGCCTTGCCACTCTCCAGAGAAGGTGGGTCTGTGTCCAGCACAGCCCCGCCCAGCATCCCACAGCCTGGAGACAGGGTCCTTCTTTGGGTCTCGGGTCCTTCAGATCCATGTCACAGTAAGTCATGCTGGGACAGGAGGGGTTTGTGTCATGCATGAGTCAGAGACTGGCCTAATAAAATGGAAGGAAATGATAATTTTTCGCATGGGGGAAGCCAAACGCGGAGTCTCCAAGAAAATGTGGATGCCATCCGAAGCTTCCAAGTGATGAAATGTTGGGTCAGCTGGTGTTCATGGCTCCAACCAGAGTCAGCTTCCCTTTACCCCAGATGTGTAAGGCTATACATTTAGGAAAAAATAAGTAATGTCATGTCCTCAATCTGGCCTGACACAGCCCAGCCCGTCTAAAAAGCTGTTGGAAACATTCTCCCAAAGACTTGAGACTGATGTGCTGCTTTGGACAAAAAGACCAGCCAAAGAGCCAGGCCTTATAGTGAGGGTGCTGCAAACAGCAAGGTATTTGGGTCTGACCTCGGCAAAAGTTGGACATGTAGCCTGTTGCTTCTTTTTGAAGGGATTGTCTTTCTGAGGTGAGACTAAGTCTACCAGGACTCCAGGAGGGGAGGGCAGTCATGAGGCAGGGGCCATCCCCCACCGTGAATGCCCTCTCCTTAACGTTTTGGCTGAGGTGACATATGAACTTGATCTCCAAGTCCCCCAAATCAGAACGAGGACCTGGCAAAAGGCAGCTTTAGCACAACTGTGAGCAAGTGTTATTTACAGGGCAGGTAACAAGCATCTATGGAACTTACAGCCCCCAGAGGTGGCATAAACTAAACATAGGACTAGACTCAGGGAGAGTGTGGAAATGTTCATAGATGACAAGCCATAGTGGGTGATCAGGCGGTTCTGGGCTGGGAGGCCAGCTTCTGAGTTCTGTGGCAGGTGGAGTGGCATTTCCCCCTGGAGACACCCCTGTGGGCCCTCAGAGAGCTGGATCTGCCCCATGGCTCCAATTCTGATTCTGATTTTCCTTATACTCTCTTTGCCTTGTTTTTTGGCTATCTCTGGTCATCCCCTCTAGGTGACAGCTTTTCAGAGACCTGAAGATTTTGACTCTCTCTCCCCACTTCCTATTCCATTGATATCTTGTTCCTGTTCCAATTTGTAGAGCCCCAGCCCATTATCTTTTTTTCGAGGTATTCCTTGCCTCCCACGTCTCCCTCTGAACCCCCATTCCTAGGCACTATGCAATGGCAGGGTAAGCTGAAGAAGTTAAAAGCATGGGGGGAGAGGCAGGATGACTGGGGGTGAGGGAGCATGGTGGCTTTGAGATCATGGGAAAGGGGCAGACAGAGCAGCCCAGAGCCATAGGACATAGTGACAGGGGCCCAAGGGGCCTGGGAGGAGGAACCATCATCAGCCTCCCCTCCTGCCCTGTTCTCTCCCTCACCCTTTGCCCAGTTGAGCTGATCATGCGTTTATGGAGGACCTACACACTCCGTGGAGGCTGAGGGTGAGCGAGTCTTCCAGAAAGGAGCCCCTGTTCTTCCTCTGTACCCCTGCAGAGCTTCACTCTGGTCCGCAAGGCCAAGGCCTCCGTTCCCCTAACTCCTGTTACTATGCGAAGCTGGTCCTGGGAGACGGGCTCATCAACCACTGAGTTTCTGTCTGCCTGACTCCCTCCACTCCCAGGCTGTTTCCTATTTAGCTGTTAGGTTTTCAGGGACATAACTTTGACACATGGTTTATGGGAGTCCATTAAAAAACAAGCTGTGTTATAATGGGCTTCTACTGTCCTGGATCGATTTTCCTCCTTTCTGCAGGAAAGGAAGAACGCTGGCTGGCTGGTGTTTGGGATGCTGTGATCCTGCAGCCAGGCACCCCGCCTCTCCCCAACCCCAGCCTGTGAGCATTCAGCTGCTCACTTCCCCAGCTGAGTGAGAGGTTCTTTTCAGGGCCAACCAACTGCACACGGATTCCTGAGCCATGATCTCATCGGCTCATGAGAGGCCGAGCACGTACACCAACTCCCACTGGAGAGAGAGGGGCGTTCTAGGGTCCAAGTGGGGTGAGGGGAGGTTCAGGGCTTTGCCCTTTAGTTTAGGGCCAGGGCTGGTGTAGGCACAAGTCTTGCCATCTGTCTCCCATGGCTGTCTGCCCACGCTGCTGTGGATCCCCACCTGGGCCAGGACTGGCTGGCAAGGCTCCCCTTCTGCCACAGCTGTCTCCACACCAGGGCTCCCAGGACACACTCTTGCAGGGGTGATCTGGCCCTGGCTCGGACATCTTCCTGCCCACACTGTTGACTTCGACATTCCTTTAGTTGGCAAATATTTATTGAGCTCAAACTGCAGTGCTTCCCGAGGTGGGAACATGGAGCTTTTGGATAGGAACCATCTGGAATGATGGTTAAAATGCTGGCTCCTGGGCACTATGCCAGACCTAATGCATCAGAATCTCTGGGTGGAGCCTGGGGATCTGCATTTTAATCAGTTCCCCAAAGTGGTATTTTGGTGCCCTAATGTTTGAGACTTGCTGGCTGTGATGATTGATTTTGTGTCAATGTGGCTGGGCCATGGGGCCCAGATATTTGTTCAAAAATTATTCTGGATGTTTCTGTGAGGATATTTTTTGGATGAGATTAACATTTAAATTGGTGGACTTTGAATAAAGCAGATAGCTCACTGTAATGTGGGTGGGCCTGGTCCAATCAGTTGAAGGCCTGAATAAAACAAAGACTAACCTCTTCTCAGTGAAAGGGAATTCTTCCAGCCCACCCTGCAGATTTTGGGCTTGCCAGCCTCTATAATCACAGGAGCCAATTCCTTGAAATAAACCTCCCTTTCTGTCCTACACACACACACACACACACACACACACATACATCCTTTTGGTTCTATTTACCGAAAGAACCTCTACTAATACACCGGCTCGCTCTGTGCAAGACCCTGGCCCTCACATCACAGGCATACCTGGGCAGATGTCAGCTTAAAGCAGACCCCTGCCTGCCTCTGCCCACCAGTTCTGGCTTTGTAAGCATGTGTTCTAAAGCGCCTGAGAGGCTGGCTGGGCAGAGCAGTACCGCTGTTGCCCAGCCCTGACTCTTCTCTGGGCGGAGGGTCCTGACCCTGCTGCCCTCCACAGGACAGGGCCTCGATTTTATTGTCAGATTCAGCAAATAAAAATACAGGATGCCCAATGAAATTTGAATTTCAGATAAGCATTGAGACTTATTTTAGTAGAAGTGTGTCTCATGAATGTTTGGGACATACTTATACTAAAAGACTTCATCTGCAATTCAGATCTCCCTGGGCATCCTGCATTTCAGGATCTGACAGCTCTGCACACTTTTCTCTTGAGCCTGGAGTCCGTGATTGGTTCTTGTTAATTGTATTCCCTTTACAAAGGGCTTTCTCTGATGTGATCTCTTTCCACCCTTGCAATGATGGGGAGGCAGAGCCGGCATCATGGCCATTATCCCCATTTCACAGTGGGAACTGAGGGTAGGAGGCTGTCAGAAGTTCCCAGCTGAGATCAGAGCAGCCCCAGCTACACAGTGGAACCACCTGGAGGGATTTTAAATCACTCCCCTGTGTTTGGGTGATGTGTCTGATGTCTGCAACTTACTTTGAAATGCATCAGAAAATAAAATGGATGAATGCATGGGCAGAGGGATGATGGATAAATATGTGATAAAGCAAATATAGCAAAACATTGATGATAGAATCTAGATGGTGGGTATACAGGTGTTCACTGTACAATCGTTTAACTGCTTTGTATGTTTGAAAGTATTCCTTAAAACTTGGGAGGAAAAAAACCCTGGATGCTTAGGTCCCACCCCAGAGCAATTAAATCAGAATCTATGCAGGTGAGGCCCAGGCAGCAGTCTTGTTTCAACGCTACCCAGGTGATGTGAGCTCACCCATCCCTCCTCCCTATGTACCAGGCACCCCCTGCAGGCTACAGGTACCCTACATCAGTGGTTGCCCGGCTCCCAGTGCATCTGAGTGTGGAGGCCTGGGTAAAACAAATGACTGGGCCTCATCCCCAGACTTTCTCATCCAGTAGGTCTGGGTTGGGGAGCTGAGAATTTGCACTTCGTAGAAGTTCCCCGGGGGTTGCAGATGTTGCTGGTGCCAGGACCACACTTTGAGAAGCACCGCCCACACAAACACAGCCAGACACAGGGTGGATGCATGCTAAGCCATAGTATCAACCACACGCTGCATCTGTCAGCCAAGGAAGCCATTAGCTGTGGGAGGGTCAGAAGAGTCTTTGCAGAAGAGCCTGCATTTGTGCGAGCTTCGGAAGATGGGCAGGTTTTCACAGGAGGAGAGTGCCTTCTGTGCATCGGGAACAGTAGAAGCAAAGACAGGGAGGTGGGCAGGTGCAGGAGGGGTAGCTGGGTCTGGGGATGGACCGAGGGGGCGGTGGGGGATGGAGAGGGAATGGCCAGAGGGGAGGCAGGAAGGGTAGCTTGTGCCAGATGGCAAGAGCGCTTGGATTTGATCATGTGGGCAGTGGGAAGCTGGTGAAGGTTTATTAGCAGCAAAATGATGTGACCAAATCATCGCTGTGGACTGTTCATTCTGGCAGCTCTGTGTGGGACAGATTGGGGAGGAGAGATGAAAGATAGGCAGCGTTCTTAGGAGACTATTGTGAGCGTCCCCAGTGAGCCATGTGGAGGGTCCATGTAATCACAACATGGATGATGATGATAAATCAGTGGCTGACATTTATCCAGTGCTTTCTGGGGGCTAGCCAGTGCCGTGTGCTTTTGCAAATGTTCCTTTTTAATCTTTGCAACTGCACTGCTTGGTCTTACAGGTGAGGAAACCGACTCGGAGAGGCTAAGGAGTGCCCGGGTTGGGATTTGAACCCAGGGCTGTGTGTTTTGTGTGGGTGCTCCCACAAATTGAGGAGAGAGGTGGGGAGGAGGAGGAGGCTGGCAGGTCCCTGCCTGGGTCCTCACATCCCCAGGGAGTCATCATCGGTCCCTGGCTCGGGGTCTCGTGCACTTCCCTGCCGAGGCTGGGCCCGAGCCGGGAGAGGTGCAGCTGGATGGGGGGCAGCCATCGCTGTCCCTCCACCACCAGCCACAGCGTGGCTTTCCTGGCAAGCAGAGGCTCAACTGTGCCTCCCTCCACCCTGCCCCGGGCCCAGCACCCACTCTCTGTCCCTCCTTGTCCAGTGCTCCACAGCTGCCTGCACACCACACCTGTAGGCACTTAACTAAAGCTTCTAGGAGAAAAATGACCTTGCTTGCCACTCCCTTCTAGGTCCCTGCTGTCCTTGGGCCTGAGGAGAGGACACTTCCACGTACCTCCCCAGAATTCTCAAATTTCGGGTATTCCTTTAACCCTACCATGGCTGCTGTATACGCAGGCAGTTCCATTACTGAAAAGGGAATGGGTGTGGGGGCAGGACCTGTAGGGTAAGTAACAGTCCTTACAGAAACATGCCTGCAAATAGTAAGCCTGTTAGCTGTTGTTCTTATTATAACTGGGCTCTATGAATGCAGAGCTTGGGGACTTTGGCACCAATGACCAGGTTTAAAGAGAGAGACATTCATTAAGCACTGGAAGGGCTTTGTCAGATCTTGACCATCTTTCTGTCTCTAAGAAGGGCTGCTTTTATACCAGGTCAGAAAGAGCTCACTGTACTTCTCTTAAAGAACCCCCTCCTCTCTTCCCATCTCCTGGCCCAGGGCTGAAGCTCTCTGTCCTGTCCTCCACCAAGCCCCAAGGCTTGCTCACCTCCTGGACACTGTCCACCTGGGCTTGCTCAGCTCTTGGACATTGTCCACCTGGGAGGTCTTTGAGCACGTGCCCTGCCCCGCTGCCCCCAAACCAGAAGGACCCGCCTCATAGATGCCTGGGGCTAGGGCAGCAGTGAGGTTCTTACTGTACCTGCAGAAGCCTTGTAGGCATCTGTGTGCGTGTGTGTGCACACGCATGCGCACACACGGATGCACACAGCTGAATGTGCACCCATGTGCGTATTCCCATATGGAGGGTGTGTGTTTGGGGCAGTGGTGGTGGTGCAGTCCCAGACCTGCTCTTCATTCAAATCCGTTTTTTACCTGTTTGTGCAGGAGGAATGGGGCTCACCTGGCAGGGGAGGATGATGGAAGCATTTCCTGGAAAGGCTTCTTGCGAGGGCTAGACAGTGGGGCTGTGTGCACCCTGTCTCTGTCCCAGCCTCCCCTTGCCATCAGCCAACCACCTATGAGTCTTCTTCCTCCCTGGGCTGAAGTGTGTAGCATGTGTGGGGAGCAGCTGGGGGGCGGTGTCCCTGGGCTTTTTCTCCCAGCTTCCCTCAGCCAACCACGTGCTGCCAGATGGATCTGGGTGCCGATGGGGTGTGCACAGGGAATGGCAGCCAGCTCCCAGCCCGTGGCCTTGCCCGATGAGTTGGGACACAGTTATGTTCTGGAAGTTCGGGGATCTGACCCAGACCGACAAGGAACTGAGCCTGGTGGAGAAAACTCTTGGCCCTCCAGGAGGAAACTCTCCTGGAGTGGCTCCCTGCCACCCTCCAGCCCCCAACCTGGGCTCTACACTGGCTGCCCTCCCTGGGAATCTTCAGGCCACCGACTCTCCTTGAGCACGAACTCTGGCCTCTTAGCCCTTCGCTGTTTTATTTATTGCACAAACACCACCATAACAGCAATGACATAAACTAAAGAAAAAGTCTCCCTTCATTTCATGACCTTAACAGATGAGCTGTTCAATTTTCTTTGTTCCCTTCTAGTCCCTGTCCATATTCTATCCCTCCTTCCTTCCTCCTCCACTCTCCCCCCAACTCCTTTCCTTCCTTCCTTTCTGTAAGAGGAAAGGGGGCAGATTCCAGCACCTTCTGCAGCCTGCCAGGCCCTGCCCAGGTCACCGAGGGTAGGGGAGAAGACTCGCCCGCAGGATAGAGGTGTGGGTGCTGTCCTTGGCTGCTGGCATCTCAGAAGCTGAGCTGGACCAGCATGTGCACCCTGGGCTTGATGACCAGCTGTTGTTTCTCTCTTTTGCCCTGGTCTCAATACTGCTCACTCCCCAAAGAGGGTATTAAGAGTGATTTTTCTGGAGATGGTGGGATTCAGTCATTTGCAGCTTCCAGATTTCTGAATCAAGGTATGTGGGCCTTCAGAATTACCTGTCAGCAATGAGGACAGGCTCTCAGTTTCAGGTTCCCAGGCCCACGTTGCTCAGAGCGTTATCCAGTGTGGGCCATCAAGGCTTGACTTGGGGAGAAGATCTGGAGAGGGTACAGCAGGGGAGGGCTGGGGTAGGTTAACTTCGCACTCTGAACATTCAGATCTGTGGCCCCTCTTAGGGCCTGCAGACTTCACAGGGGATCTGAAGGGGTCTTCAAAGGACAGGGGGTATATGTCCTCCCTGACCCCAGCCTTTTCATGGAGACATTTCATCTGCGTCCAAGCCAGCATCCTAACCACCCTCACTAACTCCCAGGGAAGTCTCTCCCCAGTGCTGGACCTCTTAGCCCAGGAGCAGGAGCGAAGCCAGTGGGTTAAGTGAAGAGCTGAATAAAGTCAAACCGTAGCCCAAGGCACAGATTGTGCAAAACAGCGTGCAAACTGTGAATAACTTGTATTTGATTCACGTTCTGAGGATGACAGGTCTAGGCTGAGTTTTGCACCTCTGCAGCTGGGAGAGGGGAGAGATCCGGGGAGTCCTGGACAGCAGGGGAAACAGTTGGCACCCTTCCCATGGGGCAGCAGAGCCCCACCTGTTGCTGTGTGGTCTGAAGTTGTTTTCATTTGAACACATCACACGTTCAACGCACACTCCCCGTGACATCAGTGCGTGACTCCCAAAAAGTCTGTTACTGCCAGTTTCCTAGAAGTACTGAAGAGCTAGTCTTGTGGAGAGGTCTCACCAGCTGCCACTAGGGATGTGACCGGGCCCCCGTGGGTCTGGTCAAGAGGCCTTCATTGAACATTTACTCGACTTATGATGCCACCACCTCCCCAGCATTTCATCTTCCTGCAGAGTCTATGAAGTAGCTGTCATTACCACTAGTGTTGCTGTAGTCATGATCCCTCTTTTATTTTTTTTTTTAAAGATTTTATTTATTTATTTGACAGAGAGATCACAAGTAGGCAGAGAGGCAGGCCAGAGAGAGAGAAGGGGAAGCAGGCTTGCCGCTGAGCAGAGAGCCCGACGTGGGGCTCCATCCCAGGACCCTGAGACCACGACCTGAGCCAAAGGCAAAGGCTTTAACACACTGAGCTACCCAGGCGCCCCATGATCCCTCTTTTAAAGAGAAAGGGGCCAGTGGGGCCCCGTGATTCTGAGCACAGCGTCTGGCCCAGCCCTGCCTGGGACAGTGCCCTTTGACTAGCTCAGGGAGAGAGGCAGGGCGGGCACAGCCCACACACTTGTCCCCACACCCCACCTGACTGCCCAAAAGCCTCGGGGAAGGCTTCCTCCCCAGAAGCCTGGCACCGCCCATGCAGCCATGTGTGGAGACCCTCCTCATTGGGCATTCAGGACGGGGCCTCCTATTCATTCATTCAACAGACATCGGGGCTGGGGAATCCAGAGAGGAATATGACATTATTCTTGTCACCTCTTAGCAGACCTGTTAATATATTTGCTTCTCAGCCCACACTGGATTCCGAAAACATTTCCGATCAATTACCTTGAGCAGAATTCTCACCTGCCACGTTTTCCTTCTCCGAGTTGGCTGCTTTATGAGTATCTAAACTTTTAACCATGAGTGGGCACGTTATCTAACCTCCCTTCGGCTAAGAGCAAGGATCCCCTACATTTTGTTTCACCGTTCAGTCATTCCCTCCGTGAACAAATAACTCAGGGTCTGCATGTCAGGTACTGTGTTAGGAGCTGGGGATACAATGCCGAGCAGAAAAGACAGGATTCCTGCCCATAGGAATTTACAGACATTAACCAGATGATTCCCCTGTCGTGCTCCGATGCACTCCCAGGGACTGAGGTGTTTTGTTCAGGACTGGTTCCCTCAGGCATGGAGTTCCTGGGGTCCTCGACTGCCCCAGACTCAGCCCATCCTGTCTGCTGTGTCTGATGAGCCGCTGGGCAGTACCCGAGGACCAGGAGATGGTGGATCCTTCCCTTTGGAACGAGGCAGAGGACACGTGTTCACTGTCTTGGTCTCTGGCTCTTGATCCAGCCCTTCTTGTGAGAGCTGCCCCCAGTGGGCAGGCTTAGCAGGGCCTCTGAAAAGAGGAGGCCATTCTGCTCCACCCCCAGAAAGAGGGCAAAAGAGGGGCCTTGTTTCTCTATGGAGTTTGGTGGCTCGGCAAAGGCGACATTGCAGTTAGGCGGATGTGGATACCAGGCCCAGAACTGTCACTTACCTAGCTATGGGGTTGAGCGAATTGTGAACGTCTGTGCACCTCAGCTCCCTAGCATGACGTGGGGGCAGTAATCTCGCTGCAGTGATTAAATGTGATACGATTCATGAAAGCTTCTGGAATGTTTGCCATTTAATAGAGGGGTGACCACCCTTCCTTCAGTGTCCAAATGACTTTCAGCTTCTTAAGGGCATGATTGCCTCTGGAGTTGACACTTCCCAAGAAAAAGCTAGCAAATGCTAGAAAGTAAGGAATAATTAAGCCCCCTAGTGTAGGCCCACGAGGATAGGACAGTGGTTCCCAGAATGTGGCCCTGGACTCAGCAGCACCTGGGAACTTACTAGAAAGGCAAAGTCTCGAGCCCCACCTCAGAACTACTAAGCCAGAAATCCTGGGGAAGAGACCCCAACCATCGATTTTCACAAGCCTCCAGGCGATTGTGATCGATGCTGAAATGTGAGGAACCCCTGGGCTGGAGATTGCAAACTGGCTGTCAGGGGGCCAAGTTCTTGCACAGATGTGTTTTGTTTGCCTTCTGTCATCAGCTGGAGCTGAGCAGCAGCTGCCTCTGAAGAGTGGCTGTGCCCTTCTGAAGGGGTTACAGTCTTCGCTCTGCCGCTCCCTCCTGCGTCCCACCAGCTGGCCTCCCTCCCTTGGCTGCCCAGCCCCTGGCAGCGGGCATCTGAGTTTGCAGCCAGGGCTCTAGGTCAGGTTCTGACTCACACAGAGGGAGCGGCTCTGTGTCACCAGATCCTGAATGTCACGGGGTTGGGAGAACGTCCTGGGAGGCTGAGCTCCCCGGGCCAGCAGGCAATAGGAACAAGGAGGCCCGTACTCTAATTCCCAAAGCCAGCAGTCAGGTCCTACTGGTTTCACTTCAGGATTTGGTCTGAAGTGTTGTGAATTCCCAGCACATCACACACACCCACATTCCACTGTAAGTCCAAAAATACCTTCCACAGCCAAATTGAGATGATTTTTACATTCCCCACTACCTTGGATTATCTGCCTGGCTGCTCTGTGCCACCCTCGCCACTGGCCCAGCTGATGAGCAGTGAGTGGAAAAGGGATGGCTAACGTGGAGAGACAGAAGAGCCAGCAGTGGGCAGCTCAGCTGAGGGTGGGGACTTTGCCTGCCCCAGAAGTCTACATCCAAGTGGGATCCAGGAAGGCTGGGAGGACTGGGGGCTGTGGTGTCTGGGGGATGGAGCAGGGGAATGTGGAGCTGGGAGCTCTCATTGCTGAGGCTGGAACAGATAATCATGACTGAAAATGGACCCAGATCTCAGCATGAAGAGGGAGGGAATGGGATGTGAGGAGGAAGCTGTGGGCGGTGGGCGACGGACCGAGTTGGGCTCAACCTTGGACACAGGGGTGTGGAGGAGACTCAGGAAGCTTCCCTGGCCCCACCCCGGGCCAGACCAATGCTTCCTCCCTTCTGGAGGGAATACACCTCAATAGCAGCCCCATCTGGACATAGGAAACAGGCTAAGAGCACAGGCTTTGACATCCAAGGGATCTGAGGTCAGATCCCAGCTCAGCCACTTCCTGTGTGACTCTGGACAAGGGACGCAACCTCCCTGTTTTCTCACCTATCAAAGGTCTGGAAAGCCTATTTTATAGGCATATGGTGAGGATGAAATGCGATAACATTTGTGAAACCATTAGCACATTGTCATAGAATAAAGAACACAATAAGCTTAGTTATAATTATAATTATCAGACGGCAGAAACCATGTCTTTTCACCGGAAACCCAGGTATTGAATTTGGCAAGATGGCGTCATTGGTGAGGAAAATGGATTCAGATGTAAGCATTAATCAATGAGCAGAAGATCATGTAATTCTTAAAAGAGGGGTACTGCAAAGAAACAGACAGTATTAGTTCCCTAATACTTGGGGCTCGTGGCATTTATTAGGGCCCTTGGTAAGTATTGGTTTGTGTAGCAAAAGAGATGCAAGAATGTCCTGTTTGTGGTGGGTGCCAGACACTGATGAGGTCACTAAGAGATGTTCATGTGACATGACCCCTCCCCTCCTTGAATCCAGCCTCTATGGAGTGGGGAGGATCTGCTTTGCCTAGACCCCGGGGGTGAGGGACAGAATTACCTCAGATGTCTGCACAAACATTATTAACCTCAGGAGGATCCAAATTTGCCTGATTTCCCCCTGCCCTTTCTCACAAAGAAATGGTATGTCCCATTGTGTTTTGGCATGGGGTTTGGGATGCAAACAGCTCCTCTGTCTTCTAATCTAAAAGGGGCAGTACTGGGGCACCTGGGTGGCTCAGTTAGTTAAACATCTGACTCTTGATTTCAGAGTCCTGGGATCACGCCCCGTGTTGGGTTCCGTGCTCAGCTGAGTCTTCTCGTCCTTCTCCCTCTGCTCCTTCCACCCAACCCCCTGCTCGCTCTCTCACTCTCTCTATCTCTAAGGTAAATAAATAAATAAAATATGTCAAAAGAAGTAAATAAAAGGGACAGTACTGGGAGGGCTGGACCCCTTCAGCCACCCAGGCCACCACTAGGTCACCCCCAGGATCACTGTTCCTTCTGACTCAGGTTCATCGCTTCTGGGGAGACCAACCCTGAAAGAAAGGCCTAGAGTGGGGGATTAGCATCCATGCATTTCTGATTCTGTCCAGCTGTGTAAATGGCTTAGTGAAGACTAAAGCAGCCCGTAATTATAACAATTATAATGAGTGGGGAAAGCATGGATGCAGAAGTATAATCCAAATTAAACGGCAAAGGGGAGTTACACTATTCCCCCAAGGCTCTTTCTGCCCAAGTACTGTGCGAGTCTGTGAGCCTAAACGTTCCTGGGGGCCCATCCTGATAATCGGGTGACATGGAGACCAATTGATGTTTGGATTTTTAGGTTTCCAGGAAAACATCCTGGAGCCTTGGAGAGGATTCACACATTTCCTTGGAGGGAGGGAGGAGTGGAGGAGAGCAAGACAGCTTAGCGGAAGAAGGTGCCCACACCGGCTCTGGTCAAGTTCCAGCCCTGGAAGGGGTTGAGGGCTGGGCCTGGCCCACGCTCTGTCTTACCAACAGGGTGAGGGGAAGAGCCCCAGACCAAAGTTTCATGCAGCTTGGTCTTGACCACAGCGCTCTCCCTCCCCCAGCTCCTCGTCAGCCCTCCTCTTCAAAGCCTCCTAAGGGCTTGTTTTTGGGCAGATTCCCGAGAAGCAGTCTGAGCTGGTTGGGATTCCTGTGCAAGTGGTCAAAGGGCCCTTTTGAAGCACCTGCCAGGGTGTGAGGGAAGTGGGACAGAGCAGAGGACAAGGCCAGCTGAAGACGCGCTATCTGGGGAAGCCTGCCGCCCCGGGAGAGCTCTGGGGCATGAATTACACACCAGAAGCTGGTGCACCCAGGCCAGGGGGCTGGGTTTTCTACTTCGGTGATTGCCCACTCGTCTCCCAGACATAACCCCCGGAGGAGCCTGCCCTGGGCTCAGGGCCAGCCTCTCAAGAAGGTTGCTGGGGGTGGGGGATGGGTACTCTGGCTGCGGAATGGGGGTCTGGGCAGGGCGCCAACAGCACCTGCTACACAGCTATTCCAACCCCACACTCGTCCTCTCCTCTTTCTCTTCTGTGAAAAGCCACATTAATTAAACTCAAGAAGTTCCTCATGTATTTCTGAAGACCATATAGAGGTCATTTATGGGGTGGTTGGAAAGGGGGGTAGTCTAAGGTTCTTCTCTGTCCTAAAGTCTATAAGATTACACTCCACAGTGAATAATTATTGGGGTGATTCTTCCAAGACTAATCATATGTAAAGGCTTATTTTAATAAATATTCTTATGATGAAATTTCATGCTGACTCGCTTCTCAAAAGGGCACTGTGAAACAGCTTTTTTATTATGGTTGTTGTTGCTATTTCCATTGCACAAACTGCTGCTCAGAATGGCGAAGCGCTTTACTTGAGGTGACTCAGCTAGGCAAAATAGTTCATTTCTAACAGTAAAATTGCAGGTAACACTACAGACATCTGGGGACTATTCTTTTTAGGAGAGCTCTTTCCTTAAAGGAACTCTTTAAATCATCAACCTCATAGTCCCACCCCACCCCCAAAGCATCAACCTCAAATGAAAATATTTATCAACGGTCTTCAGTGTTCAAGACACTGGTAGTGTCTGGGGACTTTGAAAAGATTGTTGCATCTGCTTAATGGGCTTTCGGTCTAACCAGGGAGCCTGCTACATAACAAACAGGCAGGTTGGATCAAATGCCAAGTAAGAGGATAGGTGGGCATCGTAGGAACTGGATGGGTCGGGGTGGGGGGCTGGTTTTCTGAAGGGGAGAGGTGTTCCAGGCTGGCCTTAGAGAAGCATGGGTCTTGAATGAGCTAGATTCAAGCTAGCTGCTAAATATTCCCTTCCTGCCAGCTGGTTGTCACTGGGAGACCTCTGCCAAGCAGTGGCACATCCATCCGTTCCTCCATTCATTCGCAGAACACGTGCGTGTCAGCTGAGTTCCCACTACATGGCAGGCTCTGTACTTGGCTCTGGGGAGGCAGGGAGGAGAGGGCTCCGCCTGAAGCTCACCATCTAATGCAGACACGGCCCACCCTGCTGTCATCTTTCCAGTCCCTAATCTCCGGTCCTGAGCCGTCCAGGCTGTGAAATGCCCTAAACAGCAGTGTGTGTTCTTGACGTCACTCACCTCTAAATAAGCAAGGGATCAGTTTGTGACCTCCCTGAATACTTTTGGTGCAGGTAACAAAAAACACCACCAGAATAACTTTAAACATAAGGACATAAGATTAGAGGTGACTGCAGCTGCTGCCTTTGTCTCCCGGCTCAACATCATCAGGGTATGCTGTAATCCTCTCAGCCTGTCTCTCATAGTGTCAAAATGGCTGCCATAGCTCAAGACATCACATTCAAGGAAGTCACCAAGGAGGGTGGCAGGACAGAAGGGGTTGGTGCCAGCTCACTCTATTCTCTTAAAAGGAAAGCAGCACTTTTCCAGAATCTGTAGCTGACTTCTGCTTATTTCTCATTGGCTGGAACGGTACACAGAGCCACCCCTAACTGCATGAAAGTTGGGAAAGCATCTTACCTGGGACTGGGAACGTTGCCACTCTGCAACACAGGGATGTTACTGAAGGTGGTGGGGGAACGAATGTCAACCAGTGGGGAGGCAATCACGGGTGTTGCCACGGGAAGAGCTGTGGACTTCCTTGTACGATCCTAGGCACTGAGCTTCTGCCCCTGCTCCTGCCAAAGAAATTTGTGGACTGAGCTGAGTCCCACCTGCTGAATCGTAAACCTGCTTCTTCCTAGCCTTTTGCACACATGGACCCTCACTGCTCCACCCCTCCCCCTGCCCCACTGCCAGCCGCGACCTCCCATCCCGTTCCCCACATCTGCCTTCTGCCCCCCTGCTTTCTGATTTGCTTTTTACCCACCATGAAGCCCCCTTGGGAAAGGAAAATGGGAGGGAGGATGAAAGAGGAGGGAAAGTGTTAATTAAACACCAGATGTTTAACTCTGTTAATTAATGGCTCTGTTACCCTGAGTGGCATCAGCCTTCTCTTATCTGTCTCCTTCACCCTCACTACCCTCTGTACCTGGAAAGCCCAGCATTGGTGCAGGGAGCCCGAGACCAGCAGAGGGAAGCTGGGGAAAGTGGCCCAGGGTGACCCTGAGGAGGTGGTGCTCTTGTCCAGGAGGGGAGCATGGGCACGCTGGAGTACTGACACTGGGAACAGAGAAAAGGAATAGTGGGAGAGACTGAAGCCCTGAGGTCACAAACAGACATGTTTTGATTAACGCACATAGGGATTTCAAAAAATGCAAGTAATTGCCAGCATTTAAACAATAAGGGAATTTCTCATGAATCCAGATGTATAGACTTTCTTTAGAAATGGACAGATGAGTCTACGACTGTACCACCCTGAATGTGCCCGATCTCGTCTGATCTTGGAAGCTAAGCAGGGTCGGGTCTGGTTAGTACTTGGTGGGAGAAATGGACAGATCAAGGACCGTGTCCTGAGAAGGCAACAGCGAGCGGGAAAAGAGGGATCTGAGTCCCAGCTGTCCTGTCCAGATGGGGTCCATGCCTTTCCGTCCCTCGCTGTCCCCTCCCCATCCACCTAGCTCATGTGCCCCTGCTGCCCCTGAGGACTTCTGGGTTTGGGATCTGCAGCAGAGTACAAGGGCCAGGATTTGACAGTGGACCAGACGGGGGAGGCAGGGGAGGTCTGGGAATACTGAGATGTAGTCAGGATACCTGGGGGCATCATAGTTCCATTGACAGAAATGGGGGACATGGGAGGAGCAGGTGAAGGGAGAAAGGTGACAAGTGAATTTGGGGCAGGCTGCAGTGGACATGTCTGTGTGACCTGATGTGGAGATGGCCATGTGGTCTGGAGTTCGAAGAGAGGGGATGAGATCTGGGGCACTCACGGAGCTGGGGTACAAGTGAGAGCCCTGGCAGGAGCGAGTTGGGGCTGAGACCACCCTGGGAGCAGTCGGAGTGAGAGGAGAGGGAACGGAGAATAGAAACCTGGAGAAGCACATGTCTGGGAGAAAGAGCTAGAAATGTAAGTTAGGGCCAACATAAAGGTTGAGGAGGAATGTGGACAGTGTAATGACAGAGAAGTAGGAATGGTGTCCAAGATTTTGATGACCCCTTCCTCTATGTTCTTTGCTTTAAAGCCCAAGGGCTATTTCCAGCAAGTTCTATGGCCCCAGGGAGGGAAATGGAACTAACGCCCTTATTCCTTCAGGTGCCCTGTGTTTGCTGGCTCCCCGAAGACACGTGAAATCAACCATTTACAGTGTCGCAGTTTTACCCTTTTGAGGCCATCCAGAGTCTTTAATAACTTTAGAAGGAAAGGCTTTTGTCCCTCATGGAAAGTTTCAGTGTCATCCCAGAAATGACCCCGTAGGCAATCAGCAGCCCCTTGTGCCTGTGCACCTAAGAGGAATGCAAGCTTCTCTAACCAACACTGATGCACAACTCCTTGCCACCCTGAAAAAGTCTCTCCTCTCTAAGGCGAGGCAGAAGGCATGGGGCTGTGGAGTCACTGAGGCCTGGAGCCCTTCACCAGCCTTTGGCCTTCCTTCCTCTCACCTCTCTACTGTCGGTGTGTTTGTATGTGTGTGGAAGGACGGCAGCTGGGCATGAGGACAAGGTGGGTGGCTTTCATGGGGGCCCAGGCTGGAGTCTGAGCCCCACCCTGTCCGGCAGAGGTTCCCTCCTGCTCCCTCTGACACCCCCCCCCCCCCACCCAGCACAGAAGGCAGCAGATGTTACTGGTCTCACTTCATTTCAATAGATTTACAAGCATGCCTTTATGTGTTACTGAAAAATTGGGTGTAAATCCTATTTTAAGAACACAGTGGAACTCATTACTTGAAGAACACATTGGAAAATCCTTTTGGGAAGTGAATAATAATCACCCTTTGGTATAACTTTTGTGCCAGTGTCTGAAGTGCAGTTCACCTGGCAGGGCTTTCCCATGATCTCCTCTTTGCATTTTGCGACCATCTTCTTTCCCACGGCACACGCTGTTCCCCCTCCCTGTACGTGCTGTCCCCCATCTGTAGTCCTCTCTCCCCACCGCCCCCCTCAGGCTCTCACACATGCCCCTGACCATTCCCTCAGCAGTAGCTTCTTCCCCCCACACCCCCCTCCCCCAGACTGTGTGACCATGACCTGCTGGTGATCCTTTACTGTTTTTCCTTCTTCCACAGATGTGTCTCGGCGGGGGGCGGGGGTGTGTGTCAGAAATGCTTGCCACATGTGAACAGTTGGGTGGAATACATAGGATGGGTGTGGTAGGCAGAATAACGACCACCAAAATATGCATGTCCTTATCCCCGGAACCTGTGAGTGTTACCAGAATGGCCATTGCATATGTGATTCGGCTAAGGACCTTGAGGTGGGGAGATGGTCCTGGATTACCCGGCAGGGCCCATTGTAATCACGAGGGTCCTTCAATGTGGAGACTATTTCCCAGGTGTGATAGAGGAGGAGGTAAATATGGGAGAATGGCTGGAGGGAGGCGGTGCTGCTGGCTCTGAAGATGGAAGGAATATGGGCAGCCTCTAGAAGCCAGAAAAGGAAGGCAGTGAGTTCTCTCCTAGAGCCTCTGGAAGGGAATACAGTCCTGAGACACCTTGATTTTAGCCCATTGGAACGGATGTGTGACTTCTTTTTTTTTTTTTTTAAAGATTTTATTTATTTATTAGAGAGAGAAAGCACAAGTAGGCAGACAGGCAGGCAGAGAGAGGGGGGGAAGCAGGCTCCCTGCTGAGCAGAGAGCCCGATGTGGGGCTTGATCCCAGGACCCTGGGATCATGACCTGAGCCGAAGGCAGAGGCTTAACCCACTAAGCCACCCAGGCGCCCCATGGATGAGTGACTTCTAACCCGTAGAACTGGAAGAGAATGGACGTGTTGTTCGAGGCCGCTCGCTCGGTCTGTGATAAACGGTTACAGCAGCAACAGGAGGAGGATATGGTGACAACCCCACAGTCTGTCGGGAAATCTGGCCACACACTGAACCTCGTCTCTTTTGCCTCGCTCGCCTCATGTTCATGGACTCACCCGAAATTCTCCCCTTTCACAGTGATTTCAGCTCGTTCCGGGCTCCGTCCCTTTGGATGCCCTGTAGCTCCCCTCCCTCTCCTGCTGCCCACACCTCATCCCTGAACCTCCCAATGTCCCATACACACAGCCAAGGTGTGGATGAACAGGAGGGGGCTCGCTTGGCCCTGGTCAGGGGTCAGGGTGCCCTGCAGGAGGAAAAGGGAGGGCTTGGCAGGGGCCCACGCTGAGGGAAGAGCAGAGAGAAGACCTGACCATTTGGGGGGCCTATAGCCCACCTCCTGAGATCTCCCAGTCCTCCTCAGCCCAGTGGATTTTAGGAACTCTTTTTTTGTTGTTTAAATTGTGGCCACATACACAGAAGATGAAATGTACCATCTTAGCCACTTTGAAGCGTATGGCTCAGTAGTACGGGTACACTCACATTCCTGGGCAACCGTGACCGCCAACAGTCTCCAGAACTCTTTCCTCTTGCAAACTGAAATTCTGTACCCAGGAAATAACAACCCCATTCCCCCGTCTCCCTGGCTCCTGGCAACCCCCACTCTACTTTCTATGGCTATGAATTTGGTCATTCCAGGTACCTCATGTAAGGGAAATCATACGGTATTGGTCCTTTTGTGTCTGGCTTATTGTAATTCAGTGTCAGGCCCCCACAGTTTATCCACGCTGCAGCAGGTGGCCGAATTTCCTTCCTTTTTAGGCCGAATCATAGTCCATTGTATTTAGTTTACCATTCGTCTGCCAGTGGACACTTAGGTTGCTTCCCCCTTTTGGCTGATGTGGATAAGGCTGCTGTGAACACGGGGGCACAAATACCTTTTGGAGTCCCTGCTTTCAGCTTTTTTGTGGGGGGGGCGTATCCAAAGTGGAATGGCTGGATCAGATGGTGATTCTACTTTTAATTAATTGAGGGGGCGTCATACTGTTTTTCATAGCGGCTGCTCCATTCTGCATTCCCGCCAGCCCGTTTCAGCTGGTTTTCACGGCGCAGGCCAGTGCAGGCCATCAAGTACTCACACAGCTGTGCAGCCGCCCGCACCCCCCATCTTTTTAGGAGCACTGGCTTTCTGGGTGTCGAAGAACCTCGCTCAGGAGCGGGAATGGAAATGGGCCCTCCTTTGCAAAGGTTTATGTCGAGCCAGTGAATCTGTCATCGAAACCCCAAGGAAACCCGGGCCTTTCCTGGATTTGCCTTCTATTTTTGAGTTGTAGGCATGTTTTCAAATGCAGTTTTCATTTTATACAGCAACTGAATATCTGATAGCAAAATGTTTCCACGGAGAGAGCTTGCCCATGAGGAGGAGAGAAAGGCGGCTGTTCTAATGAATAGATAAGCTTGATTTGTGTTTGGCAACATCCTTAGCATTTAATTCCAGCAATTAAAGTAGGCAAGTCTGTTTTCCTTTTCCTTGCAAAAACAATAAAATATTACAGAATGTTTGCGGGGGGAAAGTCCCCACTCGTTGTCATACCACCTTCGTGGGACCACCATCGCCATTCCTAATACTGATCTGTGCCAGGCATGAACCGAACATTCGTTCCCCTTACTTCACTTGAGCTGCTCTGCAAATAGGAGGCAGCGTCCTGGGTCTAACCTGTGCAGCCCCCTCCCCCACCGGTTCTCTCCACATGCATTTGGTCCATCTGCCTCCACACATGTGCCCTCTCCTACGGAGCTCGCTTGCTTTCCCAAGTAATGTGAACATTCCCTTTGTATTTTTGTTTTCAATTCTTACCTTGGGTGGACATCCTTTGTTCCCTAGAGCAAGCCAGGGATCCATGATTATAAAGACAGAATGGCCGTGGGCTGTGCGTTAGAGGGCTCTCATTTGCAAAAGATCACTGGAGCAGCCTGAGCCCTGGTGAGAAGCTCACGAGGCTCTGTCAAATAATGCCATTTTCCAGCGTGATGTGCACTAAGACTGTGCAAAGGGCAGGCTCTGGAGCCCGACGGCCTGGGTTCTGATCTGGCTGACAGTTTGACCTTATGCAAGCTAGTTAATTGCTCTGTGCCTCAGTTTCCCCAGCCATGAAATGGATATGATAATAGTATGTGCCTCCTGGGGGTTATTGTGTGGATTAAATGGCAAAATGAGCATAGAATACCACCTCATATATGGTAACATGGTCTCTGTTGTTGCTATTTATTTAGTCCTGGTTCCCCCGCCACCTCCCTGCCCAGTCTTGAGCTAGATACTCTCCCTAAAGCCTCAGTCTTCTCATCTGCAAAATATGGGGTTGAACTAAATGATCTTCAAGAGCCCTTCCTGTTCAACTTTCTGTGCTTGACTTTTTCCTTTTATCTTCCATCTGGATTTAACTGCAGCTGGGGGGATATGGGTGGGACCGCAAGAAGGAATATCCCTCACTGATGGGGCAAATGCATCGCCTGGAGTTCATGAGGAATAGACAGGGGAGAGGAAAACCCAACCAGGACCTGTCCCGGCCAAAGAGCCGAGAGCACCTTGCAAAGACAGGGAATGAACTTGGTCCTGGAAAAGCGGGTGGGGGTGCTCACTCCCAGGTTCCAGAGCTGAAAAGTGCTGGGAAGTCTTTCCGAGCCTCTGTCCCTCCCCCACCTGGTCCCAACCTTCCCTCTGGGCCCCAGTTGTCCAGATGGTCTAAATGGGAAGAAAAGAGGAAAATCCGTATCCAATCTGCTCTATTCAGAGCAATGGGAAGGAATCTGCATCTCAATTTTATCTTTGTGCTGAGCTTGGCTAAGCTTTGCCCCCCAAGTGGTGAGTGATGGGTGGGTGGGAAGATGGCATTGGTGGCCCCGGTGGGGGGAGTGAGGGGCGCCCCCACGCCTTCCCCTCCTTACCAAACCGCAGACAGAGTGCATTCTTTCCTGCTCTTGGTATCCCCCTGTTTCCTCTTCTTTTCTTTCCTTCTCTTTCTCTCCCTTTTCCCCAGGCAGGCAGCCAAGTGGAGATTCTGAATGGTGGCAAGAAGGGAGGGGCTGGGAAGGAGGACCAGCGGTGCACCCTTCCTGAAAGGTCCTCAAGGGCTCCCGGGCTGAACATGAGGTGGCCACAAAAAGAAGAGTCTCATTCTCTCCCACCCAGCCTGGCCCCTGGCAGTCCTGCGGTGCTGGGGGGTGGGGTGTGGCTGTTAGCAACGCGGCTGAGGTCTGGACTCTGCCCTGTCTGTCAGCTCTGGAATTTCCTTTTCTGTAGCCGCTCAGGACCTGGAAAACTGGGTCCCACAGCCCCAACTCACAGGAGACTGATTTGCAGCAGGAACTCAGTTTAATAATTTATAGCCAGAAAGTGCTCTTCCTGGTTGGGAAGCCAACTCAGGAAACCAAATGAAACTCTGAAGGCTGCCAGGAGAGAATGTGGAGTTAGGGCTCTGGAAGGTGCCAGGAGGGCTGGGACCCGATCTCCTCGAGGTAGGATGGCGTGTGTGTAGTGGCCCAGAGCTTGGGCTTCTGCATCAGACTGTCTTGGGTTCAAATCCCTCCCCTCTTATCCACTGGCACTGGGACCTTGGGTGTGGTTCTCAGCCTTGCCAACCTCCACTTCCTCCTATCAACTGTGAAGGATAATCCTTGAATGATAGCAAAAGCATCTCTCAGCGATCTTGCCAAATGGCCATGAAGTCTTGCAGGGAAAGAACTTAGCACTGTACCTGGCATTTCTCAGTACATAGCAGCCTTGTTTATGTAAGCCCTCATCCTCAGGGTCATAGGTTATCTTTTCCCTTCCGATTCCACCTTTTTTACCAATCAAAAGGAAAGGGTCCCCAGTCTCTCTGGAGAGGACCCCGGCAACAGCAACGTGAGTGGTCTCCACTGCTGCCTTGATTCTGCTCGGGGACACAGAGCCTTTCCCACCTCCTCCCCCAGCCCCTCCCTGCTTCCATCACTTGCATTTGAGCTGGGGTGTCCTCTGCAGGGTGCAAGTGGGGCCTGAGATCCACCACACTCTGGGTGTGGGGCTGGGGTCTCTTGGAGCAAGAGGCACCCACTTCCATTCTCTGAGCTGCCCAGCAGGCAGCTCATTTCCCAAAGCACAGATCTGACCACATCCTTCCACTGCCCCAACCACCCACTAGTCCTCCTTTTCAGAAGAAAGAACCCTCCTGATGTTGTAGGTTTTCGTGAAAGTTTGCCGTGATTTGGCCTCGGTCTTCCTCTCCAGACTCAGTGTGCCCTGCCCGGTTCTCCAGCCTCCCTAGCTTATGTGAGGATGGTCCAGGGCTGTGTGCTGTTTGCCATTCCGTCCTTCTGGAATGCTCTTTGTCCCTGATGGCCCGGGAAGCTCCCCACTTCTCTCCTTCAAGGAGTGCTCCCTTCTACGGGAGGCATCTTAGACCTCCAGCCCCTGGCCTTCCTCTCTTCCTTTTCTCAGGACACCTTGCACCTGTCTGCAGACCCTCCTCATAACCTCCCTTCCTGCTCATTCTCCACTCAGGCCTCCCTCTCCTTTGTAGGACTGTCACCTGCAGGACACTGGGACGGACCCCCTTGTCTGCCCCGTACTGAATGGCTTGGTAAATGAAGATGGTCTCCCGCGTGACGTTCAGCTTCTCGCCACCGCAAGAAGGCCTGGGCAGTTAGTCATGCAGCAAACAGTGGGGGCCACTTTGGGTTCTATGGGAGGGTGGGATTCGTGTGCCCTCTCTCTGTCTCTCTCTCTCTCACCCACACACACACTCCGCCCCTGCCTCCCTCATCCTTTGCCCCAGGGAGAAGAGCAAAGTCCTTTTGTCACTGGGCCTCCCAACAGCTCTGGCCCTGGTCCTCTGCCTTTCCCTTGCTTTCCTGCCCTCGCACTCAGCAACCCCATCCCCTCCCCTGGTTGCTGCTAATCCTCCTCCCACTGTCTATGCTGGGAAAATGAGCCTGGGAGAAGTCCCGTGGAAGGCGAGGAGTCCTCAAGGGGGTGGCTGTGTGGGTGTGCGTTCTCTCTCACACACAAGCACATGCATCACACGCCTCCCAGCATCATTAGAGTGACCCCATATCGAGGACCGCAGGGAATTGGGGCAGCAGCAGGAGAGAAGGCTGTAGAAGCTCTGTCCTGTGATTCGGGAAAATGCTTTCCTTATCACTGACGGGTTTCCCAAAATAGCAAGAGTCGGCTGGTGCTACGGTTCCCTCTTCCCCACTCCTCAAGAACCCTGTCACAGTGCCAGTGACACGTGGCTCCGGGGCAGGACGGAGTGCAGGGTTTCTGGGTCCCCTTACCTGTCTGAGCCCGGGCCCCAGGCCGCTGTGTCTGTCTGGTGATATATTGCTCCTGGGAAAACGGTCTCCTCTCCTCTATTGTACTGTGAGCTCCTTGAAGACAGGGACCATACTTTTTTTTTTTTTAATTTTATTTATTTATTTGACAGACAGAGATCACAAGTAGGCAGAGAGGTAGGCAGAGAGAAAGGGAGAAGCAGGCTCCCCGCTGAGCAGAGGGCCCGATGCGGGGCTCGATCTCAGGACCCTGGGATCATGACCTGAGCCGAAGGCAGAGGCTTTAACCCACTGAGCCACCCAGGTGCCCCCAGGGACCATACTTTTGTCCGTCCCTTGCTTCCCCTGTCTGTCCAGATACCTGCATATAGCAGGTGTTCAACTAATGCTCAGGCAAGTGTGGTATAAGTGAACGAATGGCTACATGTGGGAAGACACTTCAGTAACTAGTGAGGGTTTTATGTGTACGAGTACACTCATACAAGGGGATTTCATAAAGGGCCTACGCTGTGCCAGACTTAGTTCTCAGGCAGGAAACTATAAGCCCCATTTTACAGGTGACAAAAATGCCAATCTCCACAGGCCTGGTGGCCTCCTGAGCTCAAGACTACAGCCCTCCAGAAGACGGGGTGTGGGGGGGTCTGCTACACACTGCCTGTGGAGAAATTCCCAGATTATTTTAATGTCAGGTCAGACAAATGTACTAGAAATAGAAATTCCTGTTTGTCTGAGGCATATCTGGTTACAGGAATGAAAACCCGAACTGTATGGGATAGGAACTGTATGGGATAGGTGTCCCCGAGACCTGAAGAACAAGGGCCTCAACGGATGGGGAGTGAGTTATTCAACAACAATAATAATAGCCAACCCCTGTGCCCTGTACTTTAGGGCAGGTGTGGTTCTAGGGAGGGGCAGAGAGAATTTTCAGCAGGCTCCACGCCCAGCGCCAATCGAGATGCGGGGCTCCATCCCACGACCCTGAGATCAGGACATGAGCCAAAATCAGGAGTCAGACACTTAACCCACTGAGCCACCCAGGTGACCGGAGCTGTTTTAAGCCTCATTCAATCTTCACAACCCCTCTCTGATACAGGTGTCACGAGTCTCCCCATGTCACAGACAAGGGAACAGGCACAGAGGTGTGATGGGCAGACATCACAGCATGAGGTTTGGAGGGGGGCAGACCAAAGCCGACTGATTCTGTCATCCTCCCAGGTCCCACCTACCTTCCTGCACCACCATCCGTATCACGCGGCTCAGGGAAGCCAATGTGGCACTGTCTATCCCGGCTGTAGGCCAAGTGGGGAGAAGGAAACCCTCCTCGCGTGCATCCGCAGAGGCCCCACTGATGGCTTCCTCACGCATCGCCCTGGCCACGCCTGTCTGGTCTGGTCCGCTGTCAGAGGCTTTGAGCAGGGCACCTTGCCCGCAATGCCCACCAGTGCAGAGGCTCCTTTAGGAAGGAGGCAAGCGTGCACACGCAGAGTCAATAATGTGAGGCAACTCCGGGTCTGACATGACTCTGGCTGACTTAAGCAAACATGGAAGATTCTATTACAGGGATCGGGAAGTAGGCTTATGCCTCATGGAAGTAGGAAGTATCAGACTTCAGGAAATCTATTAGCATTCCAGAAATTCTCTGCTGTCTGTCTCCCGCCAGGGCTGTCCATCTTCAGTTGGCCATCTCATTGGCTACCCCACTCATCTCACATGACAGGGGGAAGACAGACACCCCACAGGGCCCATGTTGCTCCTTGGGGTTTCCTCCACAAAGACTGACTTGACCCTGGGTGGGATAGGGGTCACACTCCCAAATCGCCACGGGAGAGCATCTGATTGGTCTGTTTTGACCACATGACTATCCTCGGTGCGTCGGGCTATGGTGGGTGGGGATGGGTGTATGCAAGGCTGGGAGGTGGGGGCTACCCCCTTGACCTGCGGATGGAGGGGAGATAATTTCCAAAGAGGGACTCTCAGGGGTTGGAAATCCACCCCCCACCCCACACAAGTGTCTTGCACTCTGCTCATGAAGACCAGTCTTGTAGGGCTCAGTGACGTGGGGAGGGACCACCTTTCTCCTTTATTCGGGATGGCATCCTCGACTTTGGCTGACATTCACAAGGCTGCAAACCCTGGCTTATCGGGCTCTCTTCCCTGACCAGCAGCACTTCACACTCCGGCCCCATTCCTCCCTGTCTTGCTCATTCTGTCCCTTTTTTGCACCCCTCTTGGGGTCTGCTGGCTTTCTTACCAGGGGCAGAGGAGGTCCTTGAAGGTGATGCCAAAAGAGGCCTGTGCATGTGTCCCCACGGGATCCCTGAAGTCAGCTCCTTGGCCTGAACTTGCATTCCTAAGACTCGGAACGTTCATCAAAATAAAGGCGTTTCCTGTCTCCTCCCTGATTAGCGTTCAGTCTGTCTCCCTCTGGGGGGCTGTCTGGTCTGTGTGCAGTGTGCATGGCTCTCCCTTCCTCTCTTCCTCCTCCCTCATTTGAGTGGAGCTAATCTGAAATCAGGGTCCTGCCCCCCACCCACTCTTCCCCGCCCCCATTCCTGTGCGCCATCCCCTTCGCTTCTCAAACAGCCGCAGCGCTGGGCGGTACGCGGCCCAAGGTGGACCAGGTGATATTAATCTAGTAATTATTGATTCAGGAGGGACTTGGAGGACATATTTACATAAAAGCCATGATGTGACTGGAACTTCTGCTGTGGAAATTAGGTACTTTAAGGCCTGTGGCCTGGAGGAAAGATGGGGCCAAGGGACTGTGGGGAAAAATGAGGGGAGGGCCGTTGCCATAGCATCTCAGGTGAGGGGCTGACGGAGGCAAAGCCCCAGCTAAGGTCTGAAAAGATGGTATTTGCCTCTGTGTCGAGTATCACCCGTGAGATGTTGTTATCAGTCAAGATCCCCCCAGGAAACAGATGGCACACTCAGATCGGGACATGGGAGGGCAGTTTAATAAAGGAACTATTTATGAAGGTCTGGGAAGGGGTTGGGAGCCTTATGGGATTGCTCATTGGGCTCTACCCTGCAGCTGGTTATCAGGAAGTAGCCCCAGCCCCAGGCCAAGGGAGGAAGGGGGAGCCAGGTGATTGTTGAAACCAGGGGGCTTAACTCTGACCTTCTGGGGGGGAAGGGTGCAGCCACTCACCTGCCCCCTCCCTTCTCCCTTCTTCCTCCCATCTCCCCCAGTGCCTCCATTGGCCAAACAGAGGGAAGGAGTCCCCTGTTGCAGTCCAGGCACTGAGCGGGGAGGAGGGGACAGAGTAGAGGGACAAATAGAAAGCATCTAGCACAAGTGTCGAAGGGCAAGAGGAAATTCCGTAGCAGTGCCCAGCCCTGTGCAGCAGGAAAGACCCCGTTCAGCTCTCAGGAATAACACCATGCCCGTGGCCATGTGAAAATCACTCCAGGGGGTATGCCTAGACCAAACTTCCCTCTTGGTGGGTTTCCAAGAAGAGGGATGGCCAGCTCTCCTGGGGAGGAACGGAGAGTCCCACATTTGTCCCAGAGGCTCAGGGGACCATGGAGGTGCTCCAGGGACCAATGCCCCGTGGGATGCGGGATGGGCCAGTGTAAGGGAGAAGGGGGCTCTGCTGGGTGCAGAGTCCGCAGAGTCACCGGTGGATTTCCTACAAAACTCGAAGCAACACAATGTCAGGTGTTAGCCCATCTCACACGTGTGTGCCGAAACAGGCAGGAAGAAAATCACCCTGCTCTCATTTTCTAGACCTAGAGTAAGGCAACGTCAATAGGAAGGGAAGAAATAGGAGGGGTTAGGAGCAAAGGGTCTTAGAGCAGGAAGGACCCCCAGGGGTCTCTAGTCCCTGCAGAACTTTGTCGGAATCCCCTTTGGGATCACTCACCCGCCGGACCCAGGACTCCACCCCACTGCAGGTGATTCTGCTTTGCTCCCACCTCCAGCTAGAAATCCCTGATCTGGTGCAACCTTGTATTTCCCAGGTGAGGATGTGACTCCAAGGAGGGGTCACAGGTGAGGGATGTGCTGTCAGCTAGGCTTGGTGACTGGGAAGGAGAAAGATGGGAGCTGATTCAGAGGGTCTGAGTCAGACTCCAGGGAACTGCTGTGCTCCCCCACATTAGACGTTTTAGGGAACTAAACTAGCTTTTAAACGGTCTTTAAATTTTTTATGGAATGGGTAATATTAAACATATTTAATAATCAAAAGCGAAAATAACATAAACAGGTGTATGTTGAGAAGCCTCAATCATGATTTTGCTGCTTATAGGTAACCAGCTTTACAATTAGTTTGGGTTTATCTATGTTAATGCTAATACAAGCATATATAAATATATAGTCTCATTTCTACCTTCTTTTTTTTTTTACACGCAAAGTTGCATACTATTACACTGTTCTGGTTTGTGGGTTTTGTTTTGTTTTGTTTTGTTTTCTTCACTTAATATACCTGGAGATTTCTCCCTACCAAAATCTAGAGAAAAATCGCCATTCTTTTCTAGAGCTGCATAGTATTCCATCACAAATATATGCCGTAGCTTATTTAAGTGGTGTCCAGTGGCTAGATTGTTGGTCGTGTCCCCATCTTCTGTTATTTCGAAGAATGCTCCATGGGATCATCTTGTACATGAATCACTTTGCCTATGTACAGGTGCCTCTTTAGTCTATTTCTGCCTCTCCATGATCTCTGGCGAAGGAGCAGGTTTTACATTTCAATTTACAATCTGTCGCAGATGGCTACTTACATAACATTCAATAAAAGTGAATTACTGGAGAAGTGAATTGACAAAAAAAAACTAGGAAAGATACAAGCCCCCAAATTTTATTAGATCCAATGGACATAAAAATTACTCTGTCGCATTACCATAAAGTTTTTTCAGCACTCCCTCTCAAGTTTCTGCGTTTATCTTACCCCAAAGTCGTTGCAGGTTGTGGATGGTCACTGATCCATGGACCACACTTTGAGTAGCACAGGTTAAAACTCCCAGAAATCAGGTCGAAGAGTACACACCTCTGCCGTTTGGCCAGACTCCCGTCCCTGGTGGTTGTACTGTTCTGCACCATGGTTTCTACGAGCACCCCCTTTTCCACAGCCTCGCCGAGAGTGCTAACTTGGATTTTTGCTAAAGTGATAGGTGAACAGTGCTTACCTCTGCTAAGTCTTAATTTGCTTTGCTCTCATTATTTTTTCTTAAAGATTTTATCCATTCATTTGAGAGAGAAAGAAGGACAAAGAGGGCACAAGCAAGGGGAGAGGCAGAGGGAGAAACAGACTCCCCACTGAGCAGGGAGCCCAGCGTGGGGCTTGATCCCAGGACCCTGGGATCATGACATGAGCTGAAGGCAGATGCTTAACCATCTGAGCCACCCAGGCACCCCTGCATCGCTCTTATTATGAGTGAAAATAGGGTCAATCATATTTTTAAGCCTTGTTTGTATGTATATTCTTGGCCCATTTTTCTAAAGGATTGTTGATCTTTCCCCTCCTGATCCCCAGGAATTATTTATGTATTAGGAATATGAGCCCTTTGTCTGTATTGCAAATATTTTTTCCTGTTTGTCACTTGCCTTTTTGATTTTGCTTGGTGTTCACTTTTGGGGGGAGGGGGCCATGCAGAAGTTTGGGGTTTTATGTAGTTAAATTTGTCGATCTTTTCTTTAACAGCTTCTGGATTTTGAGTCATGGTTCTCTATTCCAAGGTTATAAAGAATTCTGCCCACATTTTCTTCTAGTATTTTTATGATTTTATTCTTAACGACTAAATCTTGTATCCGGTTGGAATTTTTCCTAGTACAAGGTGTGGATTATGGATCCAAATTTATCTTTTTACGAATGGCTACCCTTTTGTCCCAGCTGCACTTATTAAAACCCCTAGATACCACCTTTATCATGAAAACTAATTTTAAGCTGTTTGGGATCATAATAGAAAAAGCTCTGTAATTTGTCAGTTTTACCCAGAATACCATTACAAGGGAAATTAGCTCTCAAGATATGATCTATTAACTTTGTGTTACAAGGGCGAGGTAAACTGTAAGTCACATAAGTAAAATATAAATTTACTTACGCCGACAAACAAACAGAGCCCCGGGGGACGGCTCACAACCTTGGAGAAAGCGGGGAGAAGTGGGCGCTGCTGAGGGAGCGCGTGGTGAGATTCCGTATTACATTTGCCTTGCAGATCTTCCCCGCCTTCTTCCAGGACCTAGGACTGCAGAGGGAACCACCATGGTGTTCCTGGGACCCCTGGCTGTCACCCTGTTGCCGCCCAGCCTCACACTGCTGGTGTTCCACCTGTCCAGCTCCCAGGATGTCACCCCTCAGCCCAGCAGTGAGTCACAGCTGTGCAGCCTGAGGGAACACCCCACTGTGGCCTTTGCAGGTGAGAACCACTTCCCACTCGCCCCTGTTTTGAGATGCCTGGTTCTAGAAGGACTTGGGTCTGGACTCGGCAGGGTCTCCGGCTCTCAGCAGTCCCGGATGTCCCCCTTGGGGATAGATGTAAGAAGGATGGGCCGCCATGGGCTGGAGGGCTCTGACTTGAGTCTCCTGACTGTTTATTTAAACTTTCATCCATGTTCACCGGGGGGAGGAGGGCCCATTTCTCTGGGATCCCTGTTAGAAGCAAGGGGGTGTGTGCCCTGGTTGGAGTGGGCAAGGGTTCTTTGGCCATCTCAGTTCTAGCTCTTCTGGAAGCATGATCTCTGTTTCGTAGCTCCCCTGGGAGGCAGAATGAAGATAACTCACCGCTTAGGAAGTGCTGGAGCTCTTCCTGCAGCAGCTTCCTGCTGCTCTAAGACGGTTGCAGGGACGCCTGTCTTCAGGGCCCTGGGAACCCACAGGGAAGGGGGGCTTGATGACTAATAACTCCCTTTGTCTGTCAAGGGAGAGCAAGAGAGGTCCTATTAAAGTGTTTCGCAGACTGGGATTTGTGAATCGCTGGACATTTTCTGAGGGGTCTATACATTCTCAGTAGAAGTTTCTAAAATGAATATACATGTATTCAATGATAATCTAAATCCCAAACAAAACACAAATACCACAACATCCCGGATGTCCTCCCATAACCTGGTGGCCAGTGTGGGGCTCCCCAGTGGAGCCACGATCACATCGACCCTTCCAGAACGGTCACCTGCATGGCAGCTCATGCTGGAATCTGCGGACGTAGCTTGAAGGGGTCCCCAGGTTCATAAGTCTAATAAACAAACACCTGCCCTATTTCTACATCACAATGACCCTAACAGGGAGGCAGGGCAAGGACCATCAATCTCCTTTAACAACTTGGAACACTGAAAAAAATAAAATAAAAATAAAATAAAATTAAGATGTCAAAAAAAACCCCAATTCAATCTTTTCCAACTTAAAACAAAACAAATGGGAGGGCTGAGGTATAGAGCTTTGGAGAGCTTTGTCTGAAGCAGGACTTAAGGGCGGGCATCCAAGGGCTCTTTCAGCCCCCATGGGGGAGTGACTGGAGCTCCTTCCGGGCCCCTGGGCAGGAGGATGAGAAGCCTTCCTCTGGGATTCCACACAGCTAGTCAAGGGGGGCAAGATGGAAACCGGAGCGGAAAAATAAATGGCAAGAGTCTGAGGCTGGCATGGGATTTGGGGGGTGGGGTGAGGTGGGGGGTGGCAAAGTTGGGGAGGCTGGGTTGGTTCAGAAGTGCGGGATTCCCAGCTGTGGGCTGGCTCCTGTCTCGGGGAGGAGAATCTACAGCTGTCTTCTCTCAGTGTTGTCTTGTTTGAGCTGGGATCCAAGGCTTTGAAGGCTTAAGTGGATTAAAGTAAATTAGCAGTGTCCTTAAGCCTACAAAACACGCGTACACTCTCAGACTTCTGATGGCTCCGAGTTCTGGTGCCTGTCACTGAAGGGAAGGACCAAGTAGGGGACAGAAAGGGTGGGATTCCAAGGGCTGTCCTCTTGTTGGACGCCCTGTGGCAACTCCTGATGGACCATTTCCTCTCAGGGGCCTTGCTGGGGGACATAGTTGGCCTGACCAATTCTGGGGGCAGGGACAATGGAAGGAGAGCATGGGAATTCCTGCCCCCCCATCCCCACCAAGCTGGTGTATACCTGTACTGGAGCCAACTGGGGAGGGAGTGGTAGAAGATGTGTTCCTCGAGTGCCTGGCTTCCTTGTCACCCTTTTTTTTCCCCTTGACACCATTTTTAATCTGCAGGTGTATAACACTTGAATGAAACTAACTTTCCGCCCACCCTCTTTCTGAATGGAGAAATGAGGCTCCAGCTGACATAGAGTAACTAAGCAATCCCCTTCCCCCCAGCAAGCAGAGATGGTCCATCATCTGGACTGACAGCCCAGGAGAGAAGCATCGTGTCTGCTTCTCCCCACCCCCGCCCCCCCAACCTTCCTGGCCTGCCCTCCACCCACCCAGTTCTCTACTCTGACAACTTTGTTTATCCACTCACCAAATTTTTTATTGAGCCCTACTTGACACCAGGGACAGAGATGGGTGCTGTGGGACATCAGGGGAGTGAGAGTCCCCTTTGGGTACTCGAATACCTCTTGTTCCTTACAGGTCACTCCCTTTGGTTCCCCAACGCTATTGGTCCTGGACCAGGACTGGATCTTTCATCTCCTCGCATCTTTTAGTACCGCTGAGCACACACGAGGGACTCAACTCATGTTGGGTGACTGGCTGTGTTCTGGGTGATGCCACGTTCCAGAGAAGTTGCCACACGACCAAGCCCAGTGCCAACCCCCAGCTCACAGGATTCCCTCAGATGTTACATTTTATTTCTGACTGATCAGTAGGCTTCCAGCCCTGTAGCTGTGAGTTCCCTTCTCCCCTGACACCTGGCTGATCTGTGAGTAACCCCTAAATGCCCTAGAGGAACTGCCAGTTGCAGAACCTGACAGGCGTTTTTCCATTTCGTAAGGTTAAATTTTCTCCTGTGGGTTTCTTTTAAGGGGGGCCCACCTGTATTTGTCTTTGGCCTGCACATGCTTCCTTCTGCCAGAGCATGGAATTTCTAGGAGGCAGGGAGAAGCCAGTATGGAGTTAACACTGACAGTGGTTAATCCACAAAGTGGGTAATTGAATTGACTATAATTAAAATCACAGGCGCGTCATGGAGAATGTCATTTTTCTCTTAAAGTCGCCGTCCAAAGCCTTCACTGCACACGGAGCTCAGAACGTGCTTGGTGTTTTAAAGACAGCCTTCCCTCTGGTCCTGTTTGCCTGTTTAATAAGAGGAAGCTGGCTCCCTTCCCGAGACAGCTCCCCCAGGATCATCGTGCTGCACCCGCTGCATCTCTCTCCCCTCACCCCTTTCCCCTTGCCCTTGTCAGGGGTCCCTCTGGGACCCAGGGAGAGGGACAGAAACTGGAAGGGGCCGCCACACTCCAACTCCTATCGCTGCCCCTTCCTCCCGTTGTCAGCCACCCCCGCTCCTGCTTTGTATTGTCTTCCCTTCCCCACCCCCCACCCCAGGAAAGGGCCTGAGTGAAGACCGGGCTGAGAAGTCCCCAGAGTTTCTTCTGGCTTGCTGCACACTCATCACACTACCTCCTCCCCTGCTCAGCTGCCCACACCTGGAAGATCCCCATCAGAGGGGAAGAGGAGAACTGAATGTGTGACCCAGTGTAACCCAGTTGCTACTGTTGGGGAGCATGCAGTCCAATGGGGACAGGCAAGCCCCTCGTATTCCGCACCCCCCCTGCACACACAGAAAACAGACTTGAGCACATTTAGAGCAACAAAAACATACAGTGTGAGTAAACCAGACAAGGTAGAGAGAATATGGAACAAAATAAACTCAGGGTGGGGAGATTACAATCTAGGAAGTCTTCCTGGAGGAGGAGGACCCTTGGCTTAGTCTCTAAGGTAGTATACTATCTGCCAGGATTTCTGAGGGTGGCCCTGAGGTCTACTAAAAACCCAGCCCACCGGACTCCCAATGTACTCCTTACACCGGTATTGCTCAGATGGCATTGCAAATTCATGACGATCCTGGCTAACCTGTAGTCACCTGCTGAGGGCCCAGGCAGACCCAAGGGGTTTGCTACATTTTGCTGCAGAGTTTCTTTCTTCCTCTTTTTTTTTTTTTTTAATCGTGCATATCACAGTTTTCTGAAAAACATCCAGCTCACAAAACCTCGCATTCTCCAGGGAGCGATTAAGTGTTTGCCTATCGTGCAGAAATGAAGGGCTGCTTTTACTCTGTAGTGGAGGATAATGAGCAATGATTTATTTCCCCTGGATTACACACACACACACACACACACACACACACACACACACCTCTGGACCTTCTGTGAGCCAGTTGCTAATGCATTGCGGGGAGACAGCACAGGGTCTCACATTTCCCCTCATCTTCATCCCCATTGACATAAAAGTTCTCTGCCCCATGGCTTGCTCATTGTTGGCCAGGTCCCTGCCCCCACCCCATGAGGCCAGGGCTAAGGGGAGCTGTTAAGGGACTGTGGACCCAGATAGGAGAAGGGGGTCTCCAGTGGGAGGGTAAGATGGAAGTTGAGCTAGGCACTGTGCCCCAGGCATACCCTCCTCAGACGACTGCCCATCCATCCAGAGGGCTGGGAAGTCTCTGCCCAACCCCCAATCCCGTGGTGGGCTTTGGCCTTCCTTGGAGACAGGACTCAGTACTGATCACACGCATCCCTATTATTCCCACTTCCATGGAGTCTTGTCCGAAAACTTGATTCTTCGTATACAGAAGGGAGTGAATTACTCATACATTCACTAGACTCCTTTCAGGTGCTGGGCAGAGCCTACAGATCTAAGAAGCAAGATCCTCCCTACCTCCCAGAGAAAACAATGGGACTAGACCCCCAACAAGATGGGGGCTTTGATGGCAGTAAAGTAGAGACCTTACCCTGGCTTGGAGGAGTCAGGGAAGGCTTCTCGGAGGAGGTGCAATGGGGATGGGGGTGAACAGGACTGTTCCACTGAGGAAGCACAGAGGGGCAAAGGTTTGCAGGCTTCGGTGAGAGAGATCTGCGCAGTGTTCTAGTTTAGTGTGGCTGGGGTGGTTGTTTGAGGGGGATGTGAAAGATGAAGCATCATTCTCTCGGTGGGTCACTAAATAGTTAACGTACCTGGCATTCAAACCGGGAAGGAAGACAGTGAGTGCAGAACCCAAAGGCCTTCACAGGAATTGCAACTTTTCCTTGGGGCAACTGGGAGCTAGTGAAGGGCTCTAAGCAGTCGACTGACATGAGTGGAAGCCGGGCTAGAGAGGATGCTCTTGGCACCAGTCCAGGCAAGAGACCCTAGTAGCTTGGAAGAGGAGTGGGGTCAGAGGGCAAGAGGGGTGGTTTTCTTGGAGGTGGAACAGTCGGGATTTGTGAGTGTTTTTAAGCGCTGGGGAGGGTCTAACAGGAGTCAAGGATACTTACAGTTTTCCCTTTGGATGGGTAGGGGTTAGGGGGAGCCCTTCTCCAAACTAGGGAACACAGCAGGAACAGTGACAACACCCCCATTCCCTGTCCCCCAGCTGGCTGCTCACAGAGGGGGCAGGTGGAACCGAGGTCTCGGGGGTGCCCCTGCTTCATTGCTCCCTGACTTCATGCTGACTTTAGCTCTTCCATTCTGTGGGTGGATGATGGTACAGCAGTAACCAGAATGGTTGCCTCTCCCTCCACCAGATCTGAAGCCGTGGGTCTTTAACTTCACCTACCCTGGAGCCCGGGATTTCTCCCAGCTTGCCCTGGATCCCTCCAGGAACCAGCTCATCGTGGGAGCCAGGTAAGGGGGTGTAGGAGGGCTGGTGCTGCCAGTGGCGGTGTGCTTAGAACTGGGTGGAGGGAATATTATTTGGGATGAGCCCACTATGGGCAGACCCTCTCTTGGGCCCAGGTTCCTTTTCTGTATCTGAATGTTTGTCTCCCACAAAAGGAAGCATTAGTTGAAGCAAGGTGGGGGGAGCAGAGGTGGGAGGTGACCTCTAGACCTCCAGATCTCAGCAAGCCATATTCCTTCATGGTTGGTAGTTACCGAGAGCAGAACACCTGCCGGCCACCTTCTACCCCCTGTCCCTACCCTGCTGCCAGGACTGCCCCGTCCATATCCTCCCCGGGAGCTCCCTGCAGAAAAGGTGCCCAGGAGCCCCCTGCTGGCTGGCCGGCCGCCTGCATCTGGGATGCCGGACTCAGGGCCACCGGCGTCTCCTGTGAAGCCCTTCACTTCCCTCTGCGCTGCTCATCTTGTTGAACCCCACTGTTCTGGCTCCACGGAGGACTTGTGGACGCAGTATGGAGTGGAACAGAAGGACATAGTTCTCACAAAAGCATGGACCATCGACTCTAGAAGGGAAGGGAGCTTAGAGACGTTCACTCCAGTGGGTCTCAAAGTGTGGTCCCTGGCGGGCAGGAGCAACAGTCCCTGGGAACTTGTTAGAAATGTAAATTCTTGGGCTCCACCCCAAGCCTGCTGAATCCGAAGTTTGGGGTTTGGGGGGGCAGCAATGTGTTTTAGGCAGCCCTCCTGGTGAGTTTGATGACTCTCAGGTTTGAAAACCACTAGTCTAATCCAACTGCCCTTGATTTAAGCATGAAGAGGCAAGGGACAGGAGAGGAGGAGGGGAGCTTCCCAAGATCACATGATAAGATGACAAGAGCGTACCACACATGCAGGAGAGCAGCCACAGCATGTAGTAAATGACACATGTAATAAGCCACCTCATCTTCACATTCGCCTCAGACAGGGTGTTCTGTGATTATCCCCATTGTATGGACTGGCACGCTGAGGCTTGGAAGGTTTGGGCCACCCGCCTGTGTTCACTTGGCTCTTTCTCACCCACTCTAGGGTTTTCCCACTCCGTGAGCCTGCCTGTGCCCTCAGAGACAGGGAAAGTCAGGCCTGGACTTGGTCCCTTGCAGCCCTCACAGCAAATCAAGTGGGTCCTCAGTTTCTTCTCCCCCTTTCTCTAGGTCACTTTCCTTCCTCCTTTTCTTCTGCTAGACGTTTCCCCCATTCTTTCTGAGCCCCTGGGTCTCTGGCATTCAGGCTGGGATATTTTTCACTCATGGATACCCTGTCTTATTCCATAAGGGATTTAGGGGCAGGTCAGCCTGCAGAGGTCTCTCTCTGTTCTCATCTCCCAGAAGAGCAGACTGAGAGCAATGCTGTGATGAATGATTTTTGATGGGATAATAATTAATAAAGTGATGCAATGCTTCCCCTAATTTTTTAAAGCTGTGAGCAGATGCTGGTGTTCCCTGAGAGCAGAGCCGGAGCCCATCTGTCCTCAAGCCAGGACGGAGGGGGCGGGGAAGCTCTGCAGGACAGGGGCTGGGGAGGTCCAGCAGAGGTCTGGAGCCAAGGTCACCAGGGAGGCTGCCCAGCCCCAGGACAGCGAAGAAGCTAAGTGGAGGCTGGGCCTGGAGCCACAGCTGGGGAATAGAAGGCCCTAGGCTGAGGTCTCCATCAGGCCCCCGGATTCATACAGCAGGGCCTCCCTTCTCCTGCTGGCTCACTCCACAACCTTTCTCCTCAATTCTCTTCTCAGTACAGCTGAGGTAGGCCAGAAAGTTCTAAAGCAATTATTCCTAATTATTCCTAAACACCTCAGTAACCAAAAGATGAACAGCCAAAAGAAGACATTAGAAGGAAAGAAAGAAAATTCTTAGGGAAAACCAAGACTTTACATCTGCTTGATACTAATAAAGCCTCTTAGCACACATCACACCATTCCCCTGCCTCACAGCCCTGTGAAATGAGAAAGGCAGATGTTTGTTTCTCCATTTCCCAGATGCAGACACTGAGGCTCCCAGAAGGTGCCCAGCAGGTAGCCGAGCCGGAATTCTCCCTGCCTCTGCCGCGGGGTCTGGTCAGTGAGCTTCCAGTCACTTTTGCGTGGCCCTGCCGCCCTCCATGTCTGTGATGAGTCACAGCTCCAGAGTCCATGCAAAGCAGTGTCCCCAGTGCCCGCCGCTCACTTCTTTTTTGCTCTGTGGAATGTTCTAGTATCTGGATACACCACAGTGTATTGACCCGTTCACCCGCTGAAAGGCCTCTTGGTTGCTTCCGAGTGTGGTCAATTGTGAATCAAGGTGTGAAAAACATCCATGTGCAGGCTTCTGTGTGGACACGTTTCCTTATTTAAGGTTTTCGAGCAGCAGGCCGATGGGATAAAAACAGCATTTGGGGTCGATGAGGCTGGCAGCGCTCTGTGGACTGGGTGGTGTGGGACAGGAATCGGAAGGGGATGGATTTGGTGATCTGGGCAAGAGGAGACATGGCAGTCCAGGGAGGTGGTCGTGGGAAGGTCAGATCCAGAGTCCCTGCAGGAGGGATGGCAGGAGATGACGAGGCAGACGGGACTTGGAGGGGCCCAAGGCCCCGTGTCGGGAGAGATGGCTGGCCTGTCTGAGGCACGGAGTGCGTCGGGTTGGAAGGAAGGAGATGGCTCATTAGCAGGAGGTCCATGAGGCTCCCAGTTTAACAGAAGTGGGCTCCCTGGCTGGGAAGATGGTGGTGGGGCTGCTCCCTGGCCCTGCCTGCACCGCCAGTGGGCAGGGACAGTGTGGGCTTCAGGACTAGACAAGTCTGGGTTTTAATCCCAGCTCCTTTGCTTACTGTCTCTGCTGCTCAGACCTTGATCCAACGTGTTTCCTCATCTGTAAATGCAGTTTTCTCTCTCTACTCCCGGGGTTGCTGGAAGGTCAAAAGAGCCAGTGGGGGTGAAGCTCTCCCTGGGGTTGGCCTACCATAGGCCCTCTGTACTCTGCACCCAGCCCCGCATGAAGCAGGAGCCAAGAAGCTGCTTCCTGGGGACCTATCAGCAGAGCCAGCTTGACTTATGATTTCTGTCTCTGTTTTCACAGGAACTACCTCTTCAGACTCAGCCTTGCCAATGTTTCTCTCCTTCAGGTACATTTGCCTCCTTTCCCTTCCCTTCCCTTCCCTTCCCTTCCCTTCCCTTCCCTTCCCTTCCCTTCCCCTCCCTTCCCTTCCCTGTGATTTCCCTGGGGTTTGGGACCCGGGGCTGGGGTAGCAGAGCGAGCAAGATTCAAAATTCAGCAAAAACAGGAGCCCCATGGGCATGGACTCAGACTGGCTTCCAGGTAACTGGGGGAAGGTAGCTGCAGGTGGGGACATGGCCACATAAACACAGAGACACCCGGGGCTCCTGCATCATGGAGAGGGGCTGCTGCCGCAGGAGAGAAGGAGCACGTGGGTGGGGATGACCAGCTGGCCCTGTTGGCCTGGGAAGGAGGGGTCCCAGGGTGCAGGAATTATGGTGCGAAATCTGGGACATTATTGGGCAAACTGGAATGGTTGGTCCTTCTTAGTCCTACAGGAAGGTCTGAGTTTTGGCCTCGAGAGAAAGGGTATCCCTGGTTCCTTTCTTAGCTTGGCCTGAGTGATCCCATTCTAACGCAGCATTTTCACTGAGCTGTGATTGATTTATTATCTGCTGCCAAGAAGGACTCCCCAAGCATAATTCCCTAAGTGCTCTGGGAGGCATTTTAATGGGACTCCTTGATCCAGAACATTTATCCCAGATTGAGAAACAGATGCCAAACCACCTCTGCAGAGGCAGAACATTCTAGAAAAAAGTCCATCTCTTCCTCAGTGAAGGAAAAGACTCAGTTCTTGTGTCTGGGAGGCTTGAGTGTTTATTTCATCAGAACTGGGGTGGGGGTGGGCAGGGGTTCTAAGATAAGCAGACCCTGACCTCTAGAGCTCACAGTGTAGCCAAGACAAGATGATGAGTGCTGCCTCGGACCTTATTATGGAACAGTTATAGGAGGTGGTCAGGTGCTGGGCTGTGTGGTACAGCATTTCACAGCAAAAGGCATTTGGGGAAGGGGGCACCTCCTTGGTGAGTTGTTGTGACATTCTGGTCTGGTTTCTTCCAGCTGTGTCTGGGTGTCTACCCACAGGGGCCACGTTGCAGCTGGTTGCCAGAGGGGCGGGGAAAGACAGCAGAAAATGTCCAACCATCAGAAGGGAAGGGCCCAGAGGACCTAGGACAAATTGAAAGGAGAATGCCACTCATCCATTTATGGGTCCATCTATCTTTCAGTCCTTACCTTAAGCAGCCAAGCCGCCCTCTATTCATCCACCCACCCACCCAATAAACATTTATTGAGTACCTACTGAAAGCCGGGTCTGGTCTCAGGCATGGTACTAGGCATTTGAGATCCAAAGGTGACCCAGGCTCAGTCACTGGCCTCAGGAATAACCAGGTGAGATCACAAATGATTCTCTCTCCTGGATGGGGTATCTGTGGCATGGTCCTGGGTCTGGGCTATGGTAGCTTCCAGTGGCTTGCCAGCTTGGTAACAAGCAGCCCGTCCAGAGCTTAGTCACCATTTGACAGCCACAGAAAATGAAGCCAAGATGCCAAGCCCAGCAGGTCAGGGCCTGGGGAAAGTTGGTGCTGAGGTGGTTGGAAGTGGGTGGAAGGAATTGGATCCAGGAGCCCTGCCCTGAGCTCAGGCGGTTGGCTTTTTGTTAGGTCCCCAAGGTCTGCAAATGAAGGTCTTCTAGGAGTAGTACTAGAGCAGTAAAGCGGCCAAAGAGAGAAGGAGAAACGGATGCACAGAGATAAAAACGATGCAGTGGGAAGCGTGCAGGGTGGAGTGAATGCTAGGTTCAGCGACGGCCCAGAGGCATGATAACCCATCAGGCTCTGCATGGTCTGCAAAGCTATCTCGGAAAGCTTCCCTTGGACCGGAGCTTGAAGGATGGGGGTTTGCCAAGCAACTGAGGGGGGTACACGGAGGTGTGAGATAGCATGGGGTGCTGAGGGGCCCAGTGCTCAGGATCATGGAGTGTGAGTGGGAGAGGGGTGGCAGGTGAGGCCTGGGGAAAGAGAGGGGCCACATTGGAGGGTCTTCACTGCTGAGCTGAGGAGTCTATATGTTAATTTGAATGCAATGGGGCTCACCAAAGTGTTTTAAGCAGAGAAGTGGCATGACCAGTTTTGGTGTTTGGATCACTTGGCCTGGTGCAGGGAGTGGATTAGTGGAAGATCCAGTTAGGAGGCAACTGCCAGAACCCAAGTGAGTAGTGGGGAAAATGGAACTAAGGCAGTGGAATGGGGACAGAGAGAAGAGAAAGATCTTCAGGGGACAGAAACATAAAGGGTCACAACATCAAATGCACCCAGCACAGTCTTCCGCGTGAAGGTGACCCCTGGAGTTGGGGAAGTTAGCAGCCCTGGAGGGCTTAGCCAAAGTCTTGAGCCCCGGTGGTGCCATCTAGGTTTCTGGCTTCCAGAGCTGGGTAGCACAGATCAGCTTGGGAATGGAGCTAGCCTGGCTAGTGGCTAGTGGCTAGCCAGTGGCTAGTGGTTCACCCTTCGCTGCCCACTAGAATCATCAGGAGAGATTTAAAAAACACTGATGCCTGGGTGCCACCCTCAGAAATTCTGACTTGATTGGTCGAGGTACAGCGGGGCACTGGGATTTTTTAAATCCTGGGTGATTCCAGTGTGCAGCCAAATTTAGTATCTTTTCTGTAGGTGCTGCCCAGCTGGTTTGGCCTCCCCAGGTGTCCTTGACAGCAGATCCCGGGTCCCACACCTGATCAGATGTTAGGACTCTCTGGCTTGCTGATGAGGCCTGGCATTGGGTTCATCCCTCTCTGTGATGACCTGGCCTCAGCCCTAGGAAGAGACCTTATGCTGGCCCCATAGGCGCACTGGGGGCTCACGCTGGGGGCGGGGCTCAGCAAATCAGCCACAAGTTCACCAGGAATTGGTTTTACCACCTTCCAAGGGGGTCTCTTTGGGGTCTGATCTCAGGAGTCCAGAGTGGATTCTCCACAACAGAACTCAGGAAAGGAAACAATACTTTTCATGCCCACATTCCCACTATAGTGGGTACCTTCTGGCCACAAAGTGGAGAGAGGGAGAGAAGTTGGAGTGAGCTGCGTACCATTCCCTGGAAAGGCTGAGGGGGAACCCCAGCCTCCAGTCCCCTGGTCTGTCATCTGGCCTGGTGAACAAGCCCTGACTTTTGACCACAAAAGCCTGACCTCAGCAAGTGCCCTTCCATTGCCCTCTCTGGGGCTTTGGGTCCCTGCTTATAAGCTTTCAGTCTGCAGCATCTGCCATCCCAAAGTGGAGCAGACCACTGCCCACAGGAGGGAGGAAGGGCCCAGCAACCCCCCTTCCGCCCGGCTTCCTCTACTCCCTATATGCCCCGGGGGTCCCCATGGCTCTAACTCTCCTTACAGCCAACTGATCACCCCACTGGCCCCAAGGTAGGATTTAACCAAACTTAAAGTTCCATGCTTTATTGATAGTTTAAATAATTAAAGAAAAACCTAAATACAAACAGTTTATGCAAACCAGCGTCCATTAAAAGGACTTCTAAGTACCTGACCCCTATTAAACAATTTATGTAAACAACTATTCCTTCAGGAAAATCGAAATGCTGAGCGTGCTAAAGGGAGGGGAGATGCGTGAAGCAGCACAGAAGGCATGTGTGCGCGTGCACCCGTGTTTGTGTGTGTGCGTGTGCGTGTGTGTGTGTGTGTACTCATGCTTGTGGACAGGGAGGGGAAGTCAAATCACCTCATCTGTGGAGGTTATTTATTAGTGTAACTTAAACTGGTTTGGGGAAAGAAAAGGTGACCAGTGGTCCACAGTGTAAGGGGCTGCTGTGTGATGAGCTAACTTGGGTTTGACAATTTTCTGCCCTTTGCTGGAGGGGTTCCAGGGGATGAGTTGACTGGCAGCCTAATTGCAATGGATTTATGACCTTGGGCTGCCAGATGTCCTGAAAGTGCAGAAACGCGGACTGTTCTGCACATACATGTCAGCACGCATATGGGGCTTTGTTCGGCCTTGGCAGTGAAGCTGATTCTGAGCTCTCTTCTAGTTATCACTACATTCTCCAGGCTCGTCTGGCAGCGATCAAGTTCTTTGAAATCTAACTTCTGCTGAATAGTGGACTTAATGCTCAGAGGATATTTTAATGTTGAGCCATTGTCACTGGCATCCAAGGGAGGTGCTGAGTCTCTGCAAGGAGATTCTCCAGTTCCTGACTAACTCGTCCGTTCTCTCCCATAGCAAAAAACCATGTAGTTACCAGATATTGCCATACTGGAATTTCTGGGACGGTCCTAGTTTAAAGCTTTATGCGTGGCACATTGCTTGACCATACATGTCTATCTCCACATCTTCACAAAACCCACTAAAAGGATGGTGAGGAATTTTTAATTGTTCGGATCCACAATGACAGAGAGACGTCAATGGAGAAGAGATTAAACACATTTCAGGGAGATGGGACATGGATGGACAGTCATAACTGATTCAGCAGAGCAGAACAGTTTACAGAGGAAAATATGGCAGAGAAGTAAGCTGAACCCCCCACCCCCGAAGGGCTCAGAAATTGGGTTGCTAGGTATTGTGGAATGTGAGGATGATATATAACAATAAGAGGGGGAACTAGTTGGAATTGTCTAAATTGAGAGGTTGGAATCCAGAGCTCCTATCCCATCCCACATAGCAGTCCCATCATCCATTTTACCCCTCCCCCAACAAAGGGAGACTAAGACCCTTTCTCTAAAGAGCTAATTGGTGGGTCTCCAAAATTTAAGACTCCAAGAAGGCTAAAGGACACTAATGGGGTATGCCGCTAAAACAGTGTTTCTCTCCTTTCTCTCTTTGTGCAATTTACTTGTTGAAGAAACCTGGTCATTTACCCCATAGAGTTTTCCACAGTCTGGATTTTGCTGATTGCCATGCAAGTGGTACATCGTAACACGTTCCCCTATTCTCTGGATCATCTGTAAATTGATTGCTAGATCTAAAGACTTTATTCAGTTTAGATTGTTGCAAGATTGCTTACTTCGTAGATATTATTGTGTGCTTTTTTTTTAGGACACACAGAATACTCTGTTTTTTTCAATGTTAGTAGCCATTGATGATTGTTTCCCAGATCCATTAATTCTGCAGATGTTACAATGTATGAGCTGGACTTCTACAAAGAAGAACTTTTCATCTCCTATTTGGTTACTCAACCATACAGTTCTATAGGAAGCACAGGATAAATTTTGATGCTCTTTATTTATAACTTTTCAAAGAATTTGCTAGTGTCTGTCAATGATCAGTCTGTCAATGATGATCAGTTAATTTTATTCTTTTCTTCTTATTATTACAAACTCAAAATGGCTTTAAATATTATTGATGTGTTTCAGTGCATTAGAGTTATCTTTCATGACTATCCCATCTCTGCCAGTAGGGGGCCTCTTCATTTTAGTTCCCGGGTCGTCTGACATCATGACCCTGGTTGCCTTTGGTTGCATCTTTGCTGTTTGATGTGAGGAGATGTTCCAAACTTGCCTTGTTGTACATTTCCTAACCCCAGACCTGGAATCAGCCATTACTCTAAGAGGCCATTTCCTTTCCGTGGGAAATAGCTAGTGGATTTATTTTTAAATATTAAAAAATAGCCCCAAATCACCAGACCTATCAGGAAAGCCTCTAAAGGGAAGGAGAAAGACACACACACACAAAAAAAAAACCAACCAAACAAACAAAACAAAACAAAATAGAATTAAGAAAGCTGTAAGAAAACAGGGACAATAAAAAAAATAAGAAAACATTTTTTAAAAGGAATTAGAAAAAACGAATTGAATCTTCTGAGACATAAAAATGTTTTGTAAAACAATAAATTAAAAATATGGAAATTTAAAATGTGATTGGGGAAATAAAAATTGAATCAAAGCAATAAAAGATGAGGTTGAAGAAAAATCTCCCACAAATTAGAACAACAACAAAAATAAGTAATGAAGAACAGGAGAGAAATAACAGAAAATTAGAGGATCAACGGAAAAGGCCAACAGTTGACTGCATTAATGAACTACAAAAAAGGGAACCGAGGAAAAGGCGAGGAAGAAATTAAAGATGAAATTGCATAAGAATATGTGCCAATGCAGAGGGCCAGTCTTCACATTGAAAGGGCTGAATGAGTTCCCAAAAGGGACATGCACTAAAGCACCTCAGTGTGAAATTTCAGGATATTGTTATGAAAGAGAAGACCCAAAAACCTAGAGTCTAAAGAAAAAGAAAATGGTCACTAGAAAAGTTGGGGAGTAAGAATTACATCAAACTTTGGGGCGCCTGGGTGGTTCAGTTGGTTAAGCATCTGACTCTTGATTTTGGCTCAGGTCATGATCTCAGGGTCGTGAGATCCACACCCACGTCTGACTCTGTGCTGAGCATGGAGCCTGCTCAAGATTCTCTCTGTCCCCATCTCCTCAAAAAAAAAAAAAAAGAAAAAGAAAAAGAAAAAGAAAAAAAAAAGAATTACATCAGACTTCTCATAGCAACACTGGAATCTAAAAGACAATGGAAGAACAAATGTCTTTAAAATTTTGAGTGAAGATTATTTCCAACCTAGAACTCTGTATCACAGCTACTGATCAAGTATGAAAATAGATGAACCAGACACGCAAGAATTTAAAAAAATTAATCTGCCATGGGGAACCTGGCTGGCTCAGCCAGAAGACCATGGGATTCTTGATCTTGGGGTTGTGAGTTTGAGCCCCATGTTGGGTGTGGAGATTACTTAAATAAATGAATAAATTAAAACTTAAAAAAAAATGATCTACTATGTTCCTTTTCTTAGGAAGATACTGAAGATGTGTTTCACCAAAATAAGCAAGTAAATCAAAAAAATGGGAAACATGAGACTTAGCAAAAAGGAAAGGAGAGAAGGTAAGTCCCGGGATAACAACCAAATAGGAGACCCCAGGAGAAACCAGTGCACACTGGGGCAGGAGGCCAGAGGCTGGGGTAGGAGGGAGAGGACAGGAATGAATGGATGATCAGAACCATTTGTATTTACATGATACAAATGATATTGAGAGGGATTTGTAACACCTGTTGAACACTTGGGAAGAAATTAATGGTAAGTACATCGCAAAACAAGCAAATGAAGAAAACCAAGGCAATTATTCAGTCCAGGAAAACAAAAAGTTGGTCAAGAAGAAAACCTCATCAGAATAGACATGATTGTATGGACTCTCAGATGCACATTTTCACATTTTAATGAGTCTGAAATCAGGCCATGTCTTTCTGTGGCATCTTACAGTTACCGTCAGCCAGACTGTCGTCCTGATTGAGTTGTCCTCGCCTATGCAGGCGTGAACTTGGTCATTATTCTGATAACAGCAACCCATTGACATTTCAGGCCACAAACCATTTTAGGATCATATGAGGAGGGACTATGAGTCCTGATTTTTTGGAAAACTTTCTGTGGACACCTTCTGGTAAGACCAAGAAAGTACCAGCATCCCAACTTACAGAATGGGATCCATAGCTTGGAAGAAAATTCTGGAGACCAGAGTGGAATACCCTTTAAAAACTGCTGCATCCCTGAAGCCCAAGGCAGTTCAAAAACATGATCCCTGAAAACGAGCAAACAGAACAAATGAGCATGGACCACTGAAAAGTGACTCAGAAGAGGCAAACTGAATTCAAAGAAGCTTTAAGAATACTTAATTAAGCTTGTTTCCATTTTTCTTTTTTGTACACACAAGATTGATAGATAACAATTGTAAGTCTAAATAAGAGCACGTTCAATAAGTTTACATTAAAAATTTAAGGAATAAAGATTTGATTGGCAATATATTTCCTTTCTTGGTGTTTCATATTGCAATCAATGGTGTTTTATATTCAGCGAAATCCAGGGTACTGGTTGGTAGTAGTGAACAATTTGTATATATTCATAATAATGCAAATACCAATGTTGATTTTAATTTAAAAACAAATAACTATTTTAACATTTTAAATAGTATTATATAATTACAATGAGAGGATGGGGAGAAGGGAAATATATGTGTGCTTTGGGCTGGGGGAGAATGAAATGGGTGATTGGGAAAAATCTTTACCTCCATAACAGGAAGTCAGAAGAGAAAGTCTGAGATTGATACATATTTTTGAGAAATTGGATTAAAAAATTAAATTAAAAGAAATTCTATTAAAACATACACATAGACAGAAACAGCTAAAAGCATTGAAAGTAGTTATCCTTAGGAAATAGGATAGGGGTGGAGGAGGAGTGGGTTGTCGGTTTTTGTTTTTTATTAATTAATTTTTTGTATCATTTGACTTATTCAACTCTGTACATCATTACTTGGATATAAATGATTTTTAAAATAAAATAAAAATTTTCAAAATGACTCAAACAAGCCTGTTCTGTGCTGTTATCATTATAAATATACATATCCTTTTCAGGCCATATGTTCTAACTTTGGGCTTGAGAAATGTATTCACTGTGAGTGAGAAGCTGCAGGATGTAACAGAGAGGGCTCAGCTCTGGTGCTAACTGTCTGGGTTTGTATCTTAGGTTTGTTGCTTACTGGCTTTGTGACCTTGGGCAAACTGCTCAACCGCTCTGACCTTCATTTTCCTCACCTATAAAATGAGCAAAAGTCTACATGTCTCACTGGCGGTGAGGATCCAAGAGGGAGGTATTGTCAGTGCCTGTCTGGGTGTTCAGCCCAGGGTAACTTGAACTGCTTTTGATGGTGCACAACTGTCCTCCCTACCCACCCAATGGAACACCCACCCCCTTATGAGCAAGACCCCTTTGCCCACCAGCTCCCAGCCGCCCCCCCACCCCCACCCCGCAGTTTCCCACTGTCTGGAGCTTCAGGCCCAGACCTCTGCAGTGTCTGTGGGCCATTGCTCTTGTACATCAGGCTCCCATCAGGCTCCCATCAGGCTCAGCCAGGGAGCTGATGGGGGTCTGAGGATGACAATGGTTCCATTGTTCCTGTCCAGATAAACCCTATGGCTCTGAGGTCAGATACCAGGGGTCCTTTGCCCTCCAAGGTCTGGGAGCAGAGGCCTGCCTGTGCTCCAGGCCTGGCGTGGCAGGAGGAGCCCAGCCTGCTCATAGTGCTGACGGAGCCATGACCAACTTGTACACCACCACCCCCCCTTCCTGATTCCAGGCTCTGCAGGAGTCAGCCCTCCCTCTGCCCCACAAAGCAGCCGCCTGGGAGCTGTGGGTGGACAGCAGCCTGCTGCTTCCTCTCCCAGCCTCCTTCCCCTCCCACACCCTGGCCCTGGAGCTCTGCAGGCAAGAAGGAGCTTTGTGAGAAATTAAAAGCAGGTTGGCTTTGTTGTTGTTGTTGTTTCCTGTTTGGATAGAAGGCCTGCTTGCTCCAGGCTCCCTCTCCCAGGGCAGGTAGGCAATTCATGTTTATCCATGTGACCCAGAAATCTATAAGGAGCCCCACTCCAGGGCTGGTGGCGTTGCCAGGACATGGAGGGTAGCGTTCCTCCTGCCGCTGCTCTTCAGAGGCTGGGAGGGATGTGAGAGAGTAGAGCCAGAACGGGTGAAGAGGAAGGGGGGTTCCTCGGTGGAACAGCCCTCTCCTAATGCCAAGAATACTGGGGAACACAAGTCCCTGAGCAAAAGCCCCATCCCCAAGCACCCCATGGTGCACCCCACGACAGAGCAGGAGTCATGCTACAAGGGAAGCAGGCAGCACAGCGTCGGGGAAGGGGGAGCAATTATGAAACAGGAAGCCTGAGGTTCTGAGACAGTGGGATGAAGAGAAAAAACACACAGAGCCTCTGAATCAAGAACCTGGGTTCCAATCCCTGCTCTACCACATGGCAGCAGCAAGTCACCCAGAATTGGAGTTTCTTTACCTGTTAAGGAAAAACAAAACAAAACTAAACAAAACACTTTGCAGGATAATGGTGGGAAAATGAAATAGGTCTGTCTCTAAGGTTTGCAAATCTAGCCTTTCCTCCCTCCCCTCCTCCTACCCATTTGAGGGCCATCTGGCCCATAAGGGAGGCACATTTTCCATCTCCCACTCTGGGTCTGGGGTGGTCCTGAAGGTCCTCCTTGGCCACTTCCAGCTCCCTGGCTGGCCTGGGGGAGGAAAGAGGGGGAGGTCCTAGGACAGCTGCTTGGGGATGGTTCAGCAAGACATTGTTACTGCAGGCCTCCCTGACCCAAGTGGGTGGGGACAGTGTTGGACTGAGGGGACGTCCTCCTTAAGGTCTCTGTGTAAGGAGATCTGGCAGCCCTCTGAGTCCACATGGATGCAGTGAGGGGGACCCTTACCCCACTGGCTGTCACGGACCCTTTCCCAGCTCCGGTCTTCTCCCAACTCCCCCTACTACCTGCCCGGCAGTGAGCGGCACAGCCGTGTGATGTCTGTGTGCTCCTCCCACAGGCCACAGAGTGGGCCTCCAACGAGGACACGCGCCGCTCCTGCCAAAGCAAAGGGAAGACCGAGGTAGGTGGCTCTGGGGGTCTAGGGGCCTGACTCAGAGCTGGCGGGAGGCTTGACGGAGGGGCACCGTGTAGGGACGAGCCCGCCTGCGGAGAGGCCCAGCCTGGAGGAGTGTGTGTGGGGGGGTGTTCTGGGGGCAGTTAAGGAGGCAGCACTGAGCGTGGGAGCAGGCACTGATGGAGTGGGCTGACCTGGGGGCGGAGGTGTGAGAGGAGGGGAGGTCCACAGAGGCAACCTGAACTTCAGAGCAGGGTGAATCAGGGGCAGAGGGGAGTGTTCTCAGATGTCTGTGGTGCAGTGGTGTGAAGGAAGGACAGCCAGGCCCACACGAGGTGCACGGGTCCCTCTCTTACTTCTCTATTCCGGTTGCTTTAGGAGGAGTGTCAGAACTACGTGAGAGTCCTGATTGTCACTGGCCGGAAAGTGTTCATGTGCGGGACCAATGCCTTTTCCCCCGTGTGCTCCAGCAGACAGGTGGGGCCCCCTTGGGGTAAGGCAGACTCCAGAGGTCACAGAGGGGTGCCTGGGTGGCTCAGTCATTTGGCTCAGGATCGTGGTCCTGAGCTCATGGGACTGAGCCCTGCTTCAGGCTCCCTGCTCAGCGGGGAGCCTGCTTCTCCCTCTTCCTCTGCCTGCCGCTCCCCCTGCTTGTGCTCGCGCGCTCTCTCTGTCAAATAAATAATAAAATATTTAAAAAATAAAAACAGTGAAGAGGGCACGGAGAGATTCTCTCAACCAGGCACCACAAAGCGTTGGACTGGGGTTGCCAAATTTAGTAAGAACAAAAAACCTCAAAACAAAAAAAGAATGCCCTGTTAAATTTAATTTCAGATAAACAGCAAATTATATTTTAGCTTAAGTATATCCCATGCAAACTTTGGGACATACTTAAGCTAAACAGTAATTCATCAAAATTTAAATTTAACTGGGTCTGCTATATTTTGTCAGTCAACCTCACCTTGGAGGGTCCTGACTTGGGAGTGGGGCAGGGAACAGAGGCCGAAGGAGCTCCTGGCACAACCTCCTCCCTCCATGATGGCAGGTCTCTCAGAGGGATGACGGGGGGGGGGGGGGGGGGGCGCGGTGAGGAAGAGGTTGGAGACAGGGTGACCAGGGACCCAGAAAGAAGCAAACTCTGGGGCTCGGGGTGGGGGGAGGGGAGAACATGCAGCCCCTGGGTCTCAGGGAAAAGTGCCCCTATCTCCCCATCATCCCCAGGTGGGAAACCTCAGCCGGACCATAGAGAAGATCAATGGTGTGGCCCGCTGCCCCTACGATCCGCGCCACAACTCCACAGCTGTCATCTCCTCTCAGGGGGAGCTCTATGCAGCCACCGTCATTGACTTCTCAGGTCGGGACCCCGCCATCTACCGCAGCCTGGGCAGCAGGCCACCACTTCGCACCGCCCAGTATAATTCCAAGTGGCTCAATGGTAAGGGGGCGCAGGCCCAAGGGTGGGGGGGTCTCCTGCCAGCCAGCCTGCCCTGACCCCTATCGATCCTCATCCGTGCCCCGCCTCTGAAAGGGATCACACCTCCTCCCTCGAGATGCCCAGAATTGGGCCAATGTTTCGCCAAGGACAGTAGTACATTGGAGATGGATTTCAGATGAAATCACAGTTGTACCAGAACAAATGGAGAGGAGGATATGAGGGCCGAGGAGGAGTTGGGAATTCATTAGGAGAAAGGGTTATAGGAAAGAACGGATTAGGAGAGGGCAATAGGAGTTTCCTTTCCCTTGGAGTTGAATTCCTGCTTCTCCACTGACTGGCTGTGTGGCCTTGAGCACGTACTTGACCTCTCTCTGCCATAATGTTCTCATCCGTAATCAGAGGATAATCACAGTACTTACCTCATAGGTTGTTAAGAGGATCATATAAAGTACTTACAGTAATGTCTGGGGTGCAGTGAGGGCTCAGTAGCTCGTATTAACTATTATTATAACTTTGTAGTGGAGATGGGAACAGGGTTAACTAGAGCCCCCAGGGCCCCCAACTGTCCAGGGGTGTCAGGATGCCCATCTGGGAAAACGGAAGTCAACTCTGCCCCTTCCTCCCCGCTGGCCTGACCCACCTCTTTGTTCCTCTTCTGCCCCGCAGAGCCAAACTTCGTGGCAGCCTATGATATTGGGCTGTTCGCATACTTTTTCCTGCGGGAGAATGCGGTGGAGCACGACTGTGGACGCACTGTGTACTCCCGGGTGGCCCGAGTGTGCAAGAACGACGTGGGAGGCCGCTTCCTGCTGGAGGACACGTGGACCACGTTCATGAAGGCCCGGCTCAACTGCTCCCGCCCAGGCGAGGTCCCCTTCTACTACAACGAGCTGCAGAGTGCCTTCCACCTTCCTGAGCAGGACCTCATCTACGGGGTCTTCACCACCAACGTGTGAGTCCCCGGCCCGCTGCCGTCCCTTCTCCGCCTCACGGACCAGTGGGGTCGGACACGTCCCTCTCTCTGGGCCTCCGTTTCTCCTTCTGTAAAGTGGGGAGTGCAACAGCCCTCCAGCTGGTCTTTGGGGTGAACTTGCTCCCAGATCCCACACTCCTCCCTTGCTGTGGCTTGCTGCCTTTGGAGGGGGAAGCACTTTTTCCGGATTGTTGAAGGGCAGGCCGAGGCCAGATCTGAAGAAAGTAAGTGGAGCTGGATTATGGCTCCGTGCAGGGAGAAACTGCTGGGGGGAAGGAAAATGGCCTGCCTTGGATGAGGGGATAGCAGCCCTGGAAGGGTCCAGGAGCAGCCCGCTATGGGCAAGCTCAGAGAGAATTCTTTCTGGTCCCTTCCACGATCCTGCTAAACCTAAGCAGCAGAGTCTTCTGGCAGTCCTGCCGGCACTGGGAGACACAGGCTGGGACTCGGAGCCCCTTTTGTTTCCTGGGTGTGAGGAAGGGTAGCCCTCCTGGAGATCACGAGGCCCTCCTGGCCTCATCCCCTTCTGTGTAAAGGCTGACCCAGTCAGGTGATTGTCACGTACAGAGTGCTGAACAGGCAGCAGAGACCGAGGAACATGTTTGTTGTACAGAACTCTGTGTGGGATTCTTGGTGAGGACCTCGGAAACATGTGAGCCTAGGGTGCCATGTGCTTACTCTGGGCCCCCAGCAGCAGGGACTGGAGGAGGGCCAGGCTAGCTACAGGAAGCATAGTCTGAGGCAATGGACAAGGATGAGGGTAAAACTGGGAAACAGGAGCAGAGAGGCCATCCAAGGCAGGGGAAAACCCAGGCATCGCAGTCCATGCAGGCCATGAGCCAACCGCCAGGAATTAGTGACCAGTCCAGCAGCTGGCACCAGAAAGAGGACAGCCATGAGGCAGGGGCAGGAGCTGCTGGAGAGGCATGGGGAGAAAGTGATGACATCGGCATGGATTGGAAATAGTTTCTGTATTGTGTGCCTTCTCCATGCCAGGTGCCTGTCACGGTGGTGCCTGTCACAAGCAGGGGTACCAGTGAGCAAAAGCAAAGCTGGCTCTGCCCTTTAGGGACTTACCTTCTAGAAATGGGAGTTATTAAAAATCCAATTTTAACTGTGATCAATGCTACAAAGGGAAAGGGCAGTGCGTAGGGAAGTCTCTGCCAGTGGGGAGGGATGGTGATCAGGGAGGGCTTCCTGGAGGAAGTGCCATTTACAGGATGAATGGGAGTTAACTAGGGGAGAGGACCATTTCAGCACAAGGGAACAACATACACAGAGCTTTGGAGTGGGAAGACAGAAATGTCAGGAACTTAGTGGAGACCAGTGTGGCAGGAGCCTGGATGGCGAGGAAGAGGAGAAGCAGGAGAGGAGGCTGAGGGGCTGGGACAGGAAGAATTATGTCCTTACAGACTGCTTCAGGGTTTTGATCTTTATTCTAAGAGCAAGGAGAAATTATTGAAGGGCTTGAAGCCGGCCAGAGACTAGCTTGGATGCGCATTTTGAAATGTTCACCGTGGCTGCTGCGTGGAGAATGGATTCCAGGAGACTGGACAGGCTGTAGTAAGGGCAGCCATGAGATCAGCACAGCAACCCACGGAGGTGATGGGGGTGCTGAGGCAAGGCAGAAAGGGCAGGGAGGGTAATGGACACCTTTGGGAGAGGGAATAAATGCAGAGAACAGAACGGGAAACATTTGTTGGTATGTTATGGGTTCTGTGACCTGTTCACATCGGACTCCCAGAAACACCTGATCCTGAGACTGAACGGGTCTCAAGAGGCTGTCCGGCCCAGGCTGTGGTAGGCAGCAGCAGGAATCAGTGGTTTGATAACCAGCTTGAAAAGTCAAATAAAATGAAGAAAGCAGAATAGGATGGAATCAAAAGAGTGGAGTACAATGCATTTGGTAAGGGTATTGTTTCATGAAAATGCTTTACAGATGTGTGTGCTCGGGTGCATGTTGTAATAGGACATATTTCTGACAGTGGGCTCCAGACTAAATGTCTGAAAAACACTAACTTTATCTGACCCTCCCACTGGAGAAGGGAAAGGGGTAAGGCGGTAGCACAGAATTCTCCCCGATGGCTTCTCCTCAGGGGACCTTTCCCAGGGTTTCCAGAGTGCGAGGACTGCATGCCCTCCTTCTGTGACACCGCGTGGTATGCAGAGCACTGGGCTTGTGCTAGGTCCTCGACAGGCCTCAGAGTGGTGCCACATCATGCCTGGACAGCCACCTGTGGGGTTTAAGGCACCAATGCCCGCAGAGAGGGCAGCATCCCACCACCTCTTGCCTTTCAGAAACAGCATCGCCTCTTCTGCTGTCTGCGCCTTCAACCTCAGCGCCATCTCCCAGGCTTTTAATGGCCCATTCCGCTACCAGGAGAACCCCAGGGCTGCCTGGCTCCCCATCGCTAACCCCATCCCCAACTTCCAGGTACAGCTTCTCCTCCCCTTTCCCTCTCCTCACAGAGCACCTTTCCCTAGATAACCAGCCCCCAGCTGATTCCCAGCTGCTTGGTGCAAACACCAACCCATCCTTGCTGGTCTGCACCCACCTGTGGGGTCTGCGAAGATTCCCTAACACAGTGGAGTGAGAGCGGGAGAGTGGGTGGCACGCAGAGCAAGGGAGCATGTTCTGAGCGATCTCTAAATGTGACTTCACACCTCCAGGGAGACTCAATGTAGGGAACTAGGGGAGCACTCACAAGCTGTCTGGTCAGAACTGGGGGATTTTTAGCTGGAGTTTGCTTGCAGTCTACCCAGCCTGGGTACTATTTCCTGGAGGGTCTGAGTGCCAGGAGTGGTCAGGGCCCAGCCATGGGTGATGGGAACATTCCTAGTGCTGTGATGGAGAACAGGAAAGAGCCATGAGGCAAAGGAAGCTACTGACGGTTAACTTTGGAATCCATCCAACTTCCTGCCCACCGGGCAGTATGGAGTATGGGAAGACCTCAGGCTTTGCAGTGGGATCATCCTGACGGATGGGTCAAGTCACCCAACCTCCCAGAGTCTCTTTACCCTTATCTGGTACTAGGGATAACACTCTCAACCTCAGAGATAAGTGCAAGGATTAAACATGCGCCTGACAGGATGCTGCATAAATGGTAGCTGCCTTCCAGCTCTACTTTAGAAGGCACAAGAACTTGGAGCTGGTAGGAACACAGGATGGGGAAGGCAGGTTGTGGCCCAACGTGGGGGAGGAGCACCTACAGAAACAGTAGAAAATCTCAGGACACTTGATATCCACCCTCAAACGATTCATTTTCGATAACACAGCCCCTTTTTCATCCCCCCCCCCCCTTCACTGTCCCTCTCAGGTCCCTCCTCTGCATCTTCCCAGCCTCATTTTCCCTTAGTTCTCAAGGAAGAGGCATCTCTCCTCGCAGGAAGGTGTTGCAGGGAACGGAGGGAGGATATCAGGGTGGGGGTGGCGAGGCCAGGATCGGGTAATCACGACCTGCCCGTGGCCACCTGGGTTATGATAAAGAAGGACAGGGGACTGGCGGCCCGTTGGCTGGGCCCGCGTGACCCCCACGCCCTCCCCGCTATAGTGTGGCACCCTGCCAGAGGTGGGCCCCAACGAGAACCTGACGGAGCGCAGCCTGCAGGACGCGCAGCGCTTGTTCCTGATGAGCGAGGCTGTGCAGCCGGTGACCCCCGAGCCCTGTGTCACCCAGGACAGCGTGCGCTTCTCACACCTCGTGGTGGACCTGGTGCAGGCCAAGGACACGCTCTACCACGTGCTCTACATCGGCACGGGTGAGCCCTCGGCGCGCGGCCCGGCCCCGGGTGGGGAGGTGGTTGAGGGGCGAGGCCGGGGCTGGGCCTTCAAGGCCCCCTTCTTCCGGCCCTTCCAGAGTCGGGCACCATCCTGAAGGCCCTGTCCACCGCGAGCCGCAGCCTCCGCGGCTGCTACCTGGAAGAGCTGCACGTCCTTCCCCCCGGGCGCCGCGAGCCCCTGCGCAGCCTGCGCATCCTGCACAGCGCGCGCGCGCTCTTCGTGGGGCTGAGCGACGGCGTGCTGCGGGTCCCGCTGGAGAGGTGCGCCGCCTACCGCAGCCAGGGGTAAGCCGGGGCCGGGAGTAGGGGAGGTGTTGCAGGGCTCGTGGGCGGGACAGCCCTGGCCCTCTCCAACCTCACGCCCTGCCAATCGCACCTCGAAAATGGCTTTGGAGAGGCAGAGCTCTGAAGCCACCTGGGGTGGCTTCCTGACCCACTCTCCAGTTGTTTGCTTTTGGACAAGTCACTTAACCTTGCTGAACCTTGCTTCCCGGGTCATAAAATATCCGCAGGCTTTTTTATAAAGGTTAATTGGGCTAGTCTGCATATACCACTTATCACTGCCTGGGGGAGGTGTGTGCTTTCCCAGATGAGGGTGACTGCTCTATTCCTTGTGTCAACCCCACAGCTCGGGCCTGTCAGCCGTCTCTAGCTTACTTGATTTATTCTCAGCCCCTTTAATCCAGAGAAAGGTCTTTATCTTTGAAACCATAGGACTTACTACCCAGATGTGTGGGGAGATCAGAGAGGACTCTCTGAGTCAGCATCAGATTTTTGCTTTTCTTCCTTCGTGACTTAGAAGAGACAGAGAGGCCTGGCTTGGGTGGTGTGGGGATGAGGAACCATGTGGAGCTGTTGGTTGTATTTGCTTCCCAACTGCTTCTGGGACCTTAGCTTCAAGTGGATTCACGAATTTGGCAAAAACGGCACTGGCATTTCAGGGGAAAAACAAAAGCCTATTCCAAAGCCAAATGGAAATGTATCTCTGATTCCTACCATGTGAAGCTCCCCCCGAGCTGTGCCCCTTCATTTTTGAGATAAATGAAAAGCTGCCTTAGCTGGCACAGCCGCAGCCATGTGGGCTCCCATGGCCTTTGCAACCCAGAAGCTTCCTGGCCACGCCCGTCTGTCCTCGAGATCTGAGATCTGAGAGACACATGGTACCCCTGCTGCCAAGGGTCATTCTCCAGCCCCTGTGGGATGTGCCAGGAGCTGAGCAGAGGGCCGGATGCCCGGGAAGGAGGCTGGATGGTCACGGGGTGGCAGCCAGGGAAAAAGAAAGGGAGAGCAGACACTCAGGCTCCCCTCGGCCCCAACCCCTGGCTCCAGCCGCAAAACACCTGACATTTACTAAGCCCTATAGTGCTCAAAGCACTTTGTGGGACTGTGGATGTGGGAGAAGGGAGACAAGATGAAATGGGCCCAGGACACTCTCATTTCCCCCAGCGCTGTGGATGTCTGGACCTGTAGTGGACGTGTGGAGAGGGACAGTGGGGCATCGTAAGGGGCTCCCATGTCAGAACTGGACTTCTCCCTCAGCTCCGTCATCTCCTAGCTACATGATCCCGAGCAAGCTACTTCACCTTTTGAGGTTTCTCCTCAGGGGAAAATAGAAGGAAACTGTGATGGAGCAAACGATAGTTCATTCTGGTGGAGATATTGTAAAGACTGGGAATTCCATTCAGGAAGTGCTCATGCATGGTAGCTGGCGTCCTTATTCCCTTCTTATTTCCACAAATCATGGCAGGGCCTGGCAGCCGCCTGGGCTCTCTGGGGCCTCAGCACCTGTGGCGCTGGGTTCAGGCAGCACTGCTTGGCACGAATCGCAGGCTCTCTGCTGACAGCGTTTCCCCCGTACCTTGTGTTCTGCTTTAACTCCTGTGTTGTTATTAAACTTTTCACGTGTGTCTTGTTGCTTAGGAGCTGGTAAATCCTTGAAGGCAAGCCCACTGTCCCAGTAGTTTTTAGACTTCACCAGGGGGCCACGTCCAGCCCAAGGCGCAAAGTGGCCTTGCACACATGACTGATCCTTTAGCTCATTGATCATATGGCCTGAGAGGAGGTTGGTGCGGGAGAGGAGTGGGGAATGGGACCCAGGCGAGCTGGGAACGCCAAGGGAGGATTGGATCTGAACCTTTGCCTGTGGGCACTGAAGTGGTCTTTGAGCCGGGGAGGGGAGTGATAGGCAGCGTGAATAGGTGTTTGACAAAGATCAATCAGACAGTGTTGAGTGGCATTGTCAAGTGGAAAGACGGTTGGCCAGCGTGAGCTAGCGTGGCTCTGGGCCAGATTTGAGGGTCTGCAGGGGAGCCAGGGGAAGGAAAACGCCAGGACATTGCCCTGCTCACGTGACGCTGCAGAGAAGGGACAGGGAGGTTGCGTCCCGTGGCCAGGTGGAATAGCAAGGTGGAACAAGGTCAGTTTGGAATCTGATACTTTCACCCCTTTTGGATTCCTGAATTTGGGATAAGAGTGCTTGACATGTACAGTGAGATGCTGCTGTAAGGCTCTAGGTGGATCTGAAAATGTGAGGTCTCATGATCGAGAAGTTAATAAAATGACCAGAGTGAGGCCCTGTAGTCACCAACCTCGTGCACCCCAGAGTCTGGAAGCCAACTGTCACACTATATCTGAATTTGTGCTGTTGGGGGCAGGTTGTCACAGGGTTTTAGGTTTTACTGTGTCCTAGCATAGACATTTCATGCTTTTTTACCTCATTCCTTCCAAAGCTGGCAGGAGGATGAGGGTGGATTGGCAGAGGCCTTTTCAGGCCCCCTCCACTGCCCAGAATCCAGGGGCTTGTCTCCAGCCCCCTCCTTTGGCTCAGGCACATCACAGCCCCATGGGGCATACCCAGGACCCTGGCCTGGCCAGAGAGAGATTGGGGCCCACAAGAGGTAGGGCAGAGGGAATGAGCTGCTGACAGGCTCTGCAAAGCAAGTGTTTTATGTGTGAACCGCCTCCTCCCTCCTTTCAGCATGCCTTTCATGCCACACTGGAGGGGGCGTAGGGGGGTCTACACCAGCTGGCTCAGGAAGGTGGCTTAGAGAGTCTCCTTCCAACCTCACTCCCTATAGGAAATCTGGGTTTTCCTCCTTGGCCATCTGAAATGATGGCCACTTGCTCCCAATCTCCACCTTGGACAGCTCCCGCTGTGAGACTAGTGCTACCCGGGGCTGGAATCCACCAGCTCTTCAGCTACACCATCCGTCTCTGTCCTGCCTCCCAGCCCATGGAATGAACCTGTTCCCTTTTGTAATGGCTGCTTGAGACGCTGCAGTAAAGAAGACATCGTGATATATTATTGGTCTAATGGCCGCTTTTATGAAAGGAACTCTCAACTGATACCCATTTTTACGGTCAGACACGCTTTAATTCTCTCCTTGGAGTTTTAATTTTGTTAAGAACATTCCCTGCTCTGTAAGCTTTGGAGTGGTCTTAGCCAAAAGCAGCAAATGTGGCCAGGAAGAGAGCTCGAGTATTGGCTCCGGGGGAGTTGTGTAAGCCCCGTCAGGCGGCCGGACCAGGGGAGGGCAGGGCAGGCGTGTCTGTGGACAATCTGGTCTCCTTCTTGCCTGGGAGAACTGAGCCGGCTGAGAGGGTGAGGGAGCCCGAGTCGGGGTGCTGGGGCCAGTCTGGGTTTTTCTTCCCTCCCTTCTTATTCTGTCATGGATTGGAAAGACAAGGCACTTGGTCTCCTGGCTTGGGAACCCTGACCAACATGGCCTCGGAACAACAATGCTCCACCATGCTGTTCCTGAGAATCACCTGGGGAGTGTTTAAAAGCGTCCAATGGCTGGGCCAACTTTGGTCCCTAATGCCCAGAGATAGGTGGGTTTTTTATTTTGTTTGCTGACGCTTTTTAAAAGATCCCTAGGAGTTTTCAATTTGCAGTCAAAACTAGGAACAATTCTTCTAGAACTGGCTAGACCATAGATGAAAGAAGTAGCATGAGCCAAATTGCACTCCTCAAGAATCATCTGCTTTTATCTTGTACAAACTGATTCAAATTTTCTGCTCTTCTCCATTTTCTCTACTGACAGACATTAGTTTCTGATGAATAGAATTTTATTGATTGTTATTATTCATCCCTAGTCATGGCTCTCTTTTATTTAATTTGTGTTGCTTCTGAAGTGCCCCATCAGCTGGTTCTGGAGTTTGATTCTGCCTTCTGAGAGCTGACGGAAATACCCTCAGGAGTGTGGGCTTCAGTGAGTTCTGATGGGCTGGATTTGCTAGCGGCAAGTTTGGTCCATGCGTCAGCCAGAGAGCAGAATCTCGAAACCACATGTTGCTGGGACTACTTTGCTTATGTACTGTATCTAGGCCCATGGTGTCTAGTTTGATGCATTCTGCTGGTGAAACACCCCCGCATCAAACCAGTGGCCCCAAATGAAAATACGAACACACTTATATTGTACAATTTACACAAATTGTCCTTGAGTCAGTAAAATGGAAACAGATTCTTGAGTAACAGATGAGTATTCTGGATTCCCGGGCAGGCCATGGTGTGCTTGCTGGGGTCCAGCATGGGCCTCACTCACTGAAGCCCCGGGCACCACCCCCCTTAAATGAGGTCACAGGCTGCCTGAGCAAGGGGCAGCATCTTCAGCTGCCTCTGGCAACAAGGGGAAGCCCCACCCCCTTCTTGGTGAGCTCTCTCATATAACCTCATTTGTCTTTGGAACCTGACATGGTCCATTGAACTCCACTGAAAATAAAGAACTCACCTGACAGGAGACTCTCCCTGAAGCTTCGAGAGGAAAGAAAGATTCTATCCTGGAGACACCAAAAGGAGAAAACCCTTGACTCCTTCACAGATTCCTTTCACCCTTGACATCCTTGGCCCCTTTGGCCCATCAAAAGTACCTCTGCAGAGTCACGTCATGGTGTGGACTACCCCACCTCCCTTTACCTGAAGCCTCTTCTGCTTCCTGGCCTCCAGTTTCTGCCCCCACTCCCCGTGCTCTCTCTAGACCCTGTCTTGCAGGCCCACTGCTGGGGAGCAGCCAGGTCTGGTAAAAGGGGTGGAAGTTGGGAAAGGGAGGCAGAAGGGACTCAGAATCCCCTGGGGTTAGCAGTGCCTTCCTCCCGGCAGAGGGTACTTCCTTCAGGCTCCAGGATCTGATACTCCGTTTACTTAGCAATGAATAGCCAATCCTGATACCATAATTTCCATACTCTTTTTCTCCTCCTTGAAGTCTTACTAGTAGAAATTTAATTGTTTTAAAAGTTTTATTTGTTTATTTAGTTTTAGTAATCTCCACACCCAAGGTAGAGCTCAAACACATGACCATGAGATCAAGCATAACAAACCCTTGTGGCTGAACCAGGCAGGCACCCCCAACATTAACTTGTTGTTGTTGTTGTTGTTGTTGTTGTTGTTGTTGTTAAAAACTGCAAAGGATGGGACGCCTGGATGGCTCTGTCGGTTAAATGTCTGTATTCAGCTCAGGTCATGATCCCAGGGTCCTGGGACCAAGCCCCACCTCAGGGTCCTTGCTCAGCAGGGAGTCTGCTTCTCCCTCTGCCGGCTTCTCCCCTTGCTTGTGTGCTGCCTCTCTCTCTCTCCCTTTCTCTCTGACAAATAAATAAATAAAATCTTTAAAAGAAAAACTATAAAGGATACAATGAATGCATCTGAGGGAGAAAGGGAAGAGAGGAGCCCTAGAACGTGAGAAATGGAGGCATCTGGGACATTCATTGGTGTGTGAACCATCATTACCTTCTTTAGGTCACTGCAGGTAGACCAGCACTGAGAGCCCGGGAAAGGGGACGTGAGCCATGTGACCCCTCTCTTGGCAGCCTGCACTCATTCTCATGATGCTGATGCACTAGACTCTGGTTCCTGCCGCTGAGCAGCACAGGCATGTGGGTGCCCAGGAGGGGACCATGCTTTGGTGTTCCCTGACCCTATGCCTGTGGCTTGAGACATGCGGCTAGGTTCCCTCAGTGGGTGAAGTCAGACACAGCCTGCAGCTGGGAGGCAGGAGTGTGGTGGAAGAATCATGGTCAAGAAGTCTAGACTCCTAGAAAAAAGAAGAAGAAGAAGAAGTCTAGGCTCTAGCCTCAGCTTTACCGTGTGTAATTCATGTGATCTAGGTGACACCCCTCTTCCCTCTCTGTGACTGTCTCTTCCTTTATACAATGAAAATGTGGTGTTGTGGATCCCAGTAATTCTCACCTTGGCTCCCATTAGAATCACATAGGAGCTTTTAAAACCTCCTCCCTGGACATTTTTGTATGGACAGGGCAGGTATTGGTGTTTTCTAAAAGCTTCTTTCGTGATTCTAGTGTGCAGCCAGGGCTGAGAACCACTGAGCCAGACCGTCCCTCATCCATCACTCATGTTTTATGGTGCTATCATCATAGTGTCTGGCAGAGAGGCACAGCACTGCTGCCTTGGATTTCTGTTTCTCCTATCTTCTCCTGTGGGCCTAGCTGGGGAGCACGGGGCACCCAGGCTTGGGGAAGGCAAAGTTGAGTGTGTGGACCCTGGAAGGCAAGGGTTTGAGTCCTCATTCAGCTCTCTGGGTTTCCTCCATATAACATGGGGATAATAACAGTACCCCCTGCATTGGGTTGTTGTGTTGAATTAACTCATGCTCATAAAGTGTTTAAAATTATTCCTGACACACAGAAAGTGTTCAGTGAGCTTAGTTATTACTGTGGAGGGCAACTGGATGGATCAGGGCACCCAGAGGGGAGTGGCTAAGTGTGTTCATGGGATACAGGTGAGGTTGGGAGGCCAGCAGGCTTGAGTCTCAGGACCTCTGTCTGGCAGGGCGTGTCTGGGGGCACGGGACCCATACTGCGGCTGGGACGGGAAGCAGCAACGTTGCAGCACACTTGAGGACAGCTCCAACATGAGCCTCTGGACCCAGAACATAACAGCGTGTCCTGTGAGAACCCTCTCATGCTCCCCACCTGGGACCTCTCCCCCCAATTCATGCTGTGACTCTCCATCAGTATCCCCGTGTCCCCTGGGACCTGGTATCTTCCCTCTCCCTGCCTCCTTTGACACATTGATGTGTATCTGCAGGTGCGAAACGTGACTCGGGATGGGGGCTTTGGCCAGTGGTCACCATGGCAACCATGCGAGCACTTGGATGGGGACAATTCAGGCTCTTGCCTTTGTCGGGCCCGAGCCTGTGACTCCCCCCGGCCCCGCTGTGGGGGCCGAGACTGCCTGGGGCCAGCCATCCACATTGCCAACTGTTCCAGGTATGTGAAGATACAGGACTTGGATGGTGGCTGCCTTGGACTGGAAAAGGGGCTGGGGTGGAATAGAGGAAATGGGGCATCCCCAGACAGGTGCTCCCACAAAGGGACAGAAACCACTTCAGAGCTGTGCAGGGAACTGGAGAGGTGGCTAAAATATGAGCCCTCCACTCTAGTGGGAAAGAAGTCTCTGCCTTGTGGGGGCTCTTGATACAAACAGGAAGGCTGGACAGGCCCAGGAGTCACAGATCATGGCCTCAATAAGCCTTCCTGTTCCAAACACGAGGGATAGCACGGGATGGTGGTACAGTAGGCAGAGCTGGTGCCCATCCTGGGTTGCCATCCTCTGTAAGTATGACCCTGGATTCTCTTAAAATAACTCAATTCTCTACACGTGTATTAACTGAACTGTCAAAACAACCTCATGGGGGTAGGAATACAATCATTATCTTTACTTTAAAGATAAGAGTTTTATGAGGCACAGACATTTTCAGTAACTTGCCCAGTCTCATACAGCCAGTAAGTGATACAGCCAAAACTTGAAAATTGGAGTCAAAGTAGACAACAGTGAGTGGTGTCTGAGATTGGAGCAAAGCATGGGATGTTGCAGAACAGGGGAGAGAGCGTGGCATTGAATGCAAGGGTTGGGCAACCCAGAAAGATGAAACAAAGTTTGCATATTGATAAGGCAAATGGAGCCTTTTCTAGAGAATGTGTCCTTTGGCCCCACTAGTATCTCCAGGCCCTGGGTCCTATCTCTATGCCCTTAGCCCTGGAAAAAGGCCCTCAACACACGTTTGAGGAATGAATGAACACAGGAACGAATAAGTAAGTCTGCCTGAGCCGGCCTGGCTAGGAGCTGCCATTTCCCAGGATCACTGGCTAATAACAATATAAAATCCACCCGCCCAGATAGAAATAGATCTGAGTAGCTAGAAGTTGGAGGGTCACCTGTTCCTGTCCCCTCTGACCCCACCAGGAATGGGGCGTGGACCCCTTGGTCCTCGTGGGCCCTGTGCAGCACGTCCTGTGGGATCGGATTCCAGGTCCGCCAGCGAAGTTGCAGCAACCCCGCGCCCCGCCACGGGGGCCGCATCTGCGTGGGCAAGAGCCGGGAGGAGCGGTGAGCAAGCGTGTGGCCAGAGGTTTCGGAGGCAAGCTAGCCCTGCAGTCCCAGACTTGCCGGGCCCCCTAGGAAGTGGCCTGGATTCTACGAGTGAGCCAGTGGACTCTTGTCCTTCTCAGGCTTGCACTCCCAGTGACCTCTTGTTAGGGAAGGGGGTGCCTGCTCCCTAGTGCGATGACTGCTCCCCTCCGCCACAAACACCCTTCCCCTCAGGTTCTGTAACGAAAACACGCCTTGCCCGGTGCCCATCTTCTGGGCGTCGTGGGGCTCCTGGAACAAGTGCAGCAGCAACTGTGGGGGCGGCGTGCAATCGCGGCGGCGGTCGTGTGAGAATGGCAACTCCTGCCCTGGCTGTGGCGTGGTGAGGCCCCGTTGAGGACCTGCCCGCAGGGAAGGGTGGGGGGAGGCGGGGCGGGGTGCAGGCCTGGGGCTGCAGGTCCACCAGACAGCACCTGCTCCCATCCCGAAGGAATTCAAGACGTGCAACCCCGAGGGCTGCCCAGAAGTGAGGCGCAACACGCCGTGGACACCGTGGCTGCCGGTGAACGTGACTCAGGGTGGGGCGCGGCAGGAGCAGCGCTTCCGCTTCACGTGCCGCGCGCCCCTGCCCGACCCCCACGGCCTGCAATTTGGCAGGAGGAGGACGGAGACCAGAACCTGCCCAGCCGACGGCTCGGGAGCCTGTGACACCGACGGTACAGCGCCGCGCCCCACTCCCTCCCAGGCGCAGAGCGCTGGCGCGGGACTGGGGGAGGCCAGAGTCGGACGGAGAGCAGGGAGGTGGATCGCGTGGCTTGGAAGGAGCCGGGAGGCCTGTGGGGCGGGAGTGGGGCCGTGGGGTGTGCTCCTCACTGAGGCCAGTCTCCCCACCCGTGCCCCACCCAGCCCTGGTGGAGGATCTCCTGCGCAGCGGGGGCACCTCCCCGCACTCGGTGAGCGGTGGCTGGGCCTCGTGGGGCCCGTGGTCGTCCTGCTCCCGGGACTGCGAGCTGGGCTTCCGCGTCCGCAAGAGAACGTGCACGAACCCGGAGCCCCGCAACGGAGGCCTGCCGTGTGTAGGCGACGCAGCCGAGTACCAGGACTGTAACCCCCAGGCTTGTCCAGGTGACCCTGGGCTCAGGGAGCCCCCATTTAGGAGACCCCCTAGGCCATACCTCATACCCAGATGACCTCTTCTTTTTGCCAATTCCGTAGAGTGGGCCCTAGAGCAAGTCTGTGGCCTGACCACAGACGCCACCTTCTCCCCCAGAGGGGGATCCTTTCCTCATCTTCCCTGTCACTTTTTTCTCTCCCCTAATGGGTTAGCCAGATTAGAGGCTTGATTTGCGGTGGGGTTGGTTTTTGATGTCTCCTCTGCATCCTGCATCTCCCCCTGCACCCCTGAGGAGGAAGGGGCAGTCCCTAACAATGGGCTGGGGGTGGGGGTGCAGGTGATGAGGTCAGGGTGGTCCAGGGCAGAGTGGCCTAGCTTGGGATAGGGTAGAAGTCTGTCTTGGGCCCCGCCTACACCTGCAGCCCCCCTTCACACACCCCATCCCCTTGTAGTGCGTGGTGCCTGGTCCTGCTGGACCTCGTGGTCCCCATGCTCAGCCTCCTGTGGCGGAGGCCACTATCAACGCACAAGGTCCTGTACCAGCCCCACGCCCTCCTCAGGCGAGGACATCTGTCTTGGTCTGCACACAGAGGAGGCACTGTGTGCGACACAGGCTTGCCCAGGTATTAAGAACATTGGGCCAGGGCTGGGGAGCCCCTTGGATCCCTCTGATCAACCTCAGGGGGCCCCAGGTCGGTTAAACTCAAGCCAGCCTGCAACCCACAGAAGGCTGGTCCCCGTGGTCTGAGTGGAGCGCGTGCACTGAGGATGGAGCCCAGAGCCGCAGTCGGCACTGTGAAGAGCTGGTCCCAGGGCCCAGCACCTGTGCCGGAAACAGCAGCCAGAGCCGTCCCTGCCCCTACAGCGAGATTCCTGGTAGGCCCTGAAGCCAGAGGCTTCAACCCAGCCCTTCCCACCCTGAGCTCCCAGCCTCCTTCCCCTTCTAAAGAACCTTAGTGGATCTCAGATGGAACACCAGGGTGGGCGATGCGCCTGCTTGGGGCTGTTGCCCCTTATCTAGTGAATGGGCTGACCCCTCTTAGAGACAGGGTCTGAGTGGGGACAGAGTGGAATGAAGGCCCCCAGACCATGTCCCATGGCTCAGAGCTGACCCAGCACTCCTTCTAGAGATATACCTCACCCCAAAGGGAGCTTTCTCTCCTACCTACACCAACCCCTCTCCGCTTGTCTTCCCACAGTGATCCTGCCTGCCTCCAGCACGGAGGAGGCTACCGGCTGTGGAGGTAAAAGGAACCTGCCCCACCTCATGACACTGTCTTTCCACCTCTCCTCCCCAAAGAGGAGACCAGCTCTGCTCTGAAATCTGGAGTCTCTCCACTTCCTGCTCCAGAGAGACAAACCTTGTGGAGGTCCTGGCTGCTCTAGATCGTGTATGGGGGGTCCGAGAGGTTCCATCTCTGCCCCCCAACTAGGAGGCAGTTACCAAACCTGTATTCAGGAAGAGTCACCCAGCTCCACCCCCTCTGGTGGCCTCCTCTTACCTCAACCACAGGTGTCCTGTGAGAGAGGCCCTTGGTGGCAGGCTGCCCAGCTTTCCTGTTTTTAGTGGCTCTGGCCTCAAAACCCTTTCCTTTATGCCTCAGAGCCTCTTCTTGGGAGGCAGTCAGGAGTGGAGTCTCTCCTCTTCACAGTGGGCCTACCCTTACCACTTGCTTCTTCCTCTCCCAGGGTTCAGTCTCATCCACCTGGTAGCCACAGGTGTCTCCTGCTTCCTGGGCTCCGGGCTGCTGACCTTGGCAGTGTACCTGTCCTGCCAGCACTGCCAGCGTCAGTCCCAGGAATCCACACTCGTCCACCCCGCCACACCCAACCACCTGCACTACAAGGGTGGGGGCACCCCCAAGAACGAGAAGTACACGCCCATGGAGTTCAAGGTGGGAGTCTTCATACAGAGGCTGTGGGGTGAAGGGTGTCTGGGTTCTGGCCCTGAGTTGGGCTGAACTGGGCTGGGCACTGGGGAGGGCGCCCTGGTGGTGTGAACTGTGTCAGCAACCAGAATGTTTTTTCACTGCCTGGTGCCTTATCCCTTTGCCCTGGCCCATCCCCTTTCTCCATCTCTCCTTTACCCTTTCCTCTCTGGTTCATTTCTTCTTCCACAGACCCTGAACAAGAATAACCTGATCCCCGATGACAGAGCCAATTTCTACCCATTGCAGCAGACCAATGTGTACACAACCACCTACTATCCCAGCCCGCTGAACAAACACAGCTTCCGGCCCGAGGCCTCGCCTGGACAACAGTGCTTCCCCAACAGCTGATAACACTGTCCTGGGGACCTGGGCTCCTCGCCTTCTTGAGGCACAGAGCAGGTGGAAATGGGATGGCGGAGCCAGTTTGGTTTTCTCCTTCTGCACTAGGCCAAGAACTTGCTGCCTTGCCTTCGGGAGTCCCATCCGACTTCAAAGAGCTCTGGCTGGCGGTGACCATGGGGGAGAGGGCTGGCACATGGCTGCAGTTCCAGCTCAGCCCAGGTCTCTCATGGCCTCCTTGCGACCCACTACCGTGCTGATCTCCCCTGCCATGTCTGGGCTGTGGACCTACTGGGCATGTGAGGAGCTGGAGAGTGGAGATGGCAGGACAGCAGACTTTTAGGTTTGGGCTGGAGATGAGGCTCACGTGGCCCCCGTGGGCCGAAGCTGTCCCTCTCTGGCTGGCCCCAGGAAGGGCCTAGCCCCCACCCTGATTATCTCTGAGAGGAATTAAGCAAATGGTCCCAGAAGCTGCAGATTCTCTGCCCAGGGCTGGGCCACTGTGGTGCTGCCCCAGTGTGACCTGGGGACCAAGGCTGGCCGGGGTTGTCCACCTTTGCCTAGCAGTCTGTGCTTTGCCCAGGAGACATCCCTCCTGTGGTCAGAGGCAGTGAGGGCTGGGGACTGAAGATCGATCTTTGCTAAGAAGCCCTTTAATCTGGGCTGGTGCAGGCCTCAGCTTTGCCCTCAGAATGCGGGAAATGTGGTCTGAGAGAAAGGGAGGCAGGAGTCCACCCTCCGTGCCACAATGGAGACTGTCTTCGATTGTTGCTTGGTAGAGCTGGTGGCTGAGACCTGCTTGGGAGTCTCTGCTGGCCCTTGGTCTGTTCAGGAACACACACACACACACACACACACACACACACACACACATGTACACACTCTCTCACACACACATACATACACACTCAACATGCTACAGCAACAAGAAGGGTGTTGGGCTGTGGCATTATTAATTAAAGATGATATCCAGTCTCCAAATGTAATTCTGTCTTCGTGCTTATGTGTGTGGGCTCCTCTCAGCGCGGGCTCATCAAGCCAAGCAGTGCACTGGGGTAATAGGTGGTCTTCTCAGGGGGAAGGGAGAGATCCACATAGAATTTGACTTTCATAGAGGGTATCTTTCCACAAGTGACAATATGTACATACACACTTGCTGCTCTAAACCCTTTTTGGGAAAGAGATGAGGGACAAATTCGTAAGTAGGGACACAAGGTCCACCAAAGGCAACACAACTGGAGATTTTTCTGCCTGTTCCCTTAGCAGCTCTTCTGGACAACAGCTCCAGAATGGAAATGCGTGAGTGCAGCAGCGGAGTATTGATGGAGGTTAATTTATGACGTATTTATAAGGCTAAGTTTAATAAAAACCAAAGCTGACTGAAACAATGAATAAACCAGTGAACTGGGAGCAGCCCAATATAGTTTTTGCTGGATTCAGTAAAAATAACCTCGAAGCCTCAGCCCACCAAGTCAGAAAGAGAGATAAGTGGATGGACATGTTCAATTCAGAGTGCAATTTCCCAACTTAATTGGCTAGATCAATTCTTCCAGGACTCCCAGCGAATTCTACTTGTAGGTCAGGCTTTAAAGCCTATGATCCTAGGTGTAAGGAGAAGGAAAAGTGCATTCCTGGGCCCCAGTCCTACAATCCCTTGTCCTTTCTGGGACAAATGAAGTAGTGGTGTCCTCAGGGCAGGGTGGAGCCCAATCAGAGAGAGCTCAGGGGACATAGGAGTATTTCTGCTTTGGGGTTTCTCACCAGGTTCCTGTTAACATGAGTGCAGAGCTTGGGGGAACCAAGGGTGTGTTAGATCTTAAGGTCTCTGATTCTCTTGGACCTGGGAGAGGCAAGTGAAGCTTAAGAGCGTCCAAGGGCCCAGGGCCTACTTCTCAAGGGGCACTCGTATGTCCAAGTGGAGGGACTGGATAGGTCTGTAGGAAGTAGTAATGGAGAGTACCTAGCTAATGCTCACTGCCTATTGACTGGAATGGCATTGGTAGGAATGAAAAACCTATGGGTGCAGTGGAAAAACACCACACGCACACAAACACACTGAATTCTCTTTTTATTAATAAAAAACAAAACAAAACTGTTGTGTCTTTGGATGCATGACCACCAGAATGCATTAAAGGGATCCACACTGCATGCAAATGAGCTTGCGTTGTTGGCAAAAGCTGCTCTGTAGCCAGCCCTGACCCACAGATGAGGAAGCCAAGAATGTTCTTCCTGGAGGCTGTGTTCTCTCTGGCAGGTGTTTGAGGCCGCCTGGATGACTGTGTAGTGTCAGGAAGCTGAGGTATGAAAGAAGAGGGTGCTTCTTAGGCTCAGCTGGCTCAGCCAAAGGGGAAGGGAAATGTGGGGTTGGGTGCTCTAGGCCTTCTTGGGTCATCTTGTTTTTCGGATAACTCTGTATGTATGTTTTCTTGTCATGAAAGTAATACATGTTTATTGTAGAAAATTTGAAGTTTACAAAAAACAAAAAATATAAACACAGTTATAAGTAAAAACCAAGGCAGAGACTTAGGGATTTTTAAATGGTGGTATGAGACATTTCTTTTCTCAACATCACTCCAAAAGCCAAGAGGACAAAAAACAAAAGCTGTCACTATTTTCAATAAAACTAGGATATAGCTATAATCCCAAATCAAAGTACATGAATACAGAAAGCAGACAGAGGAACAGAAATCATCTGGAGGAGTGGGCATGGGTCAAACCTAAGCACCTAAGCAATTTCAGAATCAGCAAATTGGAAGACCTGGTATCAGGAAGGTGGGGTTAAGGTAGGAGCCTAAAAATGAGGTGTTGGTTGAAAAACTGTGTTTAAGCTTTGGCTAGACCCTCAAGATGACGTCATTCTCTAGTGTTAAACCTAAGTCACTACTCCTTTCTCTCCACAGAGGGCAATAAGTATATTCCCTTGAGACTGAACTAGACTGGACATGGAGATACCAGGCGCAAAGTGGGTGTGCGGTGAGAGTCTGTTTGGACAACTAGAGGGTTAAGAAATGATTATTGGTGGGATGCAGCAGTTTCTTTTTTGACTAACTCCAAGATTCTGGCAACCAAGCTTCTCCCCATCCCCTCCTCTAAGCAGGAGATTGGAAGATGATTCTTTGAAGAAGCATGCTAAGTCTACGGAATCTGAAGAAGTAAGTCAGTTGATCATCTGTGCAACAGTCTTACAGTGAAGTACAGTCATTAATAAGCAGTGTCCAAGTACACAGAACGTGAGTCAGTTTTAGCACCTGACTCATAAACAGGAACATGCAGATAAGGGTCACAAACATCAGAAAAAAGTGCCAACATGAAGGGAAGACCAAGAGGAACTCAATGAAAACAGAGATGGTATATATAGAGAACATTTCAAAGACACCATAATTCTTCAGAATAAGATATTGCATCCCTGAAATAATAAGATAAAATAAAAGGGACAAATTGAACCTCTTAGAACTTAAAAAAAATGACAGCAGAAAAAAATGAAAGGATTTAACAATAAAAAGAGTTCCCCAAAAAGTTGAATGAAAAGATAAAGTAATGGAAAATAGAAGAGAAAAGAAAATTAGAAGACTGAGGGCACCTGGCTGGCTCAGTTGGTGGAGCATGTGACTCTTGATCTCAGGGTTGTAAGTTTGAGCCTGATGTTGGGTGTAAAGATGACTTAAAAAAATCAAATCTTGGTGACCTGGGTGACTCAGTCAGTTAAGCATCTGCCTTCTGCCCAGGTCATGATTGAGTCCCACATGGGGCTCCCTGCTCAGTGGGGAGTCTGCCTCTTCCTCTATGCTTCTCCCCTGCTTGTGATCTCTTTCTCACTCTCTCTCTCAAATAAATAAATAAAATCTTTTTAAAATAAAATCTTAAAAAAATTAAAGGATCAATCCAGGAGGTCTAACAGCACACTGAAAAACTCACAGGAGGAAATTAATCAAAGAAAGACTGTGGGAAAATTTGCCAGAACCAAAAGACAAGGTCTTCAGGTCAGTACCTAGGACCAAGAGACAGACATGTGACATTTCAAAACAACAGCCTTGAAGAGAATATTCCAACAGACAAAAAAGTTTAGGAATATGAATAGTATAAACCTTTTACTAACAAGATTTAAAGTTAGAATGCAGTGGAAATTATCCTCAAGATTCCAAAGTAAAAATAATATTTGGTTGTAAATTTTATACCCAGCCAAACTATGAGTCATATGAGTAGAATAAAGACATTTTTGGACATGAAGAATCTCAAAAAAACATATATCACATGTATTCTTATTTCAGTGAAACAAGAGAAAACAAAGAAAATGCGGATCCAAGGGAAAGGGGACGCAACACAGAAAGGGGATGAGGACAGATATCAAGCTGACAGTGATGCGACAGGCCCAGGGAGCAACAATCTAGGTTAGTGTAGGAGGAGAGCACGCATCCAGAGAGAGCTAGGAAAAATGAACAGGCAGATTACCTTGCAGATTTGTATGAAAAGTTATATGAAGAATCATTTTATAAAACCATTATTTTAGGGCCACCTGGTTCAATTGGTTCAGTGTCCAACTCTTGATTCTGGCTTAGTTCATGATCTCAGGGTTTTGGGATCGAGCCCCCTGTCAGGCTCCATGCTTAGTGGAGTCTGCTTGGGATTCTCTCGCCCTTTCCCTATGTCCCTCCCCACCCCACCCTATGCATGCACACTGTCTCTAAAATAAATAAGTAAATCTTTTTTAAAAACTGTTATTTTATAAAACTGTGTATGAAAAGACTTAAGTTTAGGTCCAAAGAAAACTAAGGAAAAAAAGCATTTTTTTGGTTCTTAAATGATTTATTTAAAAAGCATTTTTTTATTAAAATAAAATACAGGTGCAGAAAAACCACACAGGACAAAAGTATAGCTTACTGTGTATAGGGTTAATACCTTTGTAATGACCATCCAGGTCAAGAGATAGAGTTTTCACAAATACTCTAGATCCCCTTCTTCTGTGCCGTCCTTGTCACAACCCCTTCCTTCCAGATATGAGATAATTGTTAATGTGAGGAAAAACAAAAGAGTAGACAGAATAGGAAATATAATCATTGCTTGTCACTTGGTGCAACTATGATATTTATATAATTGTAGTAATTAAAACACTGTAGATGGACTTAAGCATAGCTTGTAATACAGATATAGCACACTTTTTATTTTCTTAATCATGGGGAGGCGTCAAATGAACAAGCCCTAACTTTTGTTGCCAACTGAATGTTGGGTAGATATTGGGAAAGAAAGGAATAAAACATTTTTAAAAAAGATTTTATTTAAAAAAAAAAAAAGATTTTATTTATTTATTTATTTGACAGAGATCACAAGTAGGCAGAGAGGTAGGCAGAGAACAAGGGAAGCAGGCTCCCCACTGAGCAGAGAGCCCGATGCAGGGCTTGAGCCCAGGAACCCGAGATCATGACCTGAGCCGAAGGCAGAGGCCCAACCCACTGAGCCACCAAGGCACCCCAGGAATAAAACATTTCAAATGATTTTTTTCCCTGAGTATAACTATGGTACATGTTCATTAAAGAAATTTGGGGATGAGCACCTGGGTGGCTCAGTGAGTTCAGCATTGGGCTCTTGATTTTGGCTCAAGTTATGATGTCTCCATCATGAGATCAAGGCCAGGCTTAGAGCTCAACGGGGAGTCTGCTGGAGATTCTCTCTCTCCCTCTCCCTCTGCCCTTGCCCTATAAAATAAATAAATAATTTTTTAAAAAATTAAAAAGAAAATTTGGGGGTGAAAAAAACCAAAAATCTTATAAAAAGAAAATACAAATTCTCCAAAATCCAACCAAGAAATAGCCATCATTATTTCATTCTGTTCTCTTCCAGGCTTTTTTTTTTTTAATAGCTGTGTGTGAGTTTGATAAAATTAAGATACACCACATACATAGTTTTTATTCTGATTTTTTAAATGTATTTATTTTTTATCTAAATTCAGTTAACATGTAATGTATGATTGGTTTCAGAGGTATTGTTCTGATTTTCATATGTAACATTATGTCCCTATTTCCCCACATTGTTAAAAATTCTGGGAACCTCAGACCCCTTTCAGGGGCTGCCCTAGGAAAGGGTCAGGGAGTGGAGAGAGGACCTTGTTTGCAGAGCTCCACAGGTACCAATGTATCCCCACCCTTCCCCCCTTGAAAGAGAGAGTTCAGTTTTTATATATTTCATTTGTTTACACCATGGAGGAAGGTTTACTTTGAAAAATTTGCATAATATTTGAAAAATACTGGCCTAAAACACTCTGTTATATAAATCCTATTACTGTTACATAGATTTATCTATTCTATTACGTACATTTATTTTACTCTATTATAGACATATACCGTTCTATTACATAAATTTATCATAATTTATTGAAACCATTCATTTTCTTCAAAATTTTCTTTAGCAAAAAAATACTTTTAGGGAACTTCTTATCCATCTCTGACTGTATTTCCTTAGGATAAATTCCCAGGAGTGAAGGGTCTCAACGTCTCTGGCCAGGTCTTTTGCTGATGAGAACACACTCCCTCCAGCAGCGTATTCCTATTTTCCAATTACTAACCCTAGTAGCCGACATTGATAAGTCCTATCCCTTCCAAACACTGGATCAGGGGGCAGACACTGACACCTTCTTTGGTTCTCACAGCAATCCTTAGACAAATGTCCTATTCGCAAGCCAACTCTCAGATGAGGAAACTGACGTTTAATAAATTTAAGTAACTTGCCCAAAGTCACATTGCTAGTCAGTGAGGGTCCCAGAATTTCAACCCAGAGAATCCATGTGCTTGTTATCAAGTTTTTTAAGTGCAATTGCTTAAATTTTCATTTAAACATATTTAGTGAGGGACCATTTCCCCTATACACATATTGGTCATTTGCATGTCTATGTTTTAAGGGAGGTGTTCTGTACTTTTTCTCTTTGGTGGTGAACTTTTCCCTACTGCTTTGCATATAAAGTATACAAAGGAACTCTTGTGTATAAATATATAAATCCTTGGTCAGAAAGATTGAAATATTTCTCGAACTGATCATATGCCTTCTTGGACACACAAATGTTTGGATTTTTTTACATAGAGCTACAGATTTTTTTTAAACGAAAATTGCTCTGATTTTGCATGAATGACCCTGAAGTAAATGAGTCTTGTCACTGTTAGCAACATGAAGCTCAAGAACATAGAACCTGGGGACACATTTCTTTCCTGTACACCTTACATGGTGTCAGTGACCCTAACCAAGTAAAGCCCTGAACAAGCTGTTACCTTAGAGAAGTAAAGATAGTTCTAGGCTGGGGAACTATTTGGGATTTGACTTAAGGGAGCTCACATCCTATGCTCTGCAGAGGAAGAAGAATGCCTAAGAGTGAGAAAAACCACAGGGTGTGAGGTGAGAGGTTCATTTCTCCGGGCCCCTGCTCCCTGTCAGGGTAAATGAGGTGGTTTTTTTTTTTCTTTTTTTAAAGATTTTTATTTATTTATTTGACACAGAGAGAGAGAGAGAGATCACAAGTAGGCAGAGAGGCAGGCAGGCAGGCAGAGAGAGGGGGAAGCAGGCTCCCTGCTGAGGATGGCTATGCCCAGAGTACAGGGGCCCCTGGATCACAGCTGTGTCTCTGAGCAGGTCAATCATAACCCTCATGCATCCAAGGTGAAGAGCCCATTGATCTTGCAAGGAGACGATCTCCCCACAGAGCCAGGGAGGTACTGTTGATGAGGGGCGGTACCCCTGGGTGGGGGTCAGATCTTCTCCAACGGGGTGCTGGCTTCCAAGTCCTGATTCCAAAGTCATACAGCACAATTCAAGCCTCTATATTCAAAATGAAAATTTAGGGATGCCTGGGTGGCTCAGTCCATTAAACATCTGCTTTCAGCTCAGGTCGTGATTCCAGGGTCCTGGGATGGAGTCCCACATGGAGTTCCTTGCTCAGCAGAGAGCCTGCTTCTCCCTCTGCCTCTGCCTGCCACTCCCCCTGCTTGTGCACTCACTCTCTCTCCCTCTCTCTGACATATGAATAAATAAAATCTTAAAAAAAAAAAAAAAGAAAGAAAGAAAATGTAGTCTTACTTGGTATGTGTCATCTGGGGACAGAAGATATTGACCCAAACTTGCTTTGGCAGCTGGTAAAGGACAGGCACCTGTCCCATAGTAGCCATTCTTGGTATTTGTTGTGGGGGAGATGCTGGACAGACAGACGGTCGAGAGCTCAGAGTCTCTAGCTTTATCACTCACCAGTTGTGTGGCCTCAGCAAATCTCTTCCTCATTGTGGGTCACAGTTTTCTGGCCGATGAAATGGAAAGGTTGGGCCCAGGATCCCTGCCAAATTCTATGACTCCCAGAGCTTTTGAAAAAATCTTGTACATAGTATTTTTTCCATCTTTTTTTTGCTAGCCAAGTGCTGTGGTGTCACCCTGGCTCTGGGCCTTTTTTCTGCCACCTATAACGTTTCTCAGACTCTGCTGGGCTACTCAGGGCTGGGTCATCTGCTGGAGAAATCATCCTCCTGAACTCACTGCCCTCACACAGAACTGGGGAAAATGTCTTTCTCAGAGAGCCAACTGGACGAATGTTGTTTCCTAAGATGGCAACATTCTAAAGCTTTTATTTATTTATTTATTTACTTACTTACTTACTTACTTAAGAGAGTTCATGCATGCAAGTGGGGGGAGGAACAAGGGGGGAGAGAGAGGAAGAGGATCTCCAGCAGACTCCCCTCTGAGCACGGAGCCCACTGTGGGGCTCTATTCCATCACCCTGAGATCATGACCTGAGCTGAAACCAAGAGTCAGACCCTCAACCTACGAAGACATCTCGGCACCCTGGAATGGCAACATTCTAAAAGGGGAGCTTCTGTTAGGTAAGAGACACCCGGCTGTTAGTACCAAGCAGTGGGTTCTTGTCTTGTGACAAGTCCTGTGAGTTCCTAAGGCCTGATTCCGTCCCTCAGGAGAGTCTTTCAAATGGTGGTGTCTGTGGCCCTAGGCGTTCTCCCAGGGCCCAGCTGCTCTAGTCCCAGCTAGCCCTCTGCTCAGGTCTTCCACTGCCTCCAGTTACACTACTAGGTCACCCCAGATGATTCACTGGAGAACGCTTGGCCAGTCTGACATGGACTCAGGAAGGCCTCTCTCCTCATCCCGAGCTGCCAACAGGATGACCAATGCTTAAGGAGCGGGGGCTCTAATTCTGTGACTGTGGTGACCACGCTGGTGACTGCGGGGGGTTTGGGGGTGGTTCAGGCCTCAGGGTCTGGAGTCCTATCTCTGAAGTTATTAGAAAATTCATCCCTACTCATGAGGTCCTTCCAAACACTCTAAAAGAGACAGTTTGAAGCATCTGGGGGACTCAGTCGATTAAGCTTCTGCCTTTGGCTCAGGTCATGATCCCAGGGTACTGGGATCGAGCCCCATGTCAGGCTCTATGCTCAGCGGGGAGTCTGTTTCTCCCTCTCCCCCTGCCTTTGCTCATGCTTGTGCACACGTGTGTGTGTGTGCTCTCTCTCTCTGAAATAACTAAAATCTTTAAAAAACGTGAATAAAAGAGACAGTTTTCCCTAGGACTGTACCCAGTGCCCAGGGGCTGATGGGACATAGCACCCCTCCCCACATACCCAGGACATTGAGCACTCATAAACACAAGGCTCCACTTCCCCCACCCCACCAAGTCTCCCTGATTTCCCAGAGGAGTGGGCCCCAAATAGCTTGTGTCATGAAACTCTCCCAGATATAACCAGGGATAACCAAGATAGAGCCAAATTTCCACTTGACCATCTGCAGCCTTTCTTTACTTGAAGGTAAGCTCACAACTTCCCTTCAGTGTGTGTGTGTGTATTCTTTCTTTATTTCTTTAAAAAAATGTTTTATTAACGTATGTTTTCTTAAAATTTTAAATTAATTTTTAAAATTAATTTCTTTAATGAATATAGCAGGTATTTAAAAGGAATACATGCATGGAGTAAAACAAAACAAAACAAAACAGAAAACAGTACTAAAAGATACCCAGTGAACACTGGGTCTCCTATTCTTGATTCCTGGGCCCCAAGTTCCCCTTCCCTAAGCTAGATAGAGGCTGGCAACAAGACACGTGCAAATAGGTACATTTTTGTGTGCGCACATAAAATGTGCCAGTCTGACTTTACCTTTGATATTCAGCCAAAACTTGGCCTTCTGCCTCAGCTTTTGGAAGTCTAAGTGCTGACTGTGTGCTCCACCGTCATTTACAGTGGTCCTGAGTTTGTGCCTCGTCTACAGTATACAGGTTGCTGCTGGACCAAATCAGTACGTCGATTCCCACAGTAGGCACAGGCATGCCTCTCAGATTTACTGCTAATACATGATACTCACTGTAAATGTCTAGATAAATCTTTAAGTGAAACTTGTTGTTTCATACGTTCAAATCCTGTCAGTGGAATGATATATGTATGTTTAGTATTGTAAAAGTAAAATGCCACAATAACTAATGATTGTGAAAGCTGGTAATTTTATGTTCAAACATACTTAAGCACTTTAAAATAGCAAATAAACATGAAAAAGACTGAGAGTTAAAAAGAATACTGCAAGAGGGGTGCCTGGGGGGCTCAGTTGGCTCAGCATCTGCCTTCGGCTCAGGTCGTGATCCCGGGGTCCTGGGATGGAGTCCCGTGTCGGACTCCCTGCTCTGTGGGGAGTCTGCTTCTCCTCCTCCCTCTGCCTTTCCCAGCACTGGTGCGTGAGCTCTCTCTCTCTCTCTCATATAAACAAATAAAATCTTTTTAAAAAGTAATGCAAGAGAATGTGAGCAGGAGAACTTTAGGAAGAACATTATGGGTTTTGTGAACCAACATATGTTAAGCAATTTAAAATATTACAGGGCAGAATAATAGAGATTTGTTTAAATAATAATTCTAATATTTGTCAGCTGGGTTGGCATCTCTCTATAGCATTCATTATGTTAAACAAAATAACCTTGAAGCAGTCTGTTTAATTCTGGGTATTTAACTCCATTTCGGTTATGAGTCTTTCAAGAATAAATTCTACTTGGGAATTTTTACATCTTTTTTTTTTTTAAAGATTTTATTTATTTATTTGACAGACAGAGATCACAAGTAGGCAGAGAGGCAGGCCGAGAGAGAGAGAGAGAGAGAGAGAGAGAGAGGAGGAAGCAGGCTCCCTGCTGAGCAGAGAGCCCGATGAGGGACTCGATCCCAGGACCCTGGGATCATGACCTGAGCGGAAAGCAGAGGCCCCAACCCACTGAGCCACCCAGGTTCCCGGGAATTTTTACACCTTAAGAAAATGGATTTTAAGGGGCACCTGGGTGGCTCAGTGGGTTAAAGCCTCTGCTTTCCGCTCAGGTCATGATCCCAGGGTCCTGGGGTCGAGCCCTGCATCGGGCTCTCTGCTCAGTAGGGAGCCTGCTTCCCTTCCTCTCTCTCTGCCTGCCTCTCTGTCTACTTGTGATTTCTGTCAAATAAATAAATAAATCTTTAAAAAAAAAAAAAAGAAAATGGATTTTAAAAAAAGAACATCAGCTTTTCTACTTCAACATCTCATAAGCAGAAAAAATTACCAAATCGTGTACAATATCTATGATGAATCCCCTTTGATCTAGACCGAAAAGAGAACATAAAGGGAATAGAGAAGAGAAAGAAACCCAGGAAAATTTAATAACCAAAAAATATCTGGCTTCTCTGCTGTTCCCAGTGACGTGAGCATCGACTCTGTGTCACAAAACCATGGGTGACCATCCCAAGCCACCTCGGCTCCTGCACCGTCATGTGAAATTTAAAATGTGATGGATAGCAACTTTAATAACAAAACCATTAAGAATCGTTTCGTTCTTTGGGATGAAATTGGAAATGAATTCTTGCATCTCCCTGGCTTTGGCCTCAACTTGAACCCCACATTGATGGTAGCGTTTGCTCCGGTCTGCGTGGTGGGCGGCATGGAAGCCTGCCTGCACATGGCTCAGCGTCACCTTGTCCCTCTGCCACTTTCCCTGCAGAGTGCTCCACAGTTCTTTTTTCCTGACAATTACACCCCATTTATTTAACTAAACCCCAGTGATGGGACTTGCCGGCTGCATTTTGGTCTTTTGTTATCAACAGTGCTGCAAGGTCGATCCTTGGATGTTGTACAGCTGGAAAAGAAGAGTGAATTCCTAAAAAAGGCATTACTCGAAGAGTATTCACATTTGATACATTGTCCAACTTACTGGAACATGGCATCACACTTTCTAGTTTTTTCTGTCTCTTTTAGAGTTAATTCTCTAGTTTTAATGGTGGGGCTCATTCCTGGGGGGAAAGATAATCAGGCAAGGTGATTTTGATGACCCTTCATCTCCAAGGAGCTCCCTTCTTGCCTACATAGCCCTGGTCACCTAGGGCACCTGGTCAAAACTTCCTTGAGGGCCCCATCATGCACCTTCTTCTTGAGCCATCAAAGATTGTCTGCCAGAAGTTCCGGGTTTCCTGGGTCCCTGTTCTTTCAAATAGCAATTGGATAAGCCCTGTATGTCAAAGCTCCCTGGGATACTATGACCCCACCCCCACCACACACTCACACACACTTCTTTCACCCTTTTCTTTATTTCAGGAGTTAGGAAAAGGCCTGAGTTTCCTTGAATTCCTCCAGGCCTCCTTCCTGACCCTCTACTTCTAGTACTTTGATCTGAGCAAGAAGCAGTTTCCCTTCTGCTGCTTAGGGCATCTTTGTGGACTTCCAAGTTCCTGTGTTTTCTTGATCTTTATTTTAACGTCTATATAGAACCATGTTCCTACAATAATGATATTAAGGCCATTTCTTCAACTTAATTTGTCGGAACGGCTTGGGACAAGCAAGCATGGAGAAGACTGGACTTCCATCTCAACCCCAGAGAATGACATTCAAATGGATGCTCCAGTCATGGTCCTTCCTCTCAAGGCTATTGGTCCCAAATCTCTGAAACAATCCCCACCCCCACCCCAGTCTTCCTCCCATTAGGCTGGTCTTTACATTAAGGATGACTAGTGATTGACTCTATCTGCCACAGGTGGCCTGGCATGAAGGACTCTGCCCAAAATCCCAGAGGGAAATCACCTAAGCCAATCCAAAGATTGGCTCTCTATGGGATTTTGGCTAAAGAATGAAGATTAGATCGGCCAGTAACAATACAAGAATGGAGTAGACACACAGGGATTCCATGGAGAGACTGGGCTGGCTGGGGGAATAGGGGCTTGGCTGCCCCCTCTCTAGGCTTCAGCCCACATATCCAGTCACACCATCTTGCTAAGATGGCTGAAGTAACCCACTCTTGTAACCACGGGAGTACACTAGCTCAAGGATATCCATGGTGCTCCTCAGAACTCTCTCCTGGCCCAAGTCTTCCATCTCCTCCCTCCACCCAAATGCCCCACCAAGGAGATCCTCCATTTACAGGGTAAAAGATTGGTTTGGCTTCCGATCTTTATCTTAAATTCCCTTTCAGAGAAAAGAGGAATTTGACACATTCACATTTGCCTGCCTGGGGCTTATGCAGAAACAGTCTTTGTGCTGAGGTAATTCCAGTTCCCTGAACATATCTCCCTCCTCTGAGGAGTGTGCCCTGCGCTCAGCCAGTGCCAGGCATACACCTCTTTTATACGAGGTGCTGTGGGGTAGAGCAATGGTTAATAATTATTCCTTTTTTTTTTTTTTACCACATATTTTCTGAAAGAATTTTAAAGAATTTAGTTACACACTTACAATTTTTACATTGACATCTAGTATTTTCCATCCAAGTTTAAAGATCCACAAAGAATGTAATTGCCAGCATATTGTAAATACTGACATTTAAAAATAAAACCGTTCTTTTAACTGCAACTAATAGAATCTAAAAGGTACTGCATTTTTAAAAATACAGGAAGGGTTCCACTTTAACAATTGGAAAATTTACATTGTTCCTTTTACCCTTTAAAGGTGTGTATCATTCTACTTCCCCCAGAGAGTTTTATCCTAATGTAATGTATTTTTAAGCTTGAAAGTCTTTTAATGTTCACACTATTTTACTTTTCTGCAACTAAAATATATATGTGAATTATAATGTTAATTTTTAAAATTTCCTGTGAAGATGAGATCTAAGTTAAAAATGATTTGGGATTGAGATACCATGACTATTACTAACATCAAACATTATAGAGTTCCTTGAATTTTGACAGTTATTAAATGTCAAGTAAAATTTTAGAGAGCAGTGGTGTAGAATAGATGTTACTTATCACTAGAATGAGAAAGATTAACAGCAGAGAGAGAAGAGCGAGAGTCTGAAGGCTTACAAAACATGTTTTTACGCTTGTTGTCAAGTGCATTATTTCTAGAAGGTTCCACAAAGCACTCCTACTAGAGTGGGCACACTGAAGTCTACAGTAGGAATTAAAAATGATAGAGAGAGGGATGCCTGGGTGGCTCAGTCGATTAAATGTCTGCCTTCAGCTCGGGTTGTGATCCTGGGGTCCTGGGATTGAGTCCTGCATTGGACTCCCTGCTCAGCGGGAAGCTTGTTTCTTCCTCTGCCTGCTGTTCCCCCGATTGTGCTCTCTCTCTGATACATACATACATACATACATACATACATATCTGTTAAAAAAATAAAAATATAAAAATGATAGAGAGTTGGCAGTGATGATGAGGGGACTTATATCCAAGTAAAGGATGAATATGGACTTACAGTATTTGGGACACTTTGGATGAAATTTAAGAAAATTTAAGAAAATTGATAAACCTTTTAGGAGAAAATCTTTAGGAGCTAGGGTTAAGTAGGGATCTGATATGACATCCAAAGCACAATCTACAAAAGAAATATTAATAAAGTATATTTCATGAAAATTAAGAACCTTGTTAAAAACAATTAAAAGAGAAACTACTGACAAATCTAGAATATATAAAGAACTGAAATTCAATAACAAGAAAACAAACAACCCAATAACAAATGGGCAAAAAGTTTGAAGACACCCTTCACCAGAGATTACTGGATGGCAGATATATATGCGGAAAGATGACCAACATCATTAATTGTTGGGAAAATGCAAAATAAAGCCAAGATAAATATCACAACACACTATTAAAATGACAAAATTTAAAAGGCTGATCACACCAAGTGTAGGGGGACACCTGGAACACTCCTATACTGCTGGTGAGAATGTAAAATGGAACAACCACTTTGGAAAACAGTTGGGCCGTTTCTTAACTAGTTAAGCATACATTTACTATACGATCCAGTCATTCCATGCCTAGCTACTTACCCAAGGGAAAATAATATATGTGTCCACACAAAGACTTACACACAAATGTTCATACCAGTTTTATTTGTAAGGGCCCCAGACCAGACACAACCCAACTATCCGTCATCAGGTGAATGGATAAACACCTTGTGGTATATCCATACAACGGACATAAACAGCAATATAAAGGAATGAAATGCTGATACTCACAGCAACATCAATGAATATCAAAATAATGACTCTGGGTAAAAGAAGCCAGGCAAAAGTAGAGCCCATACTGTATTGCTCCACTGACACACAGTTCTAGAAGACGGAACCTATGGTGGCAGAAGGCAGACCAATGATTACCTAGGGATGGGTTAGGTCGATCGTGGGGGTGAAGGGAGGAAGGGATATTAAAGGGAGTGAGAGATATGTTCCCTTACCTTGACGGTGGTGATGATTTCATGGATGTGTACATGTATCAAAACAGACAATGTACACTTTAAATATGTGAGGCTGACTGCATGGCAATTACACCTCAACAAGCCCTTTAGAAAATGTGGATAAATGTCCAAGAAAACACAGTAGTAACTGGCTCTTACCATGTGTGTCTTACTTGAAGGCTTACTATTGATCTGTCTGAAGTACATGGGGAACTTCTTATCCTCTTCCCCTCTTCTCAAGTCCTGCCCTGGGGTGGAGAAGAGGCACAGGTGGGTGGCTGGAGGGGCCAGCGAGGACTCTCAAAGCTGTTCCTCAAGACTGAGAATGGGGACCGGGCAGAGAGGCTGGGCTTCAAAAGCAGCATGCTTTATTCCAATCTTGAGTACTCTTTTTTACTTAAAGATTTATTTATTTGAGAGAGAGAGAGCAGGAGGGAGGGTGAGAGAGAGAGTACGGGAGCTTGCAGCGGTGGGGGAGGGTGCAGGTAGAGGGACAGAGAGTCTCAGGCAGACTTTGTGGCTGAGCACAGTGATGTGAGGCTGTGGGGCTCTGATCCCATGACCCTGAGATCACAACCCGAGCTGAAACTGGGAGTCGGAAGCTTAACCGACTACGCCACCCAGGCGTCCGGCGATCTTGAATATTCCAGGAAAGATACAGTTAGAAAAGGGGTGCAGCCTTGCCATACTTGCATCACAGTGGAGATAAGGGCCTGCCTCCTTCACTGTTTCCCGCACTCTCTGTGCTTTGCTTTCCTGGGACTCCGTCAGGAGCTTGGCAATCTTTGACAATATTTAGGGGATGAAAAGGTGATTAAATGACCACATTTGTTTTTTTTTAAAGATTTTACTTATTTATTTATTTATTTGAGAGAAAGCGCGCTTGTGCAAGCGGTGGTGGAAACGGAGAGGGAGGGAGAGAATCTTGAGCAGAGTCCACACTGAGTGCGGAGCCCAGTGGCGCGGGGCTCCACCTCACCAACCGTAGATCGCCGTCTGAGCCAAAACCAAGAGTCAGATGCTTCACCGACTGAGCCACCCAGGGCCCCCATGACCAAGGTCATGAAATGACAACTGTCATCCTTCTTGCTCCCCCACTCTGTAATACGTCCAAAGTTTGAGCATCTCAACATGCGTCAAAGCCTCACTTACAATGCCACGTTGTGACAGAAACTGTGTAAGAGAGGGAGAGCGGTGAGGCCCCACCGTGGGCGCAGAATAACTGGTTAGAAGAGGTATTGTGGACACATGCATTTTTCATTGTTCTCCTCTTCCCCTCCCACTTTTTTGTGGGGGGCGAGGGAAGGGGGTGCAGTCAGAGTGCAAGTGTGAGAGACCTGCTTTTCATTTGCAAAGTGGGAGAAAGACAAACTTGAAAGGGTAGTGGGAAAGGGGAACCCAGCCCTGACCTCAAGTTAGCAGGAGGGTCTCAGATCTCAGACCGGGTGTTAGGAAAGGCAGTATTTGGTTTTCTTTAAATCCAGGGCATGTGAGTGCCCTGATCTGAAAGCCCTAGACACAGAGGGATGACCTTGGACTTTCGAATTCTAGACCCCACCACCCCCACTGCCCAGCTGTGTGATGTGTGAGGTGGGCGTGTAATGACACCTCCCTTGCAGGACTTTGTGAAGAGTAAATGGAGTCTAGAACAGGCCTCCAACAAAGTCTGGCGATACCAATACACTGCTCTTGGGGAAAAAAGTCCTTTGCAAGCCTGCGCTAGATAGAGAATGGTGAGGGGGAGGCGTTACCCAGGGCCTACTTCCTCGGAGTTGAGGGCTGGAGTTCTGCAGCCACACAGTCTGGGCTCAAACCCAGCCCCACGGCTCAACACCAGCTATTTGACCTCGGGCAATTTGTTCTTCTAATGCAAAACAGAGCTAATAATAGAACCTACTCTGGGTTTGCTGGGAGGGCTGGCTGAAGTACGGAGAGTGCTTAGAACAGTATCCAGCACGCACCCCAAATTATTCCCATTGTTACTGAGCCGAGCATGGGAGGGTGAAGGGGCGATCCTGCAATCCACGTCACTAGTATGTCAAAGTAATACGGAAAACGTTGTCTTGAGTTTCACAAAAATTGCTTTATAGACAAAATTCCAAAATGTGACCTAGCTTTCTTTGGGGGAACAAATGATACCAGTCTGGTAAATTATGCATGAATCAGCTCATGCAGGACATCGCTGGTGAAAAACTAGTCTCCCACATAAAGCCTTCCCACCTTCATTTATCTACTTGGGAATTTCCCTTCTTCCCTCCATCCCTTAATATGCTGCCTCCTTTCTGCCTCTTACTTGCTGGAATTCAGAATTGAACAGAATCTTCAAGATCATTAGGTCCAGGATTTTAATGTAAGAAAGGGCTAAAGGGCTGACTCCGGGCCCACCCCGGTGCCAGGGAGTGAGGTTTATGAGAAGTGAAGAAAAGAGCAGGAAAAGGAAGGAGAGGGCAGTGTGACTTACCCTTCTGTCACCACTCTTTGTCACCTTTCCCAGCTGAGGAGAATCCCTGAAAAATTCATCCTGCTGGTGGACCCTAATGGGGATTGTGACACCATAAGAAACAAACTTTTGGTCTCTGTCCCCACTTCCAGGCACACAGCTCCCAAAGCCCTCAGAATCTCTAATGTGACAGTGCCTTTTGTCTGCTAATGAATGACTGGCGGCTGGGGGCTCCCGGACAGCCTCTAGATGGGGGATGGTTACCAGGGGAACCAACCACGTGATTAGAAGGTGGGCACTTCAGACCCTCCCCCCCAACCGCCTGGGAGGGCTAAGGGACTAGAGATTGAGTTTATCGCTAATGACTAATGATTTAATCAGTCATGCCCACCTAACGAATCCTCCATTAAAAACCCTGACTGAAGGGCATTTGGAGCTGGGATCCTGGGTTGACGATCACATGGTGGTGCCAGGAGGTGGTGGTGCCAGGTGGTGGAGAAGGCTTGGAAGGTCCTGGCCTCTTCCCCCACACCCTGCCCTATTTATCTCTTGCATCTGGCTGTTCCGAGTTGTAATAAATTGGTCATCTAGTATACAAACCGTTTTCCTGAGTTTTGTGAGCCCTTCTAGTGAATTATCAAACCTGAGGATGGGGTCAGGGCAATGGCTGATTTATAGCTTTTTATTGATCAGAAGCAGAGGTGACAGGCAATTTGGACTTGCAGTTGGGGGTCTGAAGTAGGGAATAGGGAAGCACTCCTGTGACACTGAGCCTTTAACCTGTGGGGTCTACCTTAACTCAGGCAGTTACTGTCACAATTGAGTTAAACTGTCAGTGTCTGGGGGTGCCTGGCTGGTTCAGTCAGTACAAATACAACTCTTGATCCCAGGATTGTGAGTTCGAACCCCACGTTGGGGGTAGGATTTACTTTAAAAAGTAAAAAAGTAAAATTAAGAATTAAAAATTTTAAAATTAAAAAAAATACTGCTGTATCTGATGAGAATCAGAGAATTGCTTGGTGTGAAAAAAACCTACACATTTAGTGTCAGAAGTGAGTGTAGAGAAGTAACACTTCTTTTTCCGTTAAGCCGGATAAATAATTAAGTTATTGTGGGGATACTTGTCAGAAGTTAAAAGTCTTCATACCTGAACCAAGTAATTCTCCTTTTAGGTATCTTTTCTAAGAAAAGAATCAGAAACTAGGTCGAGGACAAATATACAACATGTATTCCCCAGAATAAATTTCCCCAAAAACAGCCTTAATGTCCAACAATAAAATTAGATACTTTAAAGTATAAATTTTTCCATGATCATGGGAAAATGTTCATGATATAATGTTAAGGAGAGAAAATAAAAATACAGCTGTAATTTGTTCTATATTAAAATCGTTTACAGTAAGAAGTAAAGACAGTAGTACGCTTTTCTCTATTTTTAAAAATGAAGACTTTGGAACCTTAGAGGGGAGAACAGGACTGTTTGGAAACTAATCCAGAAAGTGTGAAGATAAACATGCCTCCCAAAGGTTGAAGGACGTTCATCATTCCGAGTTTTTCCAAGCCCGGGCTCTACACCACGTAACCATGAATGTCCTTGCTTTGGAACTGAAAAAGGAGGTTCTTCCATGTTTTCCTGACGGATCTGGACCTACCTCAATAATTTTTGCTGCTGGCTCTTTTGTTTCAAATTCCACAAAGGCAAATCCCTTTGGATCTCCAGCAGACTAATAGTTTGGTGTACTTATATCAACAACATTGTCACATTTCCCAAAGACTCTTTCAATCCAGCTGTGATCAACCTTTCTGGGAATTAACATCTATGATAAATCAGAGGTAGTATTAAATCTGTACAGATTTAATAACGATCGCCTTACTTAAACAGTCAACAAGTTTTACCTCGAATGTTTTAAAAAAATTAAATGAAAATTAAAATGAAGACTTTGGGAGGCGTACAAGAGGGAAGGAAAGGAAGAAGGCAAACAACACTTACCAGGCAACCAAGATGCCCGGGGCTTTATGACCGTTATGTTCGCTGCTCTGTTCCGTTGTCACAAAATCCATGTGAGGCAAGTAGGATTAATCCACTCCTTCATGTTAATTATACTTTTCTTTTTTTTTTTTTTTAAGATTTTATTCATTTGTCAGAGAGAAAGAGAGCACAAGCAGGAGGAGCGGCGGGCAGAGAGAGAAGCAGGCTCCCAGATGAGCAGAGAGCCCGATGCCAGACTCCATCCCAGGACTTTGGAATCATGACTGGAGACAAACGCAGATGCCCAACTGACTGAGCCACCCAGGCGCCCCTGATTATACCTTTTTTAATGGAGGAGAGCGCAGGATCACCAAAAGAGATGAAAGAATTCCCACGGCTCAGGGCTTGTTGGTGAAGGAGCCGAATTCAGCCCAGCACGTCCCTCTCCCAAGCTCACATCTTACCACTGTATCTCGCTGCCCAAACGCTCACGGAGCTTTGGCTTTACTTCTACTGCCATTTGGAGTTTGATTAAAAACAAAATGCAGACCACTTTATCACGACTGCTTTCAGTACACATTTATTGCAAAACCACAGCACAGTAGTAACTATAACGTCAACATAACAGTATTTCCGAACGGAACAGGAGATCGCCATTCCAATGTGCATTCTCCAAAGGCGCAGAGGCTTATTATATGGAAGCTCCCGCAAGGTGAGTAATGACTAGAACCCCATTCTGAACTGGGAGTTCTAAACCATTAAACATTTAATTACCACTTTGGCAAAGCAATGCACATTACCATTTCCACAATGTAACAGCACAGAGATTTTAAATGCATCTTTATTTTTCAGAATCTTCAGTCTTCACAATGTGAAGTGAAGCAGAGTTTGAAATAAAGCGCTTTGCCAAAACATAAGTTTCTTAAAAAGACCCGATGGAAAGGAGGGAAAACTGCATATGAATACATTTATCAGTGCTTACAGTTGACATTAACTATAGAATAAAAATACTCAAGACTTCAACATTTCCTTACAAAAGTATACTTGGCCATAAAATAAAAGTCTATAAAACCCCAAATATTAAAAAAGTAAAATGCAAAAAAAATTTTATTAAAATGTAATACAATCTTTACATGGTAAGAATTGTTTAAAAACGCACAGAATACTTCCTAAATTCTGATGAGTGTCAGAGGGCATTTATTACACGCTCTCATGTTTTGACAGTTGCATAGACCCACTGGGTCACAGAGCCAGGCCGGCAGATATGCACACAACCGCCCCCTCTCCCCCAGCATCGAGTCTCTGGCTGGGCAGAGTCTAAGCTCCCTCCGCACCTGTTCATATTTACACCATGTCTTGTGCTGGGAAGAGGAAGTTTGCCCAGGCACGTGGGGTGTCATAGGAGGCGGGCCCCCGCTGCCAGAGAGTCTGCATCTTTGTGTTGCCTAGATCTTAGCGTTGCCATGTGAATAATCAGTTCCTGGAGCTGGAAGGAATCACAAGAGATCATCTGATTTATCCTCAGTCCTCTGGCCCAGCCCTGACCCATGCTCCTCCTTAAGTGGAGCTTAAGGCTCTGCCCCAGAAGTGCGGAGTCGGCTGCAACCTGATGGAATGCTATTTCTCTCTGGCAATCAGAACTTCTTGTGTTTAACTGTAGCATTTTCAGCCAAAAACCATTCTCAGGGTGGACCCAGATCCCGCAGGAAAGGACTTTGTTTTTCCGTAGACTGAATGAAAGGAATCAGGGGAGTCACTTCACGGCAGCCTGGGACTAACCGGAGAGAATGGGGGGGGCATGAATGGGAATGAGACTCAAGGCCAAGAGGGAGGCTCAAGGCTGAAGGCAGGGTGATGTAGAGGAACCTTGGAGAATGGGAGTCGGGAGCCTATTTGGTACGTTAGCCCCCCCGCACCTCTCCCCCACTCCCCCGCCCAGTGTGGATGGTGGTGGCCATGGGACTGTTGCAGGCTCTTGCTCCATGAGCTGCCTCTGCTGTTTCAGCAGCCGTCTGACCTGCCACCTGCTGCCCCGGCCTCTGCCTGCCTTCCTGCTCTGTCAGATAGCGCACAGCCACATAAGTCAGAAAACTATGAATAGTATAAAATTAGACCAAATCCATGTTGGCTTAGGAGCAGAAGGAGAACAGCAAAGTGTTCGGGCTTTGGGAAAGTGATTTTGGTTGGACAGGCTTTCTGGCTTGCTTCTAGGAGAGTGACCAAGAGGATGGAGATGGACGGAAACGTCCAAATGGGAACTTTACTTGGATCTAAGTCCACTTGGACTACTCAAGATTTCTTTGCATCCAAGAATGGGCATGCAAAGCCACTATTCTGGCGGAGCGCAGGAAACACAATAGGTACTGAAGGCAGGCCTTCAATTACAGAGCATTCCTTGGAGGATGGAAGGGAGGGGATTGTTAAAGTTACAGCGTTTTGAGTAAAACACAGCTCCTCTCGGGAGGCGCTGGATGTCTCCATTCCCACTGCTTTCTCGGAGCAGAACAGGAGACCCCCTGTGCCACACAGGGCATCTGTGGGGGCGGGGTTCCCAGATGGCTGGTTCCCCCTTCTAGCGCTCCCGCGGACTTGCGCCACCTCGAAGTGGGAAATGTGGGGACTCCTTCCTCAGCACTACAGTTCCTCTTCACCTGGGGTCCTCTGCCTTGATTGTTCTGCCAGTCCCCCTCTGCCGCTCTATTTCTTGAGCAGCCCGCTCTGGCCTCCATTCCTTGAAAGCAAGAAGTTCTCAGTGCAAACGGGGAGTGGCTCTGGAACAGATGACTGGGAAGCTGTAGCATCTCCAGCCCTCTTGAGCTGAGAAAGCAGTTGGCCAGACATGCCACAGGCGGGATGTACTTGGAGGCAGGAGGCTGGGCCAGATGACTCAGTGAGAATAAGCCAGTTTCGGGGCTGTTTTCCAGAACCTGCTTCTACCACAACTCTGCCTCCAAACCTCCTTCTCCATTTTTGCTCAGCAGATGTATTAACACATGCCTCTTAGGCCTGGCTTCTGTCTCACTGACTCTTTCACGGTGGTCTCCTGGGCCTCCTTACATAGCCTTGTCTCCTCCTTGCTAGAAGGCTCTTCCCTCTGCCTAATCCTGTGTCTGAAAGAGCACTAATAGGTCAGAAATCTTTGGACGCTTGTTAGCTTTCCCTAAAACCTTTCCCCCCTTCTCAAGTCATCAAAACACATTTCCCTGCCTTTCCCTTTAAAAGCTGCCCAGGAGTATGTTATAGTCTGTGAAGGTTACATACATCCATGCGTTGGTTAGGACACACGTGGATTTGTCATGGCCCAAGAAATCAGGATTTAGAACCTGTTCTTCCAAACAGAGTAAGACCCCACAGACAGTTGTAGAAATAGCAGCCTTTTGGGGGTGTCGCTAGCTTTGAACTACACGGTTTTTATGAATGGACTCATCGGAAAATGAGTCTGAGGGCCAGGGACACTCTCTTGTTTCTACATCCTCAGTGCCTAGCCCAGTGCTCAGCAGGCAGTAAGAGCCCTGCATTGGATTACGAGATCCAGCCTCCTTCATCCCAGATCTTCTTTCTTTTTTTAAATATGATCTGCCTCTCCCGGCATTTAATATTGGCTATGATGAAATCCCTGCCTGACTTTATTTTAGAATGTTCCATTATGTTCAAATTGTCTTATAAAGTACACAGAAGGAAAAAGATCATAGTCTGCTCTAAGATAAAAGAAGCAATTTTGTAAGAAAAAATTAAAGTTTAAAAAAACATGAAATAAATTCCAGGACCTAGCCAACAAAGAACTTACTGGTAGAGCAATATTGACAAAAGACTGGATGGGAAGGGGATCAGTAGCTGGTTCATTAGAAAAACCTTTCTCCCAGTTAGGCAGAAGGATGATTACAGGCAACAGAAGGGCAGCATGGAGTCGCCCTGCATGGGGGTCGAGACGCTAAGCTTGAGTGAAAAAGACAACAAATATGGAAGGGCTTCTCTATTCTGGGATAAAAGAGGGTGAGGTGTCAGGGCTAAGATATCAACTGATGTTTTTTCCATGGAAAGAACAAGGGTAACTACTTTCCTTGGGACACGGAACAATGATTCTAGGGCACAAGCCAAAAGGACAGTGGGATTACAGAGAAGAGGGATGGCTGCATCTGAGACATCTCTAGCACTTTCTGAAACAATTTCTCAGCAATAACATACTGATCAGGAAGAGCAAGACAATGTGAACTGGGGAGTTCAGGAGAGAACTATAAAGAAAAGGGGCCACCCCGACACACCCCCTCAATCTTGGCTAAATTCCACTGGGCAGGCCCCTCCTGTCCTTGGCAGGTGATGTGGGACCAATCACTCCTCCTGACTTCTGCCCGGCATGTTCTCTGAATCACAACAAAACAGAAATAGCATGTTATGAGTGTAGGTCAAGGATGCGATTTTGTTTTGGACTTGTAGATGCAATCTAGTAGAAGGGAGGGAGAATTTTCCCAAAACTTAATTTTTATAAGCCTCCAAAATGATACATTTCTGGTGGACAGGGAGATAAATTTGAAATTGGGGACATTTGTAGTAAATAAAATGATCTGCAGGACTAAAACCTGCCCCCCCCCTTAAGCATTCTTTGGGTTTCTGCAAAACACCGAAAGGTCTTCAGGGGCCAGGGCTTCACTAGTGCTGCTCGAGCCGCACTTAGGTTCACTCGCAGGTGGAGAGACCTGAAGGGCTGCCGGAAGGTCTCGTGTTCAGACTAACCCTTCTCTATCTATCTGACAGGCTGAAATCCCAGGTCCTATCATCAGAAATCCTTCCTTTTGGTGTTTAGTCTTTGTTCTTTGTTAAAATTCAAATTTCCCTTAGAAGGGAGATTCACCAGGCCTAATGAAATCTTTGGAAGATTTCATGCTTTTGTTAAATTTGTCTTCATAGGAAGACGGAGGTGCCAACAATCTCCCCAACTTCCGGAAGGACTACTAAGTGACCCGGCCGTGATGGTGAGGGTTGGGATTCCTAATGCCAAAATTGATGCTATGCTCCCAGAGAGATGAAGCTTCTGTCTGTGATGAAAATGTCAATGGAACCAAATATCCTTTCCTTGAAATCAGTTATGGTTAATGATGGTATGAGAAAGATACTTAGGTTCCTGCTGTGCGTAATTAAGGATTTCGGAAACTGTCATTCCTTTTTTTAATTGTTAGTTCAGGAGAGTATTTTGGTTTTTAAAATACATCTAAAAGGTCCTGAAGGATGGAAACATCTTTGGTTTTTCTGATTCTCTTTCACAGGCAGACACTGCACACATAGTTACTCTGTATCCAGAATAAATAGAAGGATGAATGAAGAAATAAATGGGTATATTGACAGCCTGAGTTTCTCCCATTGCCCAGATCCTGGTAACACATCATTAACAGCTAACAGGGCCTTGTAGAATTCCTCATTTATCTGAGGGGATAATGCACAACCGGAAGTATTGGGGGATGGGTTTTGCACTCTACTATGGTCCTCTACTTTTGGTGATGTGTGACCACTAGGTGTAGAAAACTTTTCAGCCAAAAGGAATATACACTCTAACCCTCTTAATTTAGAGGTGTGGAAGCTGAAGTCCAAGAGGATGGGTGGTTTGCCAAAGGCCCCGAGGGTGCTCAGCAGCTGCCCTGGAGACAGAGACGGAGACCCAGGCCTCTAAACTCTCAGCCTGGTCCCTTCTTTCAGTCTCTTTCTCCACCAGCTGTTGTGCTCACATCAGGGCCTCAATGAAGCCTTGCTTGTGAACACCTGTGTACAGATCTGGCCTTGACAAGATCTGCTCTCACTCTGTAATCTGCACAGCTCTCCTGACAGAATGTGGCCTCGTCCAGGATGACAGAGTCGCAAAACAACTTACAATCAATCCTTGATTGTGCCATGACTCTAGAAATATAAGTCTGAGGATGGGCTTTACCATCTGATCTGACAGTTTGATTTCTACAGGTGCAAACCCATCCCTGACTCACAATGAATCAAACCAAGCCAAAGGATGGGTTTCTGGTTTGGCTTGATTCCAGAGAGCAAATGCAGTGCTCTGACCTGGCTTCTGGAATGCCACTGTCTCAACATCAGATGGCAGATTTCTCTCTTATTGCATTTGATACATTTAATAAGCCCCGCATTTCATATACAAAGTCCTTTGGGGGAAATAAATAGCACCTGCAGCTTATCTCCTCCCACAGACAATGAAAAAGCCAATTCTTCTGGTCAAATGTGTTCAGTGGAATAGTCCATGTGTTCACAGGAGGAAGGCCACTGCGCAAATGGAAACAGGAAGGTGCTGGGAAGCTTTGCAATTTTGGAGACAGCTTCCATCATTTCTTCCTACTTAAATAAAAACGGACCAGAGTTTTTTAACTGGAAGAGATCTTAGGGATATCTTTGTCCGCTCCCTTAATTCAGAAAGGCGTTAAATGGGAAATGAAGTGACTTGCTCAAGGTCAAACAGCTGAAAACACTAGGCCTGGGACACCTGCCAGGCCCAGGGGCTCCTGGGTGTCTCTAGTCTAGTTCATTACGGAACTGGCCTGCTTTCCTCCCTAATGCTGATAACTCGGAAAATCTAATGCAATCGGAAAGGGGAAAGCCAGATGGAGAGGAGGGCAGAGAAGGAAGAGGTGACCAAACCAAGCTTCGCTCTTGCCCTACTATAATGCATCCATTTTATGGGTAGTGTGAGTCAGGATAGCTAAGGAAAGTGACCAGGAAAATAGGATCACCAGAATCTTCATTAGTTAGTGTTTTTTAAAAAAATGGAATCACAGAGTTTACTCTCTTGAGTCTTTGTTTTCTACACTGTTGCGTTTCTCTGCTGAGACAGAGACGAGGAAGCCCTGTCAAGAAAATCGATTTGGATTTCGGGCGTGGGTCATTTACTTTCTTCTCTCACAGTACGTGGGCCCTAGTTGACATCAAAAGAGAAAATCCATTTCCAATAAGAAAAACAGAATATTGCATATTAGAATTCACTTCAAACTTCTGGATGTGATAAGAGTTTGATGGTATGCAACCAGGTTTGTGAGATGTCTCTATTAACTACTCCTCCATTTGGTACAGACGCATCTGGGAGAGAAACAAGGATCTCAGAAACTCCTGCTTCTGCCCAAAAAAGCTAATGCCAACATGGTCGAAGAAATAATTCCCTAGATGACTTAATTTTAAATCCCCAAGTTTCCATAAATATGTATGCAAATGCATAGAAGAATTTCTGAAAGGATTAGTGAGGAATACTTTGGAAAAGGGGAATGGATAGTCAGCACGTGTTTGTATGGAGATAGACCACTCTATTTCTGTACTGGGTATTTTACAATGGCTATGCATTCATGCATTCCTTGTTTAATTTTCAAAAACTTAAAAGAAATGAAAAAATTACTTAATTTTATTTCTGGTTACCACATTGACCACTTATGGAAAGAATGCTGGTCTAGGACTCAGGTTACCTGCTAAAACTTGGCATTGAACCTCAAAGATTCTCTGTTAATTTGTAAAATGAGGTAGCTGGATTAGATCATCTCTTTGATTCCAAAGGAAGAAAATCAATCGGAATTAGAAAAAACCTAAACTAAGTTGTAGGAAGTGGAAGTTTCACTTTTTAACATTTAGGTAAATGAAAAGTGTCTCCCAAGTCCTGCTTGCCATTCTGGCCAAGACTGTGGAAGCCTCCCTGGAAGATGAGAAGAGCCAAGAGGGAGCCCCAAGAGCACGGTCATGTGTGGTTAAGAGCTCAAATTGTTTGATGCGTTTCTAACATCTTATCAAGTAGCTGAAATGAATTTCAGCTTTCATTTTTTAGTCGTTTAAGAGAAAAAAGTGTAACTCTCCCTTGTTGAATGAACAGAACAGCTAGGGCAGAGCAACCTTTGCTCTCACTTTTTGAGCATGGGTTGAGATGGAAAGCTATCATCGGAGGCCTTCCAGATTTCCAAGGCACAAAAGAAAGACTCTATAGGCTATCGAATCAGTCCATATTCTAAAAAGCAACAAGGAATAGCTAGAGAAGCCTGTTAGAGACCTTTGTCATTTCCACGTCGGGGGATATTCTAACTTAAGAAACTTGCTGTGGGAAGAACTGTTAGAGCTCTCTGGACTGACCCATGCTAGCGTCCCGCTCAGGAGACAGAAGCCCAGGCATGTGGCCTTGGTGGTAGTTAAGCGTGAGGCTGGGCTTTTGCCTCGGAGCTCAGGGAGGGCTTCAGGGTGAAGCCTGTGCCAGGAAGTCAGGGCAAGGAAGCAGAGACCTAGAGAGTCTCAGACACCTGAGAGGACACGTGTGCTCAGGGTAGTCAAGGTGTCCGCTTCCCGAGCGCACAACTACCTCCACCGAGTACAAAGTATCCATGGACGCTGTTAAAAGAGCGCCCCAAAATCCCCCTGTCAACTTTTGTTCTTCTGGGATGGTCTAACACTACCTGTCCCCAGAATATTGCTTATATTTTCCTAACAGACTAGCGAACTGTTTGATAGTATGGAAATAAACTTTAATTTGTCCCTTTCTGTACAATTCTAAATTAAAGGGGAATTCCTAGATCCACAAAATAGGTGTCATCAAATTTCCTCATAGTTTTCTTTTGCACTTGCTATATAAAATGGTATAATCACCGTGATTCCTGTACTTATTATTTTAGGCACAGGTGTGGAATTAATGTGATTTTTAACATTAATTTAAAGCAAGTTTACTATGCATTTGTATTTGATCTTCAGTTTAAAACGTAGCTTCCTTATGCAAACCGCAAGATGAATGCCTCGATTTTAGTAAAAATAATAGGAAAAAAAACCAATTTAAAGTAGATAGGAATTTAATCTCTTCAATTTAAAATCTCTTAGCTTGAATCCCTCATTAGAAGGGCTTCATAAAAACGAGCTGTAAACATTCTCAATAATGAAGCATAAATATATGATCTATGATAAAGCTTGGCCCTGAAGCCATATATGTTTAAATATACAAAATCCTACTTTAACTTGATTCCCTCTTGTTATTTTATTAGCTCCATCCTCCAGTGAAATGCATTTGTGTGCGTAATTATCTTGTGCCTATACCTCGACCACAGACCATATTAAAAAATGTTTCTTCCCATAAACTGTAAAGTATTCATTGATAAGCCACAGGGAACTTACACTATACATGTTCTTACCAATTAATGCTGTTGACTTGGTTTATGAGGATTGAATTATTCATCAGAATCTTTTTATATCACGTCCCTGCAGGCTAAGACTCAGAGATGTTAGAGCACCAACAGGATGAAGAAAACAGAATGATCTTACTTAAAAACCAGTCACCTCCGTTAGATCCCTGTACTTTCCATACTCCAAATGATGATTTGTTCCAAGCCCCACCATGTACAAACACGGAGGAGTAGTCATGACCCCCCCGATATGTCCCAATTAAACTGTGGTTTTGTGAGGTAGGGAAAAACCCTGCTTTGGGAGTCACAAGGTATGGGTTTCAGTTGGTTCTACTTTTGTTACTAACTAGGATTGTGACCGTCAGCAAGATCCTTAGCCTCTATGGGATTGTTCCTATAAATTCTAAAATGAGGGGCTTGGCTTAGTGGATGGAGGGTTCAGACTTCTTTTGTTATAAAACTTCATTAGGACTCTGTAGTGTTTGTTTAGAAAGTACAAAGACAACAGCTGGTCTATTTTGATGCACACTAGAAATAATAACAAGTAAAAAATGCATATGACTTGAAATATTCAGGGAAATGAATAATGTGTAATCCTCGCTCCCTACCTCCAAAGCCCTTTGGTTCTATCAGGTTTGGTATATGAAATTTTGATCACTTAAAACAGTTGCAGTTTGTGATTAGAACAAGCATCTGCTAGAGGGGTAAGCAGATAGAATAAATGAGATGGAAGCATTTCACGTGTGCTAAAAACATGGTTGGCGTCTGATACGATGTAGGAATTTTCATCACTACCCACTTGGGATGTCATGAAATTCGTCATTTAGGTAATATTTTTAAAGTGTTTTTCTTTACTTCATATTAAAAGTAGAATTAACTATAATTAGAATGTTCTATATCATATCTTATTATAGAAAAATTTCATATACAGTGTCCTCAAACACAACAGTTCTGACTAAAACCGAATACTTCCTAACTCCTCCCTCTCCTTTCTGTCTTCTAAGAGGAAGGGGTGGGGGTTAACTGAGCACCGCTCAGGGACTGCTCATATCCACAGTGGCTGGCTTTCAATTACCTTCAAGAATTTTGCTTTCCTTTACTGAGGAATGACAGAGGTAACTGGAACTAAGTCTAGCCTTCATGGGTTTTTTCTTCTCTTAGCATGTTCCTTAGTTCCTTCTGTTCTTGATTCTAAGTTAGCAGGGTGGTTATAAGGGTGGTGATTTTAAGGTGACGGAAGACAGAGGCTGAATTCCTTACTTTTCAAGGAGCATGATTTAGGATCTCAGAAGAAGGCTTAGATCCTCCTCTGAACCCCGGGTGAGTTCCCACATGACCCTGGACTTATGAAGGGGGGGCGGGCTTTGGGACCGTGTGTGAGGATGTGTGCACACATGATGAGATGAGCAGAGCGGAGGACTAAGCAGCCCTCTTTAACCACTTTCTACCACCATGGCTAAGAGAAGGTGTCGGCTTGCACTCTGTTCAGAGAAAGACAAAATACATATTTAGCTGACAATCAAGATATAATTTCAAGGGAGAAAAAAAAAGAGAGGTGGTTGAAGGAAGTTGGGAATAATGAAGGCAAAGAAAGTACTGTTCTTGTCTTTCTGGGAAAACATTTGGTTTTCCTAGGTAAGGGGAATGATGTAAATGTCAACAGTGGTAATACCATAATCCCACTGGAGCACATCTTATGTCACAGTGAAATATATGTCTGAGAGCTGTCCAATGAGTAACTGTCATTTTTAAGAAAGCTATCATCCACACAAAGAAAACAGGCACTGACAAAAGATCGCCTTCTCAAATGCGGACTTCGTAGAGAATGGAGTATTTTACAACCTGAATTGAAATACAAGAATGTAATCCAGAAATCACTCAACAGGTTTGGAAGTTTCAATGTTATAAATGGTTATTTTCAAACAAGGGTCATTTAATAAAATGCAGCCCAAGTAAATAATAGCTGGTGCTGGGCTTTACACCCCCTGCCACCATCTCTCTCTCTACATACAGCCTGAAGACACAGAATGTTCCACGGGATTTGTCAGCTCACTTTTAACAAAGTGCTCAATCAGAACGGAATTACAGTTTTCATACAATATTTAATGTGACTATACTGAACATTTAGTCACCTTTAATATAATTATTTAAGAGCCTAGTAGATGAAATTGCATTTCACAGAAACAAGGATAAGTTGAGATCGAGACACAAAGTATGTGTTCTGAAGTAGTGGGAAGCACTTGCTCACCGTAATAAAGATGGCCCAAGGTTTCCGACCTGGTTAAAAATAAGGAGTCATATAAGAAATGGCTTTATTAGAAAAAACGTAGTGTACATGTGGCTAATTTTTATCATCGATAGACCTCACGGCTACTTTATAATTAAAATCTGATCGAGGGTTTAAACTTCTTTAGAAGTTAGTGGCATTTCTTCCTGTTCTGATATGTGACTTAAGTAAGGTATGTGACAGATACCCTTTATTTCTTTCCATAATTACAATTAATCAATCAGTAGTTTAGCACTGGCACAAAACATAGAGGACATCATTCAGGTAGTGCTTTATGTGTAAGCTACCCACACTTCCAGCCCCGGAACCAGGCACAGGTGTGCCGTTTTATAGTCTTTCGATCCCCTACAATCCCTCCGGTCCCGCGTTATTATTACCTAGTAGTCATGAAATGAACGCGATCATCTGTAACCTAACAACACCGCTGAGTGAAGTTTCTCTCTTCTCCTTTTTTTCTCCTGTTAGGTGTGCAACTCCAAGCAAATGCGCGGTACGACTTCCAGTCCCTCTTTCAACTCCTTCACGTCTGCACTATTACACTGAGACAACCACATCAAGATAGAGTCTGTCATATGATTCCCTGAAGCACAGAATGAGGAGGAGACTGAGCAAACACGACCCTGGAAGGCACCAGTTGAACCAAGACAACTCTGGAAGACAAAAACACGCAACTGTAAGCATTCAGATGTCAGCAGGAGAACCACCTGTAAAAATCTATTCCTCCAAAGAGGGGGGAATCAATCACCTTTAGATGTTTGTTCGCTATTTTTAAATGCCCTCTATCACTATCACTCTTGTCTCTGTTTAGAAATATCTGACAGTTTAGAAAGACAAGTAAGAAAAGCACCTGAATTTGGAGACAACACTTTTAGATTTTCTTGGATAGAAATATCCAGTTCTCAGCAAGCAGTCATCATTGTAAAACACATTAGAAAATACATTAAAAAAACCGAAGTGAAATATAACAAATTAACCCTAATTCTACCCTCAGAGAAATTGCTGTGAATATTTTGGTTTATTTCTTTCTAGTTGTCTTTTTTTCCCCCTACTAGCATAAATGTATGTATGATGCCAATTATCCAAAAACCTACAGGAATCATCTAAGCAGGCAATTCTGTCATTACTCGGTTTAATGGTATCAAGAACATGCTTATTCAAAAATGCTGGCTCGTGAACTCAGGGCTGGCCCACAGGCCAACCCCAGCCTCATGCTACCAAGACACGTCAGCTCCCTGTGGCCACCTGCCTCCAGTGGCCCTGGGGCTGTGCATCTCTTCTACCAGCCCTCCTTGCCAGGCAATCCTGAAGCTCTGGGTGCAAAGTGAGCAGCATCTTGGCATGAAGGGGTTGTGTTGGTGGGGGGAGGGGATAATTTCCCTAGTTTAATATCCATTAAGCAATTTCAATTAAACAAACAAACAACAGGGGTGCCTGGGTGGCTCAGTCAGTTAAGCGTCTGCCTCCAGCTCGGGTCATGATCCCAGGATCCTGGGATCAAGCCCTGTGGCGGGCTTCCTGCTCATCGGGGAGTCTGCTTCTCCCTCTGCCCACCCCCTCACCCCAGCCCCGCTTGTGCTGTCTCTCAAATGAACAAATAAAATCTTAAACAAAAAAACAAATGAGGGGGAAAAAATGAGGGGGAAAAGCTCCCTCGTACATTTTCTTTCCTTTGGGCACCGCTATAGGTTTATAGTTTCCTTTTGTACTCCTATAGAATACTAATACTGGCTTAATCTTCAAAAATCATCCTAAAGATTTCTACACTGCTGCTTTAGTTCAATCCATAATTCATATGGCTAAAAGAGCAATTTATGCTCTGAAATGGAAATCAGAAAACCAAGTGGTAAGAAAAGGTGCTGAAATACCTTTTCTCTGTAATATGCTTACAAAAGCAGCCTCCCCACATCTCAATTTTTACATTTTAAAAGTCAGACATGCTATTCTATAGCATATAACAAAGACATATATTTCAGTGGTATTTCTCTGCAAAGTTGTTTTCTGTGCTTTACTTGGATTGACTATAATCTAAACACCCAGGAAGGCTGTGCCCCTAGAATCTTGTCTTCATTCCAATATTCCCTGAAATGACACACCAGAATTGTCAGCTTTTATATTAACCATAGAGCTTCTGGATTTCAGATAATAATTTTAACCAGGCAAAAAGAAGCAGTAAAATAAAATAAAATAAAATAAAATAAAATAAAATAAAATAAAATAAAATAGCAGAGAAAAGACAGTAAAATAGAACAGCATACTATTTGTATTAAAAGTGAGCATTTTGACTTTAAGGTCAAATTTTAAGCAATAGCTAAAAAAAAAAGTATGGCTTGACAAAGTGCTCTACAAGAAGGACATTTTCTAAATTTCAAAGAGATTGTATTTTATGGGGGGTTAGAGCAACATACATGTAGCAACACCCAACTTGTCCTTGCTCCCCTGAAACCCAGAAATTTACCAAACATTGCCAAAGAGATCTTTTATTTCATCAGAGTTATAAAAAATTATTCCTTCTCCCTGGGTTCAGATGAAAGGGTTATGGTTTACAGGCTGGTTTTTACTATTGTGCCCCACTCTGAGAAGTCAAATCCACCTTTCAGTTAAGTTCACTTGGCTCAGGCAACTACAACTGTTCTTTGAAATTACTGGCCTTTTCAGAAGGCAAAAAGATACACATCTCTTCATTTTCCCACTGCAAACCATTCACATCATTCACAGCTTAGGTGCTCTAATAAGCAGGAAATGGCTTGCTTAAACGTTTCATATGACTTTGCAGTAGCAAAGTCACCTGCTGTCCTTTATAAGCCTGGTGTCATATGACATAATTGAACCAACAGGGTTCTGATTCAATGAAACTTTCTTATTCTTAACCATTATACTCTTTTCTTTTTTTTAAGATTTTATTTCTTTATTTGAGAGAGAGCGAGCGAGTGAGCGTGCGGGAGCACAAGCAGAGGGAGTGGCAGGCAGCAGGAGAAGTAGGCTTTCCACTCAGCAGCGAGTCCGACATGGGACTCGATCCCAGGAGCCCAGGATCATGACCTGAGCCAAAAGCAGATGCTTAACTGACTGAGCCACCTAGGTTCCACAACAGTTATATCTTTTTGAAGGGAACATGGTTTTCTAATATTCCTTTTTTTTTTTTTTTTTGGTCTTTCACTAGAGGAAATACAAATCCATACTTTAAATCTGCCTCTCTCTCTACTTCTACTGGTTCTTTGTCATTTATTATATATAGTGCATCCAGAACACTCTTTGCTAATTTTACAGTTCGGACAGGCACTGTAACTTACTTGGTGAAGCAGACTCTGCACCAAATGGTGATGCTCTTTTGGGACTGAACTAATCAGGATTTGACTCATCCTCTTACCTTTTTCTTCCAGAAGTACTCTTACACTTTTTAACCTCATCTTTCTCTTTAATGATGCCATGCTTTCAGTTTCTACCACCTTCAAGTACTTGTCTGGTCCCAGATACCACCCTCCAGAACCAACCTTCTACCTTCTTTGGGGATTTAACCAGAATTAGGATGATTTAACAAAACTGTCTCCATTTTCATTCAAAAGGAGCTGCCTGACCTCATGATTTCATGGTGTAATGCCCTGCTTCCTTCACTCCCATTAACTACCCAACAGATCTGACCATAACATTGTGTAATTACTCCCTACATACAAAATTACTCCTTACTAGTCCACATCTGGTGAACCTGTTCTGGTAACCAACAGTCAAAGCCTCACTCTTCAGCCTGGCCCCTGAATCTTTTAAGCCACAATGCAGCCTCAAATTCATGGTCAGCTACTTAAAAATGAAAGGCCTGAGGTGTAAAAACCTTTAGTGCATTTAGCCAAAACCTTCTAGAACAAAAAATAGCAAACAATACAAACTTCAGAACAAGTTACAAACAAAAAAGAGAACATTAGAATATATTTCAGAGCATCTAAAGAAAATAACAGCATCCTCAAACTGATTTTGTATGTGAAGTTATTAGGATAGAGTATCACTGTACTGCCTGGAATAACTCAGAGATTCTCCAAGCAAACATTACTGGAAGCAACTCAGTTTTACAAACATGCTTGTATTAGGGAGCAAGTAACAGTTTGTGTGTGTGTGTGTGTGTGTGTATGTGTGTGTTTTAAAGTGACCTTGAGAAACCCCAAGACAGAAAAACTCTAAGAAACTTCTGATACTGTTCCAAGTACTCCAAACAGAAAGAGAACAGGACATGGGGGATCCTGCATCCCAAGAAGCCAGTGGCACTGGCATCGAAGCTGGTGTGATGTCTACCATCCATGATGGCAACGGCCGTAATCTGCAAGCAAATCACCAGTGGAGGCTTTCTTGTTAGGCAAGCCATTCTAATGGGGTCATTTTGGGGATAGTCTGTACAGCCTTGAGAAATTATCTCTTGACAGTCACCCACTAAGTAGCACACTGTGGGGAAATAAATGCTAGTCCGGAAGTTTAGTATTTCTTCGAGGAGTGACCCATGAAACCACAGATCTTCATGATGATTAAAAAGCAGGCCTTTTTCAATCATGTAACTGACAGAATTGAATCCTGACACATAACTAACTTCTGGGTGAGTTTTTCAAGTTCTAACATGACCGAATTATGGTGTTTGAATACTGGCTGTAATGGAAGGGAATTCCATTTACCCCAAGAAATGTTTAAGGTACGAGGTTGTGGAGCTAAAAGTTATTTTTAGGAAATAATTTTGCAGAATATTCAGATTTGTCGCCTGTCCTCAAACCTCAGTTACAAGGTGTGAGGGCTTCTGCTGCAGGACTTTTGGGGCAAGATCAGCTAATTCTACATTAAAGAGCCTCAACAAGGTTGTCATTGTTCTGGTAACCTTGGCCTTAGAGAGAAGTGGGCCTATTTGTGTGCATTTATTACACACACTTACACATAAACAGGTAAAAGCATCCCCTTAAAATAGAAGCCTAGATATTTAAATTCCTACTAGAAAGCAGCAAATTATCTAGAAGGAAAAAAGACAAACATTTTGTGAGTGCCAGGGACGACCTGGCCTAGGCTCTTTCACACAAACCTTCTGATTAACTCTCTAAAATGTCAAAATGTACTGGGATTTTATTTTTCCTGAAAATCACCTTGCTGGATTAAAATTAATTATTAAAGTTTCATTTTCCACAATAATCATTTTCCACAAAAGCTTCAATTTCCATAATAAAGGCAAAAGCCTTTAACATGGACACAGATATGTATATATACAAACACGTGATCAGAATCCAACCAAAAAGAGGGAAGTTTTTTTCCCCCAGCTAGATAGATCCTTGATTATAATCAGTGAGATAGGAATTAGCAGAAATACTGCCACGTGTTTGTTCTGCTACCTATGCCAGAGAAACAAAAACATCTGCTTATAACTGGTCACTAGGAATCTGCAAAATTGGGGGGGGGTGGTGAACACTGATTGATGCTTCACCCCAGACTCATCTCTGTTGAACAGACTGAAAGCTGCGGGTGGACCAGCGGAGGGACACTACTGGCCAAGCAAAATGATTAGGAGTACACTGGGCTCTTCCACACTCAGACAGTGGAGGGGTATTCTCTGCCTTAAATGGATTAATAAATATATGATCTACTTTAGAGACAACATGCAAGAGGTTTATTTATTGGGGAATAACATTATCTGGCATCTACTGCTTTTATATACTGGGAGGACAAAACTCTATTTCCAGCAGACAGAAAAAAACACACTCTAGCCAGGCTGCAGGGACCACTTAGCAAAGCTGTGCCCATGAGCTGGAAAATTGTTTCTACCACCTGAAGGGGCAACGCTGCCATCCGCACACTTTACCATGCAAAAATAGAGAGGCACTGAGCCTCTTAATTTCAAATGTGACATACGGAAGTGGATTAAAGCTCATGTGTAGTAACTGTTTATTCTATTTAGAGTTATTTGTTCTGTTTTAGAGAACACATTGGAAGCAAAGACCTTATTCCAATACCTCTTGATGGCATTTTCCCTGATGGGAACACATGTTTCCAGGAGGGCTGTAACCAGTGGGCTGACTTCATTAATCTCTGTCCTTCATATGAAAAACTCAACTCAGACCAAGTTTAGGAAGGTTAGAACCTACAATACCTGCATTACTGATTGATGGAAATAATCTAGTCTGTTGTTAGATTGTTAAGAAGTTAATACATCATTCAGATGCTTTTTGCTGTTAGGTGAAAATGCTATGTCCAAAGTTGTTCAAAACCCAGGCCAGACTGTTTCATCAGCTTTGGAAAGTTTCAAAAATTTACTTTCCAGTCAGGGAAGTTATCATGGCTATTATTTCTATTATAAAACCTGTTGGAAAGTTTCCTATAAACAATTAGGACTCTTAGATTGTCACATTTTAGAACGTTTCTTACATTTGAATCTTACAAATTAGATTCTTCCAGGTACAAATTATCTGAATTTATAGGTATTTTGATGAGCAGTTAAAAAAACAGCAAAGATGAAAAAAAGGTAGTAATAATGAATTAAGATGAGGAAATAAGATAGGATCTAAGCCTAGTCGAAATTAATAAAAGCTTTATATTCAAGAATCCCAAGTATAAGTCCTTATTTTAATATGCAAAAAAGAATACCAGAAAATTATACTCAAATTTCCCAAAGCAGTAAGACAGATTTTAGGCAGGAGAAGAAAGAATATCAGAGAAAACCAAACAACCATGCAAAACGGAGTCACTACAAACCCATGGACCCCAGCATGAGACAGGCCTGCCTTCAACCTGCCCAGCAACTTTTCCAGCTGTTCCTATAGCATCTCCCTTCCACTACTCAAAGATAATTTTAATGCTCCATTCTCTCTGTAAGCCCTTTCTCCACTATCTTCCCACCAGCTCTTAACAGATTAGCTTGTAAGCAGAAGTCGGTGCCATCACAGAGCTCCTTCAATGATCTTCCCGGGAAACGTGTCTGCTTCTCTGCCCACGCACGCTGCTTTCTCTCCTAACTCCTTTTGTCCAAGGCTAACTCCTCCAGCTGAGTTCGGGACCCCATCCCTCTCTCTCTTGCCCCTTTTCTTCAACAGTATACTCTTGGGTTCTTGCTTCAACCTTCTTTCACTCTTTCCCCGTGCTAACCAATTCACTAGCCACTAGCCACATGTAGCTGTTTAAAATTAAATTAATTGAAATGAAATTTAAAAAATCCAATTCCTTATTTGCACTAGTTTCATGTGGCTAGCAGAACTGTATTGGACAGTACAGATAAAGAGCACTGCCATCATCATAAAAAGTTTCATTGGACAGAACTGTTCTATACATTCTACACATTCCTTAGGTGACCTCACTCATCTTTAAGGCTTTACACTCCAAATATACCCTAGACATTAATTTATATCTTATGTTAAGACAGTAGATTCTAAGTACCTTTTAAAAAGCAACAGCCTAGTGGTTCTGAAGGAAACTGCATATTAGAATCACTTGAGGGGCTTTTAAAAATACAAATGCAGGGCCCAGTCCAGGTTAATGAAACCAGAACCTCTAGGGATCGAGGGTGCACTAGGCCAGGCTCAGAACGCATGTCAAGAAAAACAACTGAGGATCTTTTTTTTTTTTTTTTTTTTAAACTGGCACGTGAAAGCTCAAAGTAATTTGCTTTGCTGAGAATTCTCCATATAAATTCCCTATACATCAGCGCCACAAGCCTCTCTCATAACACATTTAGCTAGGAGATAAAAAGTCAAATTTCTTACCTGTGTGATAAAATGTGAGAAAAAATAAAAGTACTCCCATGAACATATTACTTAAGAAAGTGACAACTCCACAAGTAATTCCTTCTGGAACTGGGTAGACAGTTTCCACAAAAAGCTCAAAAAATATAGGTATACTGCTATTCAGGAACACTCCCAGGAGAATGCAGGAGGCATACAATGTCACTAAAATAAAAACACAAACATTTTAGTTGCATGGCAGCAGCAGGGAGTCCTAGCGGACAGATCTTCTGGGTATTCTCTTTCATAAGTAGCAACTCTGGAATTTCACATATTTTCAATGGTAGCTGATAAAGTTTGACAAAGTATCATTATCTGTCAGCTCTTTGCTCAGGTTTGTGGAGTAGATAGGAGAAAGTTTTGTTGCTGGATGATAACCAGTTTATTTGCTTTGTCTTTTTGGTATGGATTATTCCAAAGCACAGAAAAAATTTTACCACTATAATAATAATTAAAAGGATTCTTCTCCCTTAGTTACACTCCTGGCTGATAGATGTTTAGATAAAATATAGCAACTTGATTTGAAATCTAAACTCATTCTACAATTGTAAAGAGAACTTAAAATCTAAGAGTAAGTGTAAGAAACATTAAGTGTTACTGAAAATTACATACTTAAAAGGACTGGTTAGGAATCTCCCTCAAGTAAAAAATAAAAATATCCAGTATGTAATTCCTGGAGACATACTTAAAATAGAGTTAATCTTCAATTTTGGAACGAGTTTTATGTCAACAGTTTTTTAAAAAATACATTAAGTTTCTTGGAACACAAAAAAATTTCACCCAGAGATGTAATCAATAGTGGTTAGGATCCCAGGTTAGCAATAAAAAGCCCATTAACTGGATTCCATAGTGAAATCTTCGAATAAGGACATTATTCTTATTCTTAGAAGAATGTCTAGGGAAATGTACCCCACTCCAAATAGCTATGTCACAGCTACTGTCTGCATACAAACCTTCATTACCTTAAATTTAAGATGAAAAAAAAAAAAAAAAACAAAACCAATGAGGGAAAAAAATGACATCCTACAGAAAGTTAAAACACATCCCTTATAGACTAATACGTATATCATATCCACAGATATAATGAGTAGAATTTATTCTAAGCCTAAGGTTATTGAGAAAATGTTTATTTTTTGTTTTTAAAAATTCTGAAGATCTAATTGGCTTTATTAAATGATTCATGAACTGGGCAGCATCTCATCTAGCAAATAGAGGGAAATTCCCAGGAAAATACTTATTTTTTTTCTCAGAAAAATATTTTAAATAAAAATATTTGTTAAGGAAAAAAGTTTGTGTATAGTAACCTCAACTCCCATTTCTTCTTCCAAATATACTAGTCTTCCAGGATTACAAAATATTTAATAATTCTATAACACAAATGGTGGTGATCACATTTTTTCTTTGACTAGAAGGTACACACGAAGAGAGAGAACAAAAGGATGACAGAGAATAAAGAACACACAGAGGGCTAAAGCAGTGACCCAACTAGTTACAGAATTAAATGGGAAGCATCTGATAGTTAAAGTACCACTTACAATATATAGTAATTTTCAAAGATTCTTAAAAACAGAACCCCTCATGCTCACGATGTACTTGCCAGACACAGATCACATAAATCAGTCAACACAGTCCCATTTACACGTGACTCATCAGTGGCACATGAGGAAATGCAGGGATGGAATGTCACTGGCAGCTTGTATAGCATACTCTCCCTACAAAACACTTGATAATAATTTATCAGTCAGTGGTAATTAGAGCAGAGATGGCTACTGACCCAAACACGGATGGGTCTAGGAATTTGAAATATGAAAATATTGAAATAAATAAGAGCAAAAATCAAACTCTTAAGAACCAGGACATGCTACTTCTAAGGATTCACAACCCACTAAAAGAATGAATGAGCTGTTTTTAGGGAACACGTCTGGAAAGAATCCTTCTGACATTTTTCTTTCTGAAAGAGATGAACCCTCACATGTAATTTGTAAGCAGGCAAGCTAAAATAACTGAAAAATTGCCATAATCTGTATGGTATATTTGCATGTGGTAAAAGAAGGAAAGAATGATACTGTAATGATGAGGACATACAGAAAGAGGACTATCAGTATTAAGTCTTGAAGGGAGAGGTTTGGTTTTACTGTTTTTTAATCAAGCATGGTACTGAGACAGAGAGAGAGAGCGAGCGAGCGAGAGAGAGACAGGATGTCTCAGAAAAGTAGAGCCCGGTGAGACAGGCGGCCCTGTCTGCAAACCCCTTAACACCACTCCACTCCCTTGGCTTCACTGCATGCTCATTAAAAATCTTCTGATTTTGGTTTCCTAGGTATCTGAATTCAGGGAAGGGAAGAGGAAATCTTTATCATGGGAAAGACAAAATTTCTGTTGTAAATTAAACATTGTTGATGGACCTGTAAAGAGCTGATCTTCTGACAGGTCATTTGAAAATGCCTATCAAAATAAATAATGCACTTACTCTTTGACCCAGCGATTCCACTTCCAGGTATTTACCCTATAGCTATTAAGGTACAAGAATATAGAGAACACTCACTGCAATATTGTTTGTAGTATGAAATGATAAAAACAAGCTAAATGTCCACCAATAGGGGGGTTGGTCATTTGAAAATTTATCAAACACCCAAAGGTGTATTATTGCAACCATTCAAATTGGCAGTAACTCTGTTTATAGTGATATTAATGACACCTAAGGTATGTAAGTGAAAAAGGTGTGTAACAGTGTGTTATTTCTTTAAAAAGGACAGACACATGGACCCACCCATACACACACACACACACACACACACGTTTGTAAATTTATAGAATTCTCTGGGAAAATACCCAAGAAACGGACATTCAGGGTTACACCTAAAGAGAAAAACTGGAAGCCATAGGAGGGTAGACATTTTTTATTGTATACCTTTTTACTACTAATTGAATTTGGATTACTTACTTTGTGCACACCTTACCTATTTAACAACAAAGAGAATTTGATTGTAAGCTAATGATATAGCGGTTGATCCAACTCCCCTCATGCAAGTTTCTTAGCTCACAGATTCAGAAATGGTTATCACTGGGTGGTCTGACCCACAGACATCCCCCCAACCCCCCTGGGAGCCATGTAATCCAGACCCTGCGCAGAATCCTTGACACAAATATTCCCACTTCATTTTGTATTACACATAGGATAAATGGGCTGAGATGGATGAAATAACTTCACAGGCTAGTAAACAAAAAGCAAGTATTTTCATTCAATTCATTCAATTCTCTCACTCTCGGGGTTTGCTTTTTGTGTTATATAGAAATGATGACCAAGACGGTGTTTTACACTGGATGGATGTACTGAAATCATTTGTTATTCCATAAAGAATCAAAATCATTTATACAGGAAAGGGTTAAATTAGGATCATAATCAGAATGGGGAAAAGCAGCTGTGTTAGGACTGATTTCATAGGCTCTGCGGTGCTCTGGGACATGCATACATAAAGCAGAGGCCGATTTGAATTTCACTTCCATTTGAGTTTTCAGTTTAGAGGGTGATATAGTATCTTCATACACTGGTTTGGCAGATCCAGTGGGTGAATGCCATCTATTAAAAGTCAGGCAGACAAGATAATTTCCTGCTCGTCAGAGAGGGTTCAAACTACATGATTGTTAAATATTTCTTCGACTTTTCTATAGTGCTGATACTAAAATTATAATAAACTGCCTTTCAATTAAAAAGTCAAGGTAATTTAGCAGAACAAACACAATGCTGATGCAGGGTTTTTTTCAGAGAAGTTAATAAAATTTCATGGGCCCACAATTCAAACTGCGAAAAATAAAGTCTTGCGTAGTACAAAATGCAGTTACAATGGATATATTTCAAGAACATGAATTGGGTCATAACCTTGAAAGTACTACTTACCCCATTCTTGCTCCCAATGACGAACTAAATCAGTAAACTTTAGGGAAATAAACTATGTTTAAAATACATTTTTATTAACCCAAACACTTGCACCTTAGGTGTTGAAAACAAATGACGAAATTTCAAATTAAGAACTATTTCATTCAGGGGCACCTGGGTGGCTCAGTTGGTGAAATATCTGCCTTTGGCTCACTCAGGTCATGATCTCTGGGTCCTAGCATCAAGCCCTGCGATGGTCTCCTTGCTCCCTAGGGAGTCTGCTTCTCCCTCTGCCCCTCTCCCTGCTCATGTTTGCCCTCTCTCTCTTTCAAATAAATAAATAAATAAGATCTTTAAAAAAAGAAAACTATTTCATTCAACATTTAATGAGATTCTCAATATATCATTAATAAAAAAAACTTCAAACCTTGGATTTATATAATTTTTAAAACACTTAAAAAACTGCTTTCAAATATATTTTCATATTTGATCATCCTACTGACTCTTTGAAGCAGGTAAGGCATTTTATAGATGAAGTGACCAAAGTTCTGAAAGTCAAAATGACTTATTTAGAAACAATGTTAATTAGCGTTCCTAAAAACAATATATTTGGGGCGCCTGGGTGGTTCAGTGGGTTAAGCCTCTGCCTTCGGCTCAGTCATGATCTCAGCGTCATGGAATCAAGCCCAGAATCGGGCTCTCTGCTCAGCGGGGAGCCTGCTTCCTCCTCTCTCTCTGCCTGCCTCTCTGCCTACTTGTGATCTCTGTCTGTCAAATAAATAAATAAAATCTTTAAAATAAAAATAAAATAAAAATAAAAACAATATATTTAAAGCTTACAGAATCTAGTAGGTTTTCAGCCACTGTGTCAGATTGAAAAAAAAAAACAACACAAGACTTGATATTTCTTTTATTCATTGGTATTGACACAAAAGGCACACTTCCCAAATCTGTCTTGAGCACAAAAGCTGGAAGTCATTGCACATTAAGACAGATGACAAAATAAAAAATAGAGCACCAAAAAGTTACAAACAAGACGATGAACTTTAGTCATGATAAATGTAAAGCGGGTTTGGGGCGCCTGGGTGGCTCAGTGCGTTAAGCGTCTGCCTTTGGCTCAGGTCATGATCCCAAGGTCCTGGGATCGAGCCCCGCATTGGGCTCTCTGCTCAGCGGGGAGCCTGCTTCCTCCTCTCTCTCTGCCTGCCTCTCTGCCTACTTGTGATCTCTGTCTGTCAAATAAATAAATAAAATCTTTAAAATAAAAATAAAATAAAAATAAAAACAATATATTTAAAGCTTACAGAATCTAGTAGGTTTTCAGCCACTGTGTCAGATTGAAAAAAAAAAACAACACAAGACTTGATATTTCTTTTATTCATTGGTATTGACACAAAAGGCACACTTCCCAAATCTGTCTTGAGCACAAAAGCTGGAAGTCATTGCACATTAAGACAGATGACAAAATAAAAAATAGAGCACCAAAAAGTTACAAACAAGACGATGAACTTTAGTCATGATAAATGTAAAGTGGGTTTGGGGCGCCTGGGTGGCTCAGTGCGTTAAGCGTCTGCCTTTGGCTCAGGTCATGATCCCAAGGTCCTGGGATCGAGCCCCGCATTGGGCTCTCTGCTCAGCGGGGAGCCTGCTTCCTTCTCTCTCTGCCTGCCTCTCTGCCTACTTGTGACCTCTGTCTGTCAAATAAATAAATAAAAAATCTTTAAAAAAAATGTAAAGTGGGTTCAAAAATTAGTGTTTAGGTATGTAATAGGGAAAACATAAGCCTTTCTTCAAAACCATTTATCAGGCACTTACTATACGTAAGCTGCTATGCTGGAACTGTAAATAGGACGTATCACTCCTCATCAGTTTATCTCTGTGGATAAACTTTATATGCTCTTGCGTATCTAAAAGCTCTTGCTCATCTAAAAGAACATGATCCACATCTATGGCTTAGTGGCCATCTACCTGCACAGTGCTAAGAAGATAATTATACTTCATTCTTTTTTTTTTTTAAAGCTATGTCTAATCATGAGCAATAATAGCCTCCAATATCAGGTACTGAGTACAGCAGGAAAAGTATGCTAAATTCTAATAGAAACAGGTTTTCAGGAAAACCCCAACAAGCTATAGTAGGTTTAGAAGAGGCTGACTTGGGGCACCTGGGTGGCTCAGTTGGTTAAGCATCTGCCTTCAGCTCAGGTCATGATCCCGGGATCTTGGAATCAAGTCCTACATCTGGCTCCTTGCTCAGCGGTGAGCCTGCTTCTCCCTCTCCCTCTCCTGCCTGCCATTCCCGGTGCTTGTGTGCATGCTTTCTCTCTCTCTACCCCCATGACCGAAAAAGAAATAAAATCTTAAAAAAAAAAAAAAATAGAAAAGGCTGACTGCGCTGGCCAGTGCTGGGAATCCATGTCTGATGAGGACAGCTGGTGAGAACCGCTGGATGCTGAGATTAAGGCAAAGGACAGATATGACAGGGCTAATATTTTGAGGAAGTCAGTGGAAGAGGGAGGGAGCTGACTTGCCCTGTAAGCTGTGTTGCTCCAAATCCATTATCTCAATAGGAGGAAGAATTTCCCAGGACCCAGAACCGACAAACAATGGGGCAGGGAATAGCTTCCTCTCTGACGGGGTATTCCAGTTGCAGTCAGATGGACATACATCTGGATTGTAATGGAAGAGATTCATTTACTGAAGAGATAAGTATCAGATGATAACTCAGGTTCATTCAAAGATCAATAACAAATACATTTAGGTAGAGAACTTAACTAGGATATTTTAAGATTTTATTTTTTTTTATTTGCCAGAGAGAGAGAACACAAGTAGGTAGAGCAGCAGGCAGAGGCAGAGGGGGAAGCAGGCTCCCCACTGAGCAGAGAGCCAGATGTGGGACTCGATCCCAGGACCCTGAGACCATGATCTGAGTCGAACACAGACATTTAACGAAGTGAGCCACCCAGGTGCCCTTAACTAGGATATTAAAAAAAATTTTAAAGGTGCCTCTAGGTAGATAAGACTTACAGAGAATTTATTTACAGTTTTATTAAGAAGTATGACAAGTAAGAAATAAGGATTATAAAATAGTACAATAAATGTTTACCATGAAAAGTTTTAAGGATTAGAATCGAGTTGGTTTATAATATTAATATACTTTATTGGATAAATTTTACTATTATGCATGCTGACTGAATTTTATTTTATGATAAAGTGAGGAAAGATAACTGGGAATTATTAGATTAGACCTTTATTAAAAATATTTCTACAACCTAAATTAAACTTGATATTGCAAATGAAAATGCTCCTTCAGGAAATAAAGCCACATGTAAAAAGAGAAACTGTGAACATTCAGTGTTTGTTAACGGCACAGTTTTTTCCATCGGTTCTGGGTGTGCCGAATATATGGGATACAATTCTATATTTTTGAGCTGTGCTTCTGCTCTCAGCCTCATGTTTTCTCCTTAAAAATGACTGCTGTGGGGCGCCTGGGTGGCTCAGTGGGTTAAAGCCTCTGCCTTCGGCTCAGGTCATGATCTCAGGGTCCTGGGATCGAGCCCCATATCGGGCTCTCTGCTCGGCGGGGAGCCTGCTTCCTCCTCTCTCCCTCTGCCTGCCTCTCTGCCTACTTGTGATCTGTCTGTAAATAAATAAATAAAATCTTAAAAAAAAAGATGCTGTGGCCTTCATGATCTGCTGCTGATTAAAATATGCTACTGCATATTTCATGTACTCATGAAATATGAGCTCCAAAAGAGGATAGGGTGTATTTTGCTGCAATAATCATTAATGGTGCTGATTTTCTTTCTGTATGTTATTATTTTGCGGATATCCTTTGTTTAGCTGCTTTGTTGGCTCAGTTTAGTCCTATAAAGGCTGACAGTTATGTTCAGAGTCTCTTCCGGCTAGAAGGCCAAGTGGTTGTATCTCACAGAAATGAAGCACGACTAATAATCCTTTGAAATGTTGGGCCCAGAGTTGAGATGGGTTGTGCTACCAGATATCACAGGTATAGGTTTATCAGTGACTTTTAAGTTCCCAAAGAATTACTTATGGTTCTGTATAAGGCGATACACGGTTATATCATGGAACACTGACTGATCACCTGGTCGAGCCCCTCCACCTTCCAGAAACAGGGTCTGCTTAGAGACTTGTTCCTCTGCTTGAAAATCTCCGTGGATAAACTTTATATGCTCTTGCTCAACAGGCCCTATCAACATTTCAGGATTCTTACATTTAAGATTTTTCACAAATCCATTCCCTTCTTTTAATCCACATGCTATTTTTTCCTTCTTGATCCGACAGTCACAAACTTAAGTAACAGTCATGTCCGTTCATAAAGGTGGAAAGAATAATGAAGTCACTTAGCTTTCTTTCCTTAAAATCCCTTATTTCCTTAAAAGTATGCATATCTTTGGGGTGCCTAGGTGGCTCAGTCAGTTAAGCATCTGACTCTTGATCTCAGTTCAGGTCTTGATCTCAGGGTTGTGAGTTCAAGCCCCACGTTGGGCTCCATGCTGGGCGTGGAGCCCACTTAAAAAAAAAAAAGTGTGCATATCTTTAATCATGCTCATCACCTCCTTCTGAATTTTCTCATTCCTATTAAGAGGATCACTCTCTAGCTTATAAATGTCACATGCCTTTCAATACAACCGAATATGTTTTCTTTCTTCAAACGCCTCTTGAAGTCAGCTTGTAGTCACCTATCACTCTCATGGGGCTCATATCTAGCTTACCTGCCCCCCTTACTCCCCACTCACTATCTGTTTCTGACCTTGCCACTGTGGTCTTCCAGTAACTTGAATTAGATCAAGAACCTCCCAAGGCAACTTCCACTAAAACCCAAATTATATTGTTTCAGCAAACTCAACACCAAAGTGCTAACATTTTTTAAAATGCCATTTTCAAAGCGCTTATCTGTTCAGTGAAAAATGACTGTGTGAGTTGTGGCTAACAGGACTAGATACCTACTTTTCAGATAAGGTGAAAAATGTCTTTTCATAATTTTGTATATAGAATAAGCTTCAAGATTTTGAAACTCACATTATCTAGTCATGAGTTAATTTATCTGCCGTATTGAAGACACTTGAATTAATAAAGACATAATGCAATTTTAAATACTGAGTTTCCTCAAAGAAATAAAAGCATACTACTGATAGCCTCCAAGGGGATGTATACAGGCAAGTACGTGTATCAAAACAGTGCACCTCTAGATAGAATGGAATGATCCTGTTTTTTTCCATAGAGATGGCAACAATAATATCAAGATCAGTAGATCACAAAAAATATTGCAACAGATGGTTTCAATAGTACCAGCACTTATAACACATGGTTAACAAAATTAACTAGCTTTTAATTTATTATGTCAACAATTATAATTAATGCATATATTTTCACATTCTTCATGTAGATTCTTCTGTTATTTAAAAGTAACAACAGGAATACTAAATTTTCTAGAAATGGGAAAAGACTAGATATTTTCCTCCTTAAAAAAAAAAGACTGGGGCACCTGGGTAGCTCAGTAGGTTGAAGCCTCTGCCTTCAGCTCAGGTCATGGTCTCAGGGTCCTGGGATAGAGCCCCACATTGGGCTCTCTGCTCAGCGGGGAGCCTGCTTCCTCCTCTCTCTCTGCCTGCCTCTCTGCCTACTTGTGATCTCTATCAAATAAATAAATAAAATCTTAAAAAAAAAAAAAAAGACTGACACTGGTAAAAAAGAAATACGAATTTGCCATTACTGGCTTTAAATATCAGTCTAAAGATCTAGATTTGTCTATAATTAGATTTTGTTGTAAGTTCCCTTTCATGAAACCTCTTTTACTTAAAAGGAATTAGATCAGATTTTTATAAAGGCAGTAAGAGTATCTGTGACAGATTTATTCAAATTCCCCATTGGTTCCATTAATATGTGCCATTTCGCCTGCCTACAGCTAGTGCTGAGTAACAGAGTGACCATGGTTGCTATTACTGGCAATAAGTCCTATCTACTGAGATTCAAAATGGAGATAATATACACTTCATTCATTCATCATTCAGGGCTTGTGCTAAGCAGTGGGGTGAGAGTTGGGGTCAGAACTGATAAGGCACAAGTCCATGCTCCAGATTTTCAGATTGGCAGGGGAGATAAGACACACTCGAGTAACGGTTAGGTGGTAAGTATCAGGAAAGAGAAAAAGAACACCCACCATGATCATTCAGGAAAGGAATGTGAAAATCTAGTTTTTAATGCAGTATAAGTTAAAAAAGTATCTACCAGGAGTTTCTTTTTTTTCTTTCTTTCAAAAGTTTCTAAGTGACATTCAAAAACTGACCTGCAATTGGAAAGAACAGTAGAATTTATAAATTCGGTGGTTGTAAAGATGGCTACATCAGACTCAACCTTTCAGTTCTGGCCTTAATTTAATTTAGAATCCTGCTTTCCTTTCTGTCCAACATAATTATTTTCGAGGACAGACAGGAAAAACATAGTCCTGACCAGAGTCACCTATATCAATTTTCCTTTAACTAATTTTTTTTTTAAGATTTTATTTATTTGACAGACAGAGATCACAAGTAGGCGGAGAAGCAGGCAGAGAGAGAGGGGGAAGCAGGCTCTCCGCTGAGCAGAGAGCCCGATGGGGTCTTGATCCCAGGACCCTGAGATCATGACCTGAGCCGAAGGCAGAGGCTTAACCCACCTAGCCACCCAGGCACCCCTTCCTTTAAGATTTAAAAAGATGTATACTCAAACATAGTGATCTGAAGGGGCATGTGCACCTGAATGTTTATAGCAGCAATGTCCACAATAGCCAAACTATGGCTATTGGCTACTATGGAATACTATGCAGCCATCAAAAGAAATGAAATCTTGCCATTTGCGACGACGTGGATGGAACTAGAGGGTATTATGCTTAGCCAAATAGGTCAATCGGAGAAAGACAACTATCATATGATCTCCCTGATATGAGGAAGTGGAGATGCAACATGGGGGGTATGGGGGGTAGGAAAAGAATAAATGAAACAAGATGGGATCAGGAGGGAGACAAACCAGAAGAGACTTAATCTCACAAAACAAACTGAGGGCTGCCGGGGGGAAGGGGGTAGGGAAAGGGTGGTGGGGTTATGGACATTGGGGAGGATATGTGCTATGGTGAGTGCTGTGAAGTGTGTAAACCTGGTGATTCACAGACCTGTACCCCTGGGGCTAATAATAACATTATATGTTTATTTAAAAATTTAAAAATTATTAAAAAAAATAAATAAAAATAAAAAGATGTATACTTTTTAATACATTTTTTTTCTGATTGTACAAGTAAAACATAAGAGAAACAAGTAAAAGTAAAACACGTTCATTATTACAGATCTAGACAAAAAAGGAGGTAAAAAGTAAATTTTCTTGATGCCCCCAACCAGAGATAAAACTGTTACTTTTATTATAGCAAATAGAAAACACATAAAATTTCATGAACGTAATGTCTTACAACGAATATTCTACACCTAATTCAAGGGCAAATATATGTTCATTATGTACTCACAACTTTGTTCTTATAGAATCTAACAGATACGTACTTGACATACAGTAACACACGCACACATACACACATCTGAGTGTAACGCACTCAAAAGGGTTGCAAACTAAAACTATTCCACCAGAATGTTGTGCAACTGCTAAATTATGAAATTATACCTGAATAAAATAAAAAAAAAAATTCTGGCTCAGAATACTTGCCAAAATTGTTTCAAAACCTTAATGTAGGAATGTTAGTATATAAAAAGTACACATTATCCAAAAGCTATTACTCTGGACGACTGGGCTTTACAGGCAAAGCAATAAAAGTTAAAGAGAGGGATTCCTGGCAGGATGGTACAGGGTAGAAATCTCCAAACCTGCCTTTACAGCACACTTAGTGCCTCAGTATGCCCAAGGCCAAGACAAATAAGTAACCATTCTGTTAATTACATAGTTGGGGCCAAACCATTTAATAAATGTGTATGTCCTAACAATTTAGTGGCCATTTAAAAAATAATACCCATATATTGAAAGAAATACATTTTTATTTCCTCAAATAACCACAATCACTTACTAATGAGATATGGGCAATCTGATGGGCACTGCATGACTTCTCAAATCTTGGAATCAAACCTGAGAATCAGACTGACACCCACCCTTATATCCTGTTCCTGATTTTTGTGCAGTATTTACTTTTTATCACAGCCACTGCAGGAAACCAAACTTTTCAAGATATGATGTTATCAAAAAGAATGCAGCAGGGATCTAATGATGAGACTGGGCACTCTCTCGAACTAGAGGTTCACAAAGGGTCTGACAGATAGGGAATATCCCTGTGTTTCCTTCAGAAATTTAAAATAAGCCATGATGCCCTTGTGAATTTGCTGTGGTACTCTAGGGCAGATGGATATCTAAAATAAAGGCTATTTTTGAAATATTTGTTATATAAATTGATATATAAACTGATATATAAATTGCTGGTCATTTTATTACAGAGCACATACATGCAAATCAGGATACTATGACAGATCATTTTATAGACCAAGAGAGCTCTGTTATTGCCTCTCCCTTTCCTTTCCTTTAACAAAAGGAATTCTGCTAAAGACGCAGATTTTTTAATCCATCTGCAAGTAATAGACACTTATTGGATTATGTGTTTAATTATGGGTTTATTTGTTATAAGGGTAGACTGGAGGATTGTAGGATTATTTGTTGTAACAAGCACTTGCACGGATAAGAGTACATGAGAGTCTGAAAGTAGCTCTACAGGGACCTACTGCCCAGTGGCATGTATGTTTTATGGGGACTCCATGGGAGGAAGGTCCCTTTAGTCTATGTATGAGTAAGGCCACAGATGGAATTAAGGTTGCTAGTCACTTGACCTTAAAATGTGGAGATTATCTTGGATTATCTGGGTGCACTCAAGGTAATCACATGGATCCTTAAAAGTGGAAGGCAGGGCAGAAGATGAGAGCTCAGAGGAAGATGTGACTTGGAGGAAAGGTGCAGGTGTGTAGTATGAGAACTTGACCCACGGCTGACT